>NC_064256.1:50216383-50522292 GCF_003254725.2 Canis lupus dingo
GCTCTTACATCTAGATTTTAGAAAACTGATGAGTATGGGTATGTGTGCTCATGACAGATCTTGTCCTCTACCAGGAAGTATATAAAACAACACTATCAACATGGCACATCTTCCTGGAGTGTCATTTTTACTCTTTAATAGTAGTTTAAATAAATTTTATAGTTACATTCAGTTTTAAAATAAATCAAGAGTCTTCCATGCTCATATAGGATTGCTTTGAGGTCAGTTTAAATTCTTCTGTAAAAACATCTGAGAAGACCAGCACCATATAAACTTTACATTCCAGCCAGCCATGCTGGCTTTGGCGTTATCTCACCTTAAAGCTGTCTAGACTATGGTTCTCTAGGTAAGGCCCCCCATGCACCAGGGACAATCCCTCTTTCTCCTCCTTTTCAGGAGGATTCACCATACAGCACTGCCGAAGGGTAGGTGAATTGTTGTACAAAGCTTGCAAATTCCAAAAACTCCTCTAGATAGCCACATTTATATAACTTGCATGGATCAATTTGATCTGACCATCTCAGACAGGCTACTGAACCAACAGCTACTACTATAGGGATGTCAGATATGCCTCTAAATTGTTGAAATTCTTCTTGATCATCACTGGAACAGGTTCCCAGACAAAACAGAAGTTTTTAAAAACCAATATCCTAAAACATGTAAGAAGGTGTTGAGTATGACTTTTTTGGGGGGGAGGAGGAGTAGTGCTTATAACTTTGGGTTTAGTCTCAAACCAATTACAAAGAGGTAAGTCCATCCCTATTTTACAGAAAGCACAAAACTGCTGTCAGATATTCCTTCCATCATTGATGAAGGAACCAGCCTTTCTGAAAACCTCACCTACCATGCCATCTAGCCTACAACCAGAAGACAAAACTAGAGAAATGTTGGTTAGAGAACAATATTTCAGAGTATTAAGTTCTTTCCCAGGAGGAAAGTGCTGTGTTGGGCCAAGAGACTCCCAACCCTAAAGTTAGAAAGGAGCTTGAAATAATTCAACTTTATTGAGGTAGTTTTTGATGTATACAATAAAATGCACCATTTAAAATGTGTAGTCTAATGAGTTTTGATAAATATATACACGGATAGAATCACTACAATCAAGAGTAAAACATTTTCGCCACCCCAAAAGTTCCATCTTGTACCTTTGCAGTAAATTTCAACCCACTATAGGTCTTTTGCAACAGCTTATTTGCTTTCTGTTAATATTAATTAGCTTTCTCTATACAGCAACTTCACTGATTATCAGGGAAATGGAATTCAAAACTTCAGTAAGATATCACCTCACACCTGTCAGAATGGCTAAAAGCAATACAAACAACAGGTGTTGGTGAGGATGTGGAGAAAGGGTCACCCTCTTTTACTGGGAATGCAGACTGGGGCAGCCACTCCCAAAAACAGTATGGAGTTTCCTCTAAAATAGAACTACCCTATGAGCCAGTGGTTGTACTGTGGGGTATTTACCCAAAGGATACAAAAATACTAATTCAAAGGGACACATGCACCCCAATGTGCACGCATTGAAGTTCGCTTTGCAACTTCAATAGTAGAGTTATGGAACCAGCCCAAGTATCCATCAACTGATGAATGGATAAAGAAGTGGTATGTAAAAAAAAAAAAAAAAAAGAAGTGGTATGTATAATATGTATGATGGAATATTACTCAACCACAAAAAACAAAATCTTGCTGTTTGAAAAGACATGGATGGAGCTAGAGTGTATTGTGCTAAACTGAAATAAGAGAAAGACAAATACCATGTGATTTCACTCATATGCGGAATTTAAGAAGCACAACAAATAAGCAAAGGGGAAAAAAGAGAGGCAAATGAAGAAACAGACTGATAACTACAGATGACAAGCTGATAGTTTCCAGAGAGGAGGTCAGTGGGGAATGAGTTAAATAGGGAATGAGGGTTAAGGTGTGATAAGCACCTGATGTTATAGGGAAGTATTGAATCACTATATGGTACACTTAAAACAAATGTTACACTATTAACTGGAATTCATATAAAAACTTAAACAAGTTTTATATATAAGGAATCAAGTAGCATGTGCTTCTAGCATCTATTGTCTTTTGCACAGCGTAATGTTTTTGAACATTATTAAAGTTGTTGCCTAAATCAGTATTTACTCCTTTTTATTGCTAAGCTGTATTCCAATGGAGAAATACTACATTTTGTTTAATTTTTACCGATTGATGAATAATTACATTTCCAGTTCAAGGCTATTATAAATAAAGTTGCTATAGACCTTCATATGCGAATCTTAGAGTGAACATGGGCTTTCATTTATTGGTGTAAATGGGCTGGAATGGCAATATTCTCTGTTAAGTGTATGGCTAACTCCATAAGACAGTGTCAAAATTTTTGCTAAAATGATGTGTCACTTCACATTCCCACCAGCAATGTATGAAAGTAGTTTTTCTACATTTTGGCAACATTTGATATTGTTAATCTCTTAAATGTCATCTTTTCCGTGATTTTAGTTTGTATTTCCCTAATGACTAATGATGTTGGGCTCTTATTGCCCATTCAAATATTTTCATGTGAACATCTGTTAAAATCTTTTGTTTTCAAGGTCAATTGTTTCTCTGCTTATTTTTGAACTTTAGGTTTTCTTTAAATATTCTAGATACAAGTCCTTGATCCTAAATGAGAATACATACGTGGTATCAATATTATGTGTGTGTGTGTGTATATATATATATATATATATATACACACACACATATATATATATCTAAAATATCAATATATAAATTATATCCTTTGAGAAGCAGAGGTTTTTAATCTTTATGAATTCCTTTTTATATTTTATCTCTTATCATTTTCCAAGTCCTAAAAATTGTGTTTTTTTTTTTTTTAGGATTTTATTTATTTGTTCATGGGAGATGCAGAGGGAGAAGCAGGCTCCATCCCTGTACACCAGGATCACACCCTGAGCTGGAAGGCAGATGTCTGCCCAACTGCTGAGCCACCCAGGAGTCCCTTAAAAATGTTTACCCTCATCACCCAGAAGTTTTATATATTTACTTTGCAAATGAAGGTCTATGATTTACTTTGACTTTGAACTAATTCTTGAAATGTCTTTTTTCAAAATCATTTATTGACAATCCATACTTTTCCCC
Organism: Canis lupus dingo; assembly: GCF_003254725.2. Lineage (NCBI taxonomy): Eukaryota > Metazoa > Chordata > Mammalia > Carnivora > Canidae > Canis > Canis lupus. The sequence continues at coordinate 50,219,510 of NC_064256.1, forward strand.
TTGAGTTACCTTGGAACTTTTGTTGTATGAATATATCTCTGGACTCTGTTTTATTGCAGTAACCAATATAAAAATCCATATGGCAATAGACAGTTTATTGATAAGTCTTGAAAACAGGTGGTATAAATCTTCCAACTTTGTTATTTTTTAAAGTATTTTGATTATTCTCAGTCCCTTTAATTTTGATGTAAATTATGTAGTCAGCTTGTTCATTCTTATAAAACTATTGGTATTTTATTTGGAAAAACTGATATCCTAACACTATTGAGTTTTAACAATACTGATCCATTAAAATGGTATGTCTTTCCATTTGTTTAGATCTTTTAAAATATCTCTCAGCAATGTGTATAGCTTTTAGTGTATAGGCTGTGGGCATTTAAAAAATGATCTGTAAGTATTTCTTGGGTTTGGATGGTTGGTATTGGAAATTCTCTCTTTAAAAAATTGTATTTTCTGTTGCATTGATTCTTGCATTTTAACCATATATCCTGAGACCTCAACAAATTCACTTAGTTCAGGTACTTGTTTTGAAATACGTGTAGTTTTCTTTCTGTACACACAATCCTGTTTCCCAAGAACAGTGACATGTAACTTCTTTCAGTTCCATATGCTTTAATTTTTTTTCTCTTCTTGCATAATTCTATTTGCTAGAAACTCCAGTGGAATATTTATTAGAAGTTTTAAAAGCAGACTTACTTTTTTTTCTCCCAGATTATTCCTACCAGTATATCATTTACATATATAATTTACCTATAACATTATGTAATTTTAAGGTATACAACCTGTTAATTTGATATATATTGCAAAATGATTACCACTCTAGTGTTTGCTCCATTATGTCACTAATTATCATTTCTTTTTGTGATGAGAGCATTTAAGGTCTACTCTTGGCAACTTTCAAGTAAATAATATTGTTAACGAATCATCTTATAACTGGAAGTTTATATTCTTTGGCCAGGCTTTCCTATTTCTTATTCTCAAAGTTAATAGAGGAAGACTGAATGTCCCTCTTTAAGTATGACATTAACTGAGGTTTTTCACAGATTCTCACTATTAGATTGAGTTTCCTTTTATTCTTGCTTTGCTAAGAAATTTATTTAAAAGGTGTTCAGTCTGGGGATCCCTGGGTGGCGCAGTGGTTTGGCGCCTGCCTTTGGCCCAGGGCGCGATCCTGGAGACCCGGGATCGAATCCCACGTCCGGCTCCCAGTGCATGGAGCCTGCTTCTCCCTCTGCCTGTGTCTCTGCCTCTCTCTCTCTCTCTCTCTGTGTGACTATCATAAATAAATAAAAATTAAAAAAAAAAAAAAACTTTAAAAAAAAAAAAAGGTGTTCAGTCTGAATAAGAACATCTATTGAAATAATTGTTTCCCCCTTTATTCTGTTAAGATGGGGAACTCTTGTTTTCAGCTGTTAAAGCATCCTTGAATTCCTAGAATAAATGCTACTTGGTCATGGTATCTTTTTAAAATATGTATTGTGGACTCAGTCTGATACTTTGCTAAGAATTTTTGTGTCTCTGTTCATGAGACATACACTGGCCTTTAGGTTTCTTTTCTTTCTTTCTTTTTGTAATGCTCTTTTATTTTATAGTTTTTCTTTTTGTAATGCTCTTTTCTTTTTTGCTGAAGGTTTGTACTTGTCTGGTTCTAACATCATAAGACAACTTAACATGTGTTCCTCTATTATTTTCTTGAAATCATTTGTGTAGGATTGCTATTGTATTTTCTTTAAATGTTGTAGGTTAAAGCAAAGAAGTTGTCTGGGCCTGAAATTTCCCTGTGGAAAGATGTTAATTGTACTTTCTGTTTTTTAATGGACACATGGCAATTTCTATTTTCTATATGTTCTTGTTTCACTTTTGGTAATTTGTATCTTTCAAAGAATTTATTCATTTTGCCTAAATGACAAAATTTTTCAAAATGTGCCCTTATAATCCTTTCAATATCTGTAGAATTTGTAGTGATATGTCATTCTGCTATAGGTCATTTGTACTTTTTTCTTGGTTAATTGAGCTAGATGTTTACAAATGTAAATGATTTTGCTAAAGAACCACTTTTTATTTCATTTTCTTTTTATTCCTTTTATTGATTTAGTAGCTTTATATTTTCTTAATTTTCTCTTTTGAAAGCTTTTTAATATTGAAGCTTTGATAATTTTTGACTTTCCTTACTTTTTAATATAAATGTTTAAAGCTATAAATTTCCCTCTGAGTACTGCTTTATTTGTATCTCACAATTGTTTATATGTTTTCTTTCATTATCATTTGCTCAAAATATTTTGTAATATGCTATGTGACTTCTCTAATCTTTGGTTATTTAAGATAGTATTCCTAATTTTCCAAACATTTGGCAGTATTCCATGACAATCTAAAAAACACAATCAGATCGTTAATTTAATGATGTTGTAGTTAACATACTCAATTTGAGTTCAGTAGTTTTGTATTTATTGAGACTGTATTCATGGCCCAACAGATTATTTATCTATTTTTGGTAAATGTCCCATTGGCACTTGAAATATAAGATTCAGTGTTCAATGAATGTTGATTATATCAAGTTAGTTGATAGAGTAATTCAATAATTTTTACTTAAATTAAAAAAAATATTTCTAATGATTACTGAGCACAAAGTGCTAAAGTCATCATTCAAGAATGGTACCAACACATTTATATTATTATGTCTTAATGAATTTTTCCTTTTATTATTGACAAATTTCTGTCCCTGTCCTTGATAATTTCTTGTCCTACAATCTGTTCTGATATTAATATACCCACTTCCACCTTCCTTATGATTAACGTTTTTATAGCATATCTTTGTTCATCCTTTTACTTTTTAAGCTATGTATGTCTTTATATTTAAAGAGCATTTCTGGGCAGCCCGGGCGGCTCAGCGGTTTAGCGCTGCCTTCAGCCCAGGTCGTGATCCTGGAGACCGAGGATCGAGTCCCACGGCCGACTCCCTGCATGGAGCCTGCTTCTCCCTCCGCCTGTGTCTCTGTCTCTGTCTGTCTGTCTGTCTCTCTCTCTCTGTCTCTCATGAATAAATAAAAATCTTTAAAAAAAAATAAAGAGCATTTCTGTTAAAAAGAAAATCAAAAACGTATCTTGTCGATAGATCTACATTTTTGTCATGTTTTTGGTCCAGTCTAATAACTTCTTTTAATCAATTGGTTTGATCTGTTTATATTGTAAAATCTGATATAACTGAGTTTAAACGCAAAATGTTTGTTTTCTTTTCATACCATTGTGGGTTTTGTTACTTTTGTTGTTCCCTTGTCCCCCTTTTTCCTGCCCTCCCTTGGATTAAGTTCTTTTTGTCTTTCATTTTAAATTATTATTGAAGTATAATTTACGACTTTATTTCATATGTATCTTATTAGGTTATTATGGGGTTTATAGTAACTAACCTTATCAGATTCTACTTAAAAATATGGTAACACTCCATACGCTGTAAGACTTTAAAAGTTTACTTCTAATTCCCTCCCATCCTCCCATCCTTTATACTGTTGTAATACATGTTATTTCTACATGGGGGATAATTCTGTAATACATTGTTACTCCTCAATCATTTATCCTTTTCTTTAAATTAATTAATTGATTAATTAATTAATTAATTAATTAATGAGAGAGAGAGAAGCAGGCTCCCCACGGAGCAGGGAGTCCAGTGCGAGACTCATCCCAGGATCCCGGGATCATGACCTGAGCTGAAAGCAGAGGATTTGCCACTTAGCCACCCAGATGCCCTTCATCATTTATCTTTTAAAGAAATTTTAAAATGTGAACAATAGCCTCACCTGGGTAGCCCAGTCAGTTAAGTAGCCATTTCTTGATTTTGGCTCAGGTCATGATCTCAGGAATTCAGCCCTGTGTTACTCCCCTACTCATTGGGGAGACTGCTTCAGAACTCTCTCTGCCCCCCCAGAACCCCCTAAAATAAATAAACAAATCTTTAAAAAATGTGAACAAGATATCATTTTTATTTACACATGTAATTATCATTTAAGAAATTCTTCATGGTTTATTCAGATCAGTTTCCGTTTAGTACTATTTTTATTGTCCCTGGAGAAATTTTTTTTAACCATTCCTTATAATGCGTATCTAGTGGTGATACATATTTTTTAGCTTTCATTTGTCTAAATATGACTTATGTTCTTGTTCTCTGAGTATAAAATTCTGAAATAACTTTTTTTAGTGCCCTAAAGTTCTGTTTTCTCATGGCTATCATTGTTTTTCAGGAAGTCTCAAATCATTATCTTTTTCATATGTACAAAATGTTTTTTTCTATGATTGCTTTAAGGATTTTCTCTATTTGATTATGGCATGCCTTGGTGTGGCTTACTTCATAGTTCATTTTATTCTTGCTTTTGAGTCATTGAATTTCTTACCTCATGATTTCTTCACAATTTTTTTTTTTTTTTGCTGATTTCCCTTTTGTCATTGAAATTAAACATGTCAGACCACTTTAAATTGTCCCACAGGTCACTATGGTTTTGTTCATTTTCTTTTAGACATTTTCTCTCTGCTTCAATTTGTATATTTTCTATTGCTGTGTCATGAAATGTATATATATATATATTTATAAATATTTAATATAAATATATGTATATATGTTTCTGTGTGTGTGTATATATATATATATAGAGAGAGAGAGAGAGAGAGAGTAGATAGATATATAGTCAGATAGATCTATATCTTGGTAATGTTCTTTACACTTAGCTTAGCCTTACTTCTAAGGTACTGAAGTCTCTTGTTGTCTCCTATGATAATTCAACAAGGTTTCTCCATTCTGGCTGATGGGTATGTGAATGCCTCCCGGGGTAGTCTGATCTCTGGGAATTGTTCTTACTAGCTCTCCATTAGCTATCTGCTTGGAATTTGGAATTTTATCCTATGCTTGATAGCTTAGCATTCAAAAACAGACTTAAGAAAAACACCACAAATGTTTCTAGAGTTCTTCCTCTGTATATTTAATCCTCTCTACACTCTTCCAAGAAAACTGCAGCTTCCTGAGAAAACCTTAATTCTTATCCTGGTGTAAGTTCAATGAAACGGCCATGCTGTGCTTGGGTTTCCCCTCCATGTGTGGCAGTCCACAGTGTTTCTCCAGGTCAAAAGCCAGGAAGATTGAAGAGCACACCTTTGTTACCTTTCTCTCAGAGATCACAATGTTCAATTCCTAAAAGCAGTTAGTTCATATATGTTTTCAGGGGTCTGGCTGTTTGGGTTTGGGCAAGACCAAATTGCTTACTTCAGTGTGGTATATAAGCCTTAGGAAATGGCATACGGTGACAAGTCAAGAGGCTTCTTTTAATGTCTGAAAGTGATGTCAGTGTTATAGGAAGAGGAAGCTTTCAAAGTATGTTTGGTGACAAACAGAAAAGAAAAAGTAAAACCATTTCATATTTGCAACTCTCCAAGTTGAGACTGTTTAGTAGACTAGGAATTAGGATAATAATACTGCTTTTTAGAAATTCTTTTCTTGGTTTGCATCTGTATAGGGAAATAATTTGAGCAGAAATAAAAGTGGAATGGTTGCTCTGGTGTTGATATCAAGTTCAGAGGAGACTGATGTCCAGATTCCTGGTTTGTATTAGAGAAACCAACTTCTTTATGCTCCGATTTAAATCCCTGTTAAGTTCAATATGGTTTCCTTCAGTATTTACATCACTTCTGCCAAGTTTCATAATGTCTGCTTGGATATCTGATCATATTTTGTTGTTCTTTTAACCTCTCTCTATACTTTGAATCCCACAGAGTTATTATTTCTGGGGATTGGTGGTGGGATCAATTAAACCACTGAGAAATTTAGAATATTGCTTTTCTGTGGACCATGCCTCTAGGGAAAAGAGAATCAATCAAAATCAAAAATTCCTCACCACATTTATCTATAAACACAATGTGCTGAAGTGGAATAAATCTTGGGGTAATTTAGCTTAGACATTCTGTGATTTTGACCTCTGAACTTTTGTCTATGAGACCTGTCTTTCTCATCCTCTTTGCTTATTTTAATTACTATCTGGGGCCCAGCTAAAGTTCCATTTCATCTACCAAGTCTTTCTTGACCACATCAGTGCATATTGATCTCTTTGCCCTCTAAATTCTTAAACCATTTTGTGACTTGCATATAATTGACCATATATTGTTAGATATTTCACATATTTAATTTATGCAGTGTTCTTATTTCTATCTCCACATATATGAAGTAATTACTATTTGCTTGTTTGCTCATTTATTCAATATTCATTAGATATCTGCTCCTTTGGGCATTGTGCTAGGAGATATCTATATTGATGAAGTAAACAGACATAGTCCCCACCCTCATGTAGTTTGCAGTGACAGAAGACATATGGATCAAGAAAAATATATACAAATGTATAATAATAAATTGTGATAAGTTTCTTGATAGAAAGGAACTGGGTTCTATAAAAACTATTAAATGAGAATTAATTAACTTTGGGTGTTTAGGAAAAGTCTATCCATGAAAAAGATAATTGTGCTATGAAGAATGAAAAGTAGTTAGCTAGGCAAAGAGTGTAGGAGAAGAATCTTCTCAACATTAGACATGGTATTATACAAAACTATGGGCTGGTAGGAATTCAACAAAATAAAGAAAGTGGAAGACAAATCGTTGTTAGAGCACAGCTGACATTAGTAAGGGATGAGTTTGAAAAGGAAGACAGATTTGTGGGTCCCTATAGCTCCATTGTAGAGAAAATTGTATTCTCACATCTATAGAAGTTACTTAATTGGGACTTCTGGGTGGTTCAGTCAGTTAAGCATCTTGATTTTGGCTCAGGTCATGACCACACGGTTGTGAGATCAAGCCCTTCCTTGGGCTCTGTGCTGAGCATGGGGTCTGCTTAAGATTCTCTCTCTCCTTCTCCCTCTGCCTCTGCAGGCTCGCACTCCCCAACCCCCAAACCGAGCAATCAAAAAGAATTTGGTTAATCATTATATTGTGAATAAAAATGAGCCTAGGAGGCAGAACATTACTTAAACGATGAATAACCTAATCCCTAAGAGTATAAGATAAAGATGTGCTAGAGTGATAGTTTTCAAACTTTAGTGTTAATCAAAAAAAATCTGTGTGCTTATTAAAAATGGAGATTGCTGAGATTTCTGCAGAATCTCAACCTGAGAGGTTTTGCATCCTTATCTTCTGTGTTTTTATAAATACCTAAGCTATTCTTTCAGATGTAGGTAGTTATGATTCCATTTTATGAAATATAGGTCTAAGCAATTAATCTTTTCCTTTTAAAAAACAAATATTAGACTAGAAATTAAGCTGAGCAACTACAAGGGGAATAAATAGAAACATAGACAACTTACTGGAATAAAAGGTCTGTATAAGAATTTGTTGTGCAATGGAATATAGATTAAGTATTGAAATATTAAAAGTTCCACTCTTAAACTCAAAATTACAAAAGTCCCAACTTGATTTCTCAACATCAAAGAATAGGTAGCAATGCCTGATAGAGCTTTTCATCCTGCACAGTACTTGTCATAGAGTTGGGGTTTAATGCATAAATGTTGAATGCATGAATGACTGCATTAATGAATATTTTCCTGATACCTCTTATCTTGCTTTAATTTTCCCAACATACTTACCACACTCCTCATAGCTTAGGGGAGAGGCAAGGTCCTGATAGTTTCCGTAACCAATGTATTGCATCTTGGAATAATTTGAATAAAATACTGTCTGGGAAAGAACAAGGATTAACCCAAAGAAAATGATATTCAGCCTATATACTCATAACACTTCATAAATGTTTTATATACGTATGTAAAGTAATTATGTTATTTCAAATTGGACTGAGGTTCTTAAGAGTAGGAACTATGTCTTTATTATGTATAAAGTCACCCATTGTCTCTGCTTTGGTTGATACTAAAATAATTTATGTTGAATTAAATTATGATTATATTGTGAATTTTGGCACCTGGATTGAGACAATTTTTGGGATAAAAAACATCTTTTTAATATTTCTCAATTCTTACAGTTGTACTTTTCATCGTTCTCCCAAATCACAATGGGAGCCAAAGACATAGACATTGACAATGCAAGCACCATTGAGGGAAAAGATCAGCACTCCCCAGCTCTAGGGTTAGAATTTAAGTTATGGAAAAAGTTCTATAACAGATGCTGAAATGCCACATTTTGTTGACCTTGAAACTGGTGCCAGCAACAATAGAACAAACTGTCATTAGATAGAGATAACCTTAGTTTGTGGGTTGAAGGGCTGAGGAAATACATAGGTTGATAAAGAATGATCTCAGAACTCTGAGCTGGGTGGTCGAAGGTCCATAATTTGGGAGTTGGGTCATCTGAATCCAGAGCTATAATCTAATGATGATGGCAGTGGAAATAGAATGGGAGTTATATGGTGGTGTTCAATTTGTAACACAAGCAGATGCCATTTGGCCAATAGAGGTTATTCCATGTGTGAATTTTGGAGATGGAATCACATGGGAAGGCATGGGTAGCAGAATATAGGTCAGGTGAAAATGGTTTGTTAAGAAGGCCATAAGCTGCAGCTTATGTCAGGATCTCAGCTTTAGAAAGGGGGCTGGAGAACTAGAAAACTAGGTAAATTGATGTGGAAATCATGCCAAATCAATGTCCAGCAAAAGACTTCTAGTTAATCTGTTATATTGATATGACAGTCACTTTACATATGTGGAGGGCTGCAGAATGTGCATAAACAATTCACTTAAACTGCACTTGATCTGATCATTTTATAAGGCTGACCTCACTCATTTTGAAGCAAGCAGTAGACAGAAGCAGTATTAACTTGCTTGGTTAAGAAAAACATTGCCTTAATAGCCTTAGTATTATTTTACAGAAGAGCTCCCCGCCCCCATCCACTAAATCTTATTTATGAAGAGCATTTTCAGTTTTTCTCTAAGAACATTTTCAACGGACGATTTTGTGTCAGCTGGTGCCTGGCTCTTCATCAGCTTCTTTCTAAATTTAATTTTCCTGTTTCCTTTCCTTGCTCCACTGAGCCCTTCCTTAATTATCAGATTACAGTGTTCAGCATGATTCCTGGAATTGTTCGTTTTGTCAACCAGAAAGAAAACAGACCTTTGATATATGTAAGACTGTGCCTTCTCATTTAATGATTCTCCAATTAGTGTCCCAGTCAATCTCAGGAACTGCATCTAAAATAACCAGTGAGCAAACTTCCCTTCTTTGCTGCACCCCAATCTCTCTTCCACTGTTGGCTTTCTCCTTAAATTATAAGATAGGATTTTGGTGAAATAGTCATATAATGTTATGTGGATATCACATCATTGGGCTCAACTCTCTTACTCAGTGAGTCTGTCCTAATCTCTTTTCATGTAGAACTCAGGATGTGCATGTCTTGCTCTGCCCCTGTACCTAACAAATTTTACTTTCATTAATTATGTAAGTAGCTATTATAAGCTTTTGGGTGCACTGAAAAGTACTTTGGCCAAAAAGCCAAAGTAATACATCAGGGCTGGTTTCATGGATATGCAACCCACAGAGCTACAGGGACCTGTATTCAGAAAGGCCCCACCTTTGATTTAATGCTGTGGTGCTGGTGTTTGAAATTCTTAACAGTCTTATCTTTGAACTTGTATTTTGTAAGTGGCATTTGATGGCGATGGAGCATGTCTATGAGTAGAGAAGATTAGAACAAAATGTATGCTCACGTTTCTGGCTACTTCATTTGCATGTCATGCTTATGATGTTCCGTGAGCATAGAATTCTGGTGGATGGAAAACATATGGATGTCCAGCAGAACAAAAAGGGAATATAAGATAAGCATATTATACCTACAACTAAGCTAGCAATTGTGAACCAATCTGAGGTGCTGTGCTTTCTATCTGAACCCGAACTTGCTTCAAATGGAGAAAGAGGTCAGTGACACTCTAAAAATATACGGATGACTGTGAAATAATAGAAAATAAGTATGTTGGTTTCTGCCTCAGTTCCTAGAGCTTCTAAAACCTTTGTAATTTCCAAAGTGATAAGAGCGCTATGAGCGTCTTTCATGCTAATATTTGGTTTTTGATCCTAGTTCCTGACATAACATCTAAAGCCCTTGCAATTCCCTGGGTGATAGACAGGAGTGCCCTTGGTCTAAGGAGTGTCTCTTGGTAGGCTCCTGGATAACTTCAGGATACGGGCTGGTTACCAGAAAGATGAATCCATCATTAGAATCTTGAAATGTTCAGCTCTACCCTTCATCCTCTAGAACGAGGAGAGGGGCTGGAGACTGAGTTCATGATAAATCACACCTTTGCACTGAAGCCTCCGTAATAATCCCAGGTGTGGGGTTTGGAGGGCTTCTGGGTTGGTAAACACATCCATGTGCCAAGGGGATGATCAACTCCTATTCCATGGAACAGAAGAAGCTCCTTTGCTTGGGATCCTTTCAGACCTTGCTGTACACGTCTTCCACCTGGATATTTATCTGTATTCTTCATCATATCCTTTTATAATAAATTGGTAAATATAGGGTGTTTCCCTGAGTTCTGTGAGCCATTCCAGCCAATTACTGAACCCAAGAATATGTCATGGGAACCCCACTTAATTGTCATCAGTCAGAACCACAGAAGACAATCTGGAACTTGAGATTGGCATCTGAAGTAAGGATGAGAGACAGTCTTGTAGGACTGAACCTGTAATCTTGGGGATCTCCAGATAGTATCAGAGCTGAGTTACAAGATATCCAGCTTGTTGGAAAATTACTGGTTTGGGAAACCTCCTCCCTGATGCACACGCACATACACATACACACACAGCTAGTGATCAGAGGTGTCAGAAGTGAAGCCTTCTGTGTGAGTAGTAGTAAAGGGGAAACACTAACAGTATTTTTTTTTCTACACAATGTCCAAGGAATCATGTTGTATCCTTTCTTGCTCATGTTACTTCCCTGTATTAACCAACCACTTAGGCTGAAAATGATGACATAGAAGGAAAGGGAGATAGGGAAACCATAGTTGCTTTCCTTCTTCGCTCATCAGTAAGCTTCAAGTAGAGAATATTGGTATAATGTGTGCACATCAAGAAGTGAAATAAAAACAATTGAGGTATTTTATGCAGTATTTCCATTGTTCTAAGGACAACATGATGAATATGCATGTACAAGCTACAAAATATGAATTGTATAATTTTGGTGATTCTGCAGTTGAGTTAAATGTTTCTGTGTTTGGATTTAAAATAGGTATTGCATGATATATACAGGAATGGTAAAATTCATGTTAAAAATAAAAATTTTAATATTTTCTCTCCTTAGAATGACATCCAATGCAAACAAACAAACAAACAAAAAACACCATGACGAGTCAGGAAAAAGACCAGGAAGAAAGGGAAAAGTTTTGTTTTAGCACCTTTAATGGCACTTTGTTCCCACTTTTCAGAGAAGAAGCCATACATTTTCATTTTACTTGGGACCCTGCAATTTTATAGCCTGCTCTGTAGAGTGTTCTCAGGATCACTTCTATTTCTCCTTTCTTTATTCGTGGCTCTGGGAAGAGGCTGAGCGAAAGACCTGTCTGTGTAAACCTCCACAGTGTCATGCTACATCATACAGGCTGGTGACTTTGGTACATCTAGAGGGCAGTTTTTATTTAAAAAAAAAAAAAAAAAAAAAGTCCTTATTTTCCAGAGATGGAGACTCCATCAGAGAAGAGGTCTTGCTGTGTGAGTCCTTGCATTGCCTTTTTTCCCCTTTTCTTTATTCACAGTTGATGGTGGCCCCACAGCACTTTGGTTACCCGAGGCTCTAGAGTCAAAAATGGAGAGGACTCAGCTTCAAATGATGCATCAGTTCTAGGTTACTGGCAGCTAAGAACACACAGTTGGAGTTCTATAGTTAGTGACTCTGGTCCAGCATAGTTCTTAGATGTCAAGGCCCTGAACCTGTAGTAGCATCATCGTGTGAGTGAGTTTGTGTGTGTGTGTGTGTGTGTGTGTGTGTGTGTGTGTTTGAGAGAGAGAGAGAGAGAGAGAGTAAGGGCATGTGTTAGTAGTGACAGAAGACCATGTGTGGGGATCATTTTTCTTCTTCCCCACTTCTCTACAATGAACCTACCCAAACAATGAGAATTTTCTGAAGATTATTTTCTTCATGTGAAGACCATACAGTATGTGTTCTAACTTTTAAAATACTGGCTTCTTCTGATTATAGAAGTAGCACATAGGCTACTTTGGAAAATATATGACAGAGTATAAAGATGAAAGAAAAAAATACCTATAATTTCATCGAGTAGCCAGTACTAATATTTTAGTATATTTTTGTCTCTTTCTCTTCCTTTCCTTTTCCTCTTTCTCTCCTCCTAATGAAGCCCTTCTTCATTTCCCTCTTTATGTATAACATGCAGCATTGTGGGTTTATACTCTTTTTGTAGTTTTGTCACTTGCCTTCTTCTTTAACATTTTGTGAACCCTTCCCATGTCGTTAACTTGTCTCTGAAAACGTTGTTTTAAAAGTCACGTCAGAACAGTGCTTACATAGATGTGCTGTAGTTTGCAAATCAGTCTCTTAACACTTGTACATGTGGGTAGTTTACAAATTAATCTTCTAAGGCCGTTTATGTATGATGTCCACACTTCTTAAACATTTAGAAAATATCATAGAGACTAGTTATGTCCACAATATCCATTGAATTAAGCAATGGCCAATCTGGTACTTTCTGTAGTTTTAAGATTTAGATTACAGTACAGTCAATTCAATCAATTGCATGGTGACAAAGAATTTTAAATGACCAAAAATAGAATAGATTCAATTTGATATCCGTGAATAGGAATAGCTTTAGTCATCACAAGATTAATCAGTAAGGTGTTAACATAAACCAATAAAGCAGAGAGACTTCACATTAAGAACTTTATATCATTTAAAGTCTCACCCCATTATCCTTTCCATGCAAGTGCCCTCAGGCTTTCGAATTAATTGCGTGCGGTTTAAGAAGATTTAAGATGAGGGCGATACACTCAGCAGAGAGCAAACTTGACCATTGCTATCTTACTTTAATTAATCTCTTTATTCTCTATCTTTTCAGTTCACCCAACACCTGAATCAAAAAAAGTAAAATCATGTCCTTTTGAGGTGAGGAAACAATTGAGTTACAAAGTAATCTGATATAGAGAGGATCAAGGGCTGTAAAACTTAGAATTCCTAACAAGTGGACCAGAATTGAAAATCCTTTTACTGTGGGTTTTTCATGCTTCAGTGGCAGACTTTTCTTCCAGGTTCCCTGGATCGTGCCCTTAACCCCTTGGGGTTTGTGAGCATAAAGCTTTCTCCCTTTGACTTACAGCCTAGGCTAGCATTCTAAAAATGATCAGGTTCAAAAAGCTACAACTTTTTTTTTTTTTAACTCTGTAAGAATTTAAGTCTCCTTTAGAAACCAAAATCCTCTTGAGACAACTGAAAAGTGCTTTCTTTTTCCATAGCAACCCTTTTATTGTACATTTGGGAACTTGGTAAGATTGTACTTTTGTTCATGCATTCATTCATTTACCCTCGAATATTTATTGACTACATATTGTGCTCGACACCATGCTATATGAATAAAAACCATAGCCTCTTTCGTCTTGGAGCTTACTTTTTGGGGAGAAATAGGCATCAATCATATGATCAAAGTGAAATAACAAATGTGAAAGATGCTGGGAGAAGAGGTGATTGGTGTTATAAATGCCTATAATAGAGAGATAATAGTCACAGAGAATAGGAAGCTTCTGTGAGATTAAAAGATGAGTAGATATGTGCCATGGGAATGGGCAGGGGAAGTAAGAGCATTTCAGAAAAGGGAATTGTATTGGCAAAGGCTGTGAGGAGAAGCAGTATAGCAAGTAAGAGTGTATGACCTGATCAGATTCACATTTACAAAAGATCACACTGGCTATAGTGAACTAAGTAGATGGGTCTTGAGGTCCTAAAGCTGTGAGCTTCTCTGGGTTGCTGACGAAATCCCTGCTATAAAAACCCTCAGAGATGATACAGATTAGTCATATAAAAATGTTGCTAAAGCTGTTCACCAGTATACTGTATTATTTACAATTCATTTTACTCAAACCATGAAAACATAATTAAGAAAAAAAAAAAAAGGTTGCACCATTAAAGGCCCTGTGGTGCAAACCATGTTTGACAGAGAAATAGTCTGATAAGAAAAGACAAAACATAGCATCTTCAGGCATCGTCAGAAATGTTCTGTTCAGGAAAAAGATGACAGCAAAGTAGGAGGACCCTAGGCTTGTCTTGTCCCACAATCACAACTAGATAACTATCAAATTATCTTAAATACCCCAGAAATTGACCTAGCGATTGACAGAACAAACCCCACAGCTAAAGGGAGAGAAGAGGCCATATAGAAGAAGATAGAAACTGATCCTGGGTGCAGAGGGGAGGAAGCTGTGGTTACAAGTGAGAGAGGAAGACACAGAGGAATGCACACGGAGAACTTTCCCCAAAGCCATTGTCTTTGAAAATAAGAGGAGCTAAATTTCAGGAGTTGTCACAACCAGCAGGGCTTTAAGACTGGAGTTTAAGGTCAGCAGCTTGGCTAGGATAGAGCCCAGAGGGCACTGTGCTGCTCCTGGAAAGAAGGCAAGCAAACAACCTGGGGACAGTGTGGACACAAAAATCTGAAGAATGCCTGGAGCACAAAGGGAAAGATTATTCACTCTTCTCAGAGCTATTCCCTCACAGGCAACATTCATAGAAGCACATCTGTGGGAACAAAGAAGCTGGCTGGTGCCATTTCTCCACCACCACCTCTCAGCATAAACATAGAGCCGCCTGAAGGAAGCAGCACAACACCAATACTGGAGACCTAACTTGCTTACGTCAAGCCCCACCCCCCTGACCTTGGCAGGACTGTCTTGCTCAGTCATGCTTGATTCAGTCCCAGTGGGCTACTCCCCTACAAGACCAGCCCAAACGCCTACCCACACCATGTCTCCCAACCAGAGAGATCTGCAGGATCTCCTTTCTGGTGGAAATGGTGGCAGGTCTCCTTTCACAAGAAGACCAGAGCCGCCTACTTAAAACTTGTCACATTCAGGCCAGGGACCAAATACTGCCCACAGAAGGCAAAGAGAAAGCCTCTGCAGATGACTGGCCTGAAGGATAGAGCAGCCAAAATACAACAGCAGAGTGCATGCAGTACCCACCACACAAACTCCCTGAAGTACCAGGCCCAGTGCACTACTTGACCTTTTCTTCATAAGGCCGTTATTTCAGGAGCAGAGGCATTACTCGCTCTTCTAACACAGAGAAGAAGGCAGAAACTCGGACAAAATGCCAAAGTGGAGGAATTTATCCCAAATGAAAGAACAAGATAAGGCCACACACAGAGATCTAAGTAAAAAGGTGTAAGTATCATGCCTGATGGAGAATTTAAAGCTATAATAATAAGAAAACCCCTGGGATTGAGAAAAGATTACACATCAGTGAGACCCTTACCATAGAGATAAAAGAGTTAAACCAGAAACGGAGATGAGGAATGCAATAAACAAGATACGAAACAGATTTGATGAAAAGAACATCAGGTTGGAAGAAACAGGAAAAAATCCATGGCCCAGAAGACAAAATAATGGAAAATAATGAATAGAGAAGGAAGAATTATGCAATATGAGACTAGACTCTGGGAACTCAGCAACTCCATCCAACGTAATAAGATTCATATTATAGGAGCCCCAGAAGAAGAAAGGGAAAAGGGAACAGGAAATTTACTTGGAATTTTCTGAAAATAGTTGAAAACTTCCCTAATCTAGAGAAGGAAACAGACATCCAGATCTAAGAGGCACAGAGAACTCCCATCAAAAAAAAAAAAAAAAACTTAAATTTACAAAACAGAGTGATAAAGAAAAAAATGGTAAAAGCTGCAAGACAAAAGTTCTTAACTTATAAGGGAAAACCCATAATGTTAACTGCAGATTTCTCAATAGAGATGTGGCAAACCAGAAGAGAGTGGCATGATATATTCAAAGTGATGAATGAGAAAGACCTGAAGACAGGAGGACTCTATTCAGCAAGGCTACCATTCAGAATAGAAGGGAGAGAATCTTTCAGACAAACACTAAAGGAATTAATGACCATTAAACCAGCTCTGCAGAAATATTATAGTGGACTCTTTAAATAAAGGAGAGACTAAAAGTGACAGGAAAGAATCAGAGAAAATCCCCAGAAACAATAAAATAAGTAATAAAATGGCAATAAGTACATATCTTCCAATAATTACTTTGAATATAAATGGAGTAAATACTCCAATCCAAAGACATATTGTGTCAAAATGGGTAAAAATAAAGACCCATTTATATACTGCCTACAAGGGACGTATTTTAGACCTAAAGTCACCTGCAGATTGAGGTAATAGAAAAACCTTTATCACACAACTGGATGTCAAAAGCCAGAGTAGCAACAATTGAGTCAGATAAACTATACTTTAAAACAAAGACTGTAATAAGAGACAAATAAAAGTGCCATATAATCATAAAGGGGACAATCCAACAAGAAGATAGAACAATTATAAATATTTATGCACCCAACATGGGAACAGCCAAATATATAAAACAGTAACAAACATAAAGGAACAGATTGATAATAACACAGTTACTACTATTGTAGTAACCTTTGATATTCAACTTACATCAATGGACAGATCCTCTAAACAGAAAATAAATAAGGAAACAATGGCTCTGAATGACATACTGGCCCAGATGGATTTATAGGTATATTCAGAAAATTCCATCCTAAAACAGACTATACATTCTTTTCAAGAACACACAGGACATTGTCTGAATAGATCACATACTAGGTCACAAATAAGGCCTCAACAAGTACAAACAGATCAAAATTTCTGACCACAATGCTATGAAATTAGAAGTTAACCACACAAAGTTTAGACCACAAATACATTGAGGTTAAACAACATGCTACTAAACAATGAGTGGGTCAACCAGGAAGTCAAAGAAGAAATTAAAAATACTTGAAAAACAAATAAAAATTAAAACACAACCATCCAAAACCTTTGGGATATAGCAAAGTCAGTACTAACAGGAAAATAAATAGGAAATATATATATATATATATATATATATATACAGGTCTACTTCAAGAAGCAAGAAAAATTTCAACTGAACAACCTAATCTTACACATAAAGGAACTAAAAAAATAACAACAAATGAAGCCTAAAGCTAGCAAAAGGAAGGTAATAATAAAGATGAGAGCAGAAATAAATGATATAGAAACTAAAAATAATCACAATAGAACTGATCAATGAAACCAGGAGCTGGTTCTTTGAAAAAATTAATGAAACTGATAAACCTCTAGCCAAACTTACCAAAAAGAAAAGAGAAAGGATGCAGTTAAATAAAATCAGAAATAAAAGGGGAGAAATAACAACGAACACCACAGAAATACAAATAATTACAAGAGAATTTTATGAAAAACTATATGCAACAAATTGGGCAACCTTGAAGAAATGAATAAATCCCTAGAAACCTCTAAACAACCAAAACTGAAATAGGAAGAAATAAAAAATTTGAACATACTAATAACCAGCAAAGAAATGGAGTCAATAATCGAAACTCCCAACAAACAAAAATCCATTACCAGGTGGCTTCACAGGTGTATTCTACCAAACATTTAAAGAAGAATTAATAAGTATTCTTTTCAAACTAATCCAAAAAATAGAAAAGGAAAAAAAGAAACTTCTATGAGGCCAACATTCCCCTGATACCAAAACCAGATAAAGACATCGTATGCACACACAAAACAAAAACAAAAACTGCAGGTCAATATCTCTGATGAACATAGATTCAAAAATACTCAATAAAATATTAGCATACTAAACTCAATAATACATCAAAAAAATTCTCCATGCTCAAGTGAGATTTATTTGTGGGTTACAAAGGTTGTCCAATATTCACAAATCAATCAATGTCATATACTACATTAATAAAGGATAACCATATGGTCATTTAAGTAGATGCATAAAAATCATTTGGCAAAGTACAATATCTGTTCATGATAAAAAAAAAAAAACCCTCACAAAGTAGGTGTAGAGGGAACATACCTCAATATGATAAAGGCCATCTATGAAAAACCCACAACTAATATCATCCTAATTGGGGAACAACTGAGAGCTTTTCCTCTAAGTCAAGAACAAGACCAAGATGTGTACTCTCGTCACTGTTATTTAATATAGTATTGCAAGTCCTAGCCACCATAATCAGACAACAGAAAAAAATCCCAACCAAATTGGCAAGGAAGAAGTCAAACTTTCACTGTTTGCAGATGACGTGTTATTCTATATGAAAAATCTGAAAGAAAAAAAGAAATCCGAAAGATTCCACCAAAAACATGCTAGAACTGATACATGAATTCAGTAAAGTTTCAGGGTACAAAATCAATACGCAGAAATCTGTTGAATTTCAATACACTGATAATGAAGCACCAGAAAGAGAAATGAAGAATACAATCCCATTTGCAATTGCACCAAAAATAATAAAATGCCTAGGAATAAACTTAACCAAAGAAGTGAATGATCAATCCCATTTAAAATTGCTCCAAAAACAAAAAGATATCTAGAGTTAACCTAACCAAAAAGTGAAAGTCCTGTACTCTGAACACTATAAAACACTGATGAAGGAAATTGAAGGTGAAACAAAGAATGGAAAGTTATTCCAAAGTTAATCCATACTCATGGATTGGAAGAACAAATATTGAAATGTCTATACTATCCAAGGCAATCTACACATTTAATGCAGTCCCTATCAAAATACCAATAGCATTTTTTTATAGAACTAGAACAAGCAATCTTAAAATTTGTGTGAAACCACAAAATCCCTGAATAGACAAAGCAATCTTGAAAAAGAAAAGTTGGAATCATCACAATTCTGGACTTCTAGTTATATCACAAAGCTATAGTGATCAAAACAGTATCATACTAGCACAAAAGAAAATAGACACAGAGATCAACAGAACAGAATAAAAAATCCAGAAATAAACCCACAACTATATGGCCAAATTAATCTTTGACAAAACAGGAAGGAAATATTCCAAGGGAAAAGTCTCTTCAATAAGTGATGTTGGGAAAACTGGACAGCAACATGCAAAAGAATGAAACTGGCCCACTTTCTATACACAAAGAAATTCAAAATTGATGAAAGACCTCAATGTGAGACTCAAAACCATTAAAATCCTTGAGAACAGAAGCAGTAACCTTTTGACATCAGCTGTAGCAACTTCTTTCTTGATATGTCTTCTCAGGCGCAGGAAACAAAAGCAAAATAAACTATTGGGACTTTATCAAAATAAAATCCTCTGCACAGCAAAGGAAACAATCAGCAAAACTAAAAGGCAACTCTTGGAATGGGAGATGTTTTCAAAACATATCCAATAAAGGTTTTTATATTATATGCAATATATATATAAAGAACTGATAAAACTCAACACTCAAAAATTGAATTTTCCGATTAAAAAAAGGGTCAGGGGACCTGGGTAACTCAGTTAGTAAAGCATCTGACTCTCCATCTCAGCTCAAGTCTTCATCTTGGGATTGTGCATTTAAGCCCTGCTTTAGGTTCCATGCTGGGCATGGAGCTTACTTTAAAAAATGGGCAGAAGCTAGGAATAGACATTTTTCTGATGAGGACATACAGATGGCCAATTGATACATGAAAATATGCTCAACATCGCTGACCATCAAGGAAATACAAATCAAAGCTACGATGAGATGTTACCTCACACCAGTCAGAATGGCTATAATCAAGAATATAAAAACAAAACAAGACAAAACAAGAAACAATAGGTTTTGGTGAGGATGTGAAGAAAGGGGAATGCTCTTGCACTTTTAGTGGGGGTGCAAACTGGTGCAGCCACACTGGAAAACAGAATGGAGTTTCCTCAAAAAGTTAAAAACAGAACTACCCTTATGATCTAGCAATTGCACCACTAGATATTTACCCAAAGAACACAAAAACAGTAATTCAAAGGGATACAGGCACCCCAATGTCTTTAGCAGCATTATATGCAATAGCCAGATAATAGAAACAGCCCAAGTGTTCATCGGCTGATGAATGGATAAAGAAGTAGTAGCACACACACACACGCACACACACACACACACACACACACCGGAATATTCCTTAGCCATAAAAAAGAATGAAATCTTGCCATTTGCAATGACATGAGTGGAGCTAGAGAGTATTGTGCTAAGTGAAATAAGTCAGACAAATACCATATGATTTCATTCATATGTGGAATTTATGAAGTAAAAAAAAATGAACAAAAGAAAAGACAGGGAGGCAAACAAGGGGTAGACTCTTCAGAGAGCAAACTGATGGAGGGGAGAGTGGTGGGGGGATGGGTTAAATAGGTGACGGGGGATTAAGGAAGAGACTTGGGATGAGTACTGAGTTTTGTATGAAACTGTTGAGTCGCTACATTGTACACCTGAAGCTAATATTACACCATATGTTAACTAACTGGGATTTAAATAAAATATTAAAAAAAAAAAAGGAACTCTCTCCTCCTCAACAGCAGAGTGTATCAGACTAGGATGGCAGTGGTAGAAAAGTTCTGAGAGAGACACTGTTCTAGGCAGTAAAGGTACAGTGAATGACAAAGGACCAACCAAGTGCCTCCACCAGTACTCAGTCTGGTGATATAGACACGTGACCAAGTCACTACATGACATGTTTTCAGACAAGGGAGCATGGAACACAGATCAAAGAAGCTACAGGACAGAGCATCCATCCCGATGGTATGGGCCATCAACAAGGTTTCATGGAGGGTGAGATGCTGAATCTGATGCTGAAAAGGAAGAATTTTTGAGGTGATTGTGAGGAGGAAAAGCAAAAGGAGACAAAGAAAGGATAGAATGAGTGAAGGCATTATGTAATGCTGCGGAAATTACTACGGAACAATGTTTTCCAAAAGTTGGTTTGTGGTTGTGTTTTCATGGCTACCCAACAAAATGTAAAAAAAAAAAAAAAAAGAGAGAGAGAGAGAGAGTGATAAGGAACACATATATTTTCAAAGAGAAGCAGATGCCCCAGGGGGGAAGGAACACAACAGTAAAGAAAGGGTGCCTGTGTGAAGCTTACCTTCTCTTCAAGAGACAACCAATAGCCACATGAGTGCAAAGTGCTTTTAAATAGAAATCAGTGCTTTGGAGAAAAGTAAAGTTGTATGAAAGAAAGTGACTGGAGGTGATATTTTAGGGACTGTGGGAGGCATTTCTGCTGAGGCGACACTTACATGAAGACAGGAATGAAGTGAGAAAGTGAGTCATGTCACTAGCTGGACAAATATCTGTTCCTGGTAGAGGGGATAGCAGGAACGAAAGCACAGGGGCAGGAGTGTCTTGGCATGTTTCAAGAGTGAGAAGAGCAGAGCTGGGGTGAAGAGAGTGGAAAGCAAGGAGATAGGATGTGAGCATGATCAGACAGCCGGGGACCAGGTTAGATGGGTCACGTTTCTGCCTCACGTTTTCTCTTAGGAGCTCAAAACAGGGAATTTGGATTGTATTCTATGTTGAAAGAGAACAAATGTATCTCTTTGTTTCCATGAATGTATTCTTTGGAGCATCAGAGATAAGAAAGGTTCTTTTAAAAAAATTGTTTCACGGGAAAATAAATTATGAACCAGCATGCTAGGTCCCCCTGTGGCCCAATTCATTATGTGTCTTAGCATGGTTCTTCTCGAAAGAAAACCTGGGACAAGGATGTAGGTGTCAATGCTTTTTTTTTCTCCCAGAAGTGAGCCTCAAGGAACAGGAGTGAGGGATTGGGAAAAGGGGGAAAAAAGGAATGTTAAGCTGAGGGTGCTTTCCTGAGTTGCTGGTTGAGAAAGGGTATCTAGAACTATGTAAATCTCCACTTGGGGCCTGATCCACCGAGAATGTTCTCTTTAGCGCTGGGCATTATTCTTTTGTTAATTTGATTTAAAAGAACATCTTTTTCATAATTACTTCACATTTTGAGGTGAGAGCCCATGAGCACTCCCAAGGTTTTGTCCCACATGTGGTAATGTGCTGACTCACTGATAACGAGGTTGGAGACCTCACGTGGGCGTTCTGGGCAGCTGCTAATAATTGTTGCTTTAGTCCTATCTCTCTTGACAAGGACATCTATTTCCCTGTTACTTAAGGGGCTTAGAATAGCTCTGAGATTGTTTTTATTCATTTGGTATGTGTTTGAATTACTTTTTAAGGACTTGAATGAAGGACTTTTAATCTAATTAAGCTTTACTTTGTTAGAATTAGAGTATCAGTTGAGTACTGGTGGTATTTTTAACACTCTATTGGATACTGTATGAACTTTTGTCCCTCTTAGCTTCATCATTAGACATGAACATCTCATCAAATGCCATAAATGTTTCTAGACAAGTCATAGATAAGCACAGACCATAATGGTTCTTTCGAATTTTAGTCCTGGGGAGAAAGCTCAGTGACAATATTACATGCTGCAATCCTACATACTATGACTAGGTTTTTTGAGATATATTTTGCACAGGGCCACTCAGTGAAAAATCATAAGCTATTGGGAATCCGAATGAAGAAATTCAAGTGACATTGATTGATTTGCTACAGGTTACTTTGAAGAAAATACTTCACCCAACTCAATTGTTCTGCTAATATTAATTTACACATGGAATTAAAAGACGCAGATCTCAATATATCTAATGCAGGAAACTAACATACCTAAATACCAGAGCAAAGCAAAACAAATGTTTTTAAATCCTCACAACAAATAAGATGCAATAGGAATGCAATTAGTTTTATTTAATGAGTTACCATTTTTATGAGGAACAGTGGCAAACATGACATGATCTAATAATTTAAGATCTGAGAGCTTTTTGCATTCTACATTCCCTATTAGACAGTGAGGGTTTTTTTTTTTTTCACAGAAAGTTTATGGGAGTTTAATTATTCTCCAGAGCCTAATATCTGCCAAACAGCTCACTACTCCTTTAAATTTGGTTAAATTCCCCGTGGAGTAGTAATATGCAACTTTTGACCTCCATTTTAATGGAAGGAAGGATTTCATTTATGCCCTTCCTTAACTACCACTCTAATTAATATGTACAAGTCAAAAGAGCTGATTTACACTACCTGGCTTTCATAAAAAAGAGAACCAGGAAAGCATGCAATAAAAGCTTTATCTAAATACACAATAAGATGCTCAACAATGCATACTGAAAGTGAATTTCTCATAGGGGAGCATCTAGCCAAAATTCCAGTGCCAAGCGATTCCACTGGCAAAGTATAAAGTTGTGTTTTCTATCATCAGGGGGCTCTGCTGTAAAGAGAGCTCAACAAAATTAGTGGTGTTTGAATGAAGGCCAGGTGAAAAGAAAGGCAACTTCTGTTTTATGGGGACTGTCTTAAAACATTTCAATACCTTTTAAAGGCATTTCAATAACTCTGGTTTTATTTTAGTCTTTTCTCTGCCTCACAAACAAGCAATGGGAAAAAGGTTGGTCACTCTTATTTCTTTTATATCATCTTCCTAAGAATGTTATCTAAAGCGGGTTCCTTTTTATCTCCACCCCCTGAGAGTCAATTTGTGATGACAACAATCAAAGAAACTTAAAAATTCTTTAAAAATTCCAAATTTCACCTTCATCTTGTGTTCTAGAATTACAGCAAAACCTACCCAAGAAAACCCTGAATATAAAAGGGATTAAGAAATATGAGCTATGGGGACACCTGGGTGGCTCAGTGGTTGAGCGTCTGCCTTTGGCTCAGGGCGTGATCTTGTTCTGGGGATTGAGTCCTGCATTGGGCTCCCTATGAGGAGCCTGCTTCTCTACATCCTTGCCTCTTTCTCTCTGTGTGTCTCATGAATAAATAAAAATAAAATCTTTAAAAAAATAAGAAAGAGGGCACCCTGGGTGGTTCAGCAATTTAGCACCACCTTCAGCCCAGGATGTGATCCTGGAGACCTGGGATCGAGTCCCACATCAGGCTCCCTGCATGGAGCCTGCTTTTCTCTCTCTTTCTCTCTCTCTCTCTCTCTCTCTCAAATAAATAAATTATATCTTAAAAAAATAAGAAAGAAATATGAGCTATGATTACTCTGTGAAGGTAGCATGTACAGATTTTAAGGAAATCCCTGCAGTATTTAGTTAAGAAGTTAATGTATACAATCTTCCTTCATCTGTCTTTTCAGACCTAATGTTGGTAACAATTCCAAATTCTTACTCTTTCAATTTGCCATCCTCACCTGAAAACCTATGAAGGAGTTTTACAACAGTTTTCTCTCACTGGAGTGATAATCTCCCATGGAATTTTTGCAAAAATTCACATGAAAAACTCATTTGACTAATCCATAAAGGTGTTATGCTAGTTGCTAGGGATTATTCATATATGATGAAAGCATGATTTCTCCTCTTGGAGACTGTGCAAGGGAGAAGAAAGATAAGCAATTAGGTAAAAATAAAAAGAAAAACAAAACAAAAAAAAAACAGGATGTGCTCAATACTGTAACAGATACACATAATAATTGGGAGGGAATTGTGAGTAAGGATGTTGTATCTGAGAAGCTTTACGAAGGCAAGAACATTTGAGTGGGTCTGAAAAGGTTTGATTTGGGAAGGGTCAGTTCAAACAATTGACTACATGAGCAGAGGCAAAAAGAGTGGAAAGTGTTGCCTACCTCAAAACTATGGTGAAGAATCTTGATTGCTTAAGTGCAGAATTTTGAAGGGAAAGACCTCTTGAGGGGAAGAGATGGGCAAGAAAGCTGGAGAAACTGGCTGGGGTCGCAACTCAGGTGGGTTGGAATGGGGCTGTGATGGTGGTACATGCAGGTTTTCCCTCAGAGGAATGGCATGAATGAAGCTATGTTATAGGAAGGTTCATTTGAAACTTGGAGTAGGGTAGATTGAGGAGAAAAGGCTATGATAAGGAGGATAATTAGGAAGTAAATATAGTAGTTCCAGGTAACAGTAGTGAACATGTTAGGCTGGGGCAGTGACAGTGTGAATAATACATATATACACCTGTTGGTTAGTGTGGCTTTGTACTTCTAACACCCTGATTCTAGAAAGGGATTTGTGAGCCGAAAAATTATATTTTTTATACTAGAAGATAAGGATTTTAAAATATTTAACTTTTTTGATGTCTTCCTCACCCTCCTTTTAGATAATTAAAAAATTCTCATTGTCTAATGGCTATTTATATAAGAAATACAACCTCAAGGTGTCTAAGTATTCAAAACAAAGTATCACAGCTCATGTTAAAAATGTAGGCCTTTTACTATTTATATGGATTCGTCTACTTCTGCACAGGAAGCATAAAGTATTCTTATGATCACATCCTGTCTGCAAAAGAAGTCTTTTTTTGAGATATATTTTGCACAGGGCCACTCAGTGAAAAATCATAAGCTATTGGGAATCCGAATGAAGAAATTCAAGTGACATTGATTGATTTGCTACAGGTTACTTTGAAGAAAATACTTCACCCAACTCAATTGTTCTGCTAATATTAATTTAAATGCTGATACTTACAATGTTCACAATTTAAACATAAATGAAATGTCCCAAGGTTTCATTATGTAACCCAATTTAAGGATTATAAAAGATGGCTGATGCCATACATTTTTCATTTAAATATTTGTGGATAATCACAGAGTTAAATCTATTCCTGCTGTTACAATGTGATAGAATCATCATTCCTCAAAAGTTTCTATTAAAAAAAAAAAACTGCAAGTGTACTGTTAAGCTTTGGCTCAAGGGCACACTAACCCTCACACATCAATACAATTTAATCATCAACGTAACTAATGGAAAATTAAACTTGATGTTCAATATGTTGTAATTCCTGCCTCATACATCCCATGACTATAGATTTTCTAAAATGAGTTAATTTTACATAATGAAATGGCATACTAGACATAAAAACTCTTCTGTATTCTTTTGTAATTTTATTTTGGGGTAGGAATTATCTCATTTTTCCTTTATCTAATTGGTAAATGATTTTTTTTACGTTTGAAAATAATTCTTGAAAGAATAATTTGTTTTCATAGACCTACATAACAATGAAAATTAACAGAAATTTGAGAAATGGAATCAACTTGGACTTTACAGTTTGTGTAATGTTTCACTAACCGTCTTACCAACTCTACTAGGTTTGAAATAGTGTCCTCCCCAAAATTTGTATCTACTTAGATAGAACCTGTAAATGAGACATTACTTGAAAATTGGATCTTTGCAGATATAATCAAGTTAGGATGAGTTAGAATGAACCCTAAATCCAATATGACTGAAGTCTTTGTAAGAAAAGGAAATTTGAATACGGAGACACATAAGGATAATGTCAGGTAATGATGAGGCAGAGATTGGAACAATGGGTCCATACATCAGGAAATGCCAAGGATATAAGCAACTACTGGAAAATAAAGAGAGGCCAGGAAGTATGCTCTGCAAACTTCAGAGAAGTTATGGTTTTGCCAATACCTTAATTTGGTACTTCTGGGCTGCAGAACCATGAGAGAATAAATTTCTATTGCTTTAAGCCACCAAGTTTGTTGTAATTGTTATGACAGCTCTAGGAAACCAAAGTGTCTAGGCAGAAGCAAATTATTTTTTTCCGTAAAATATTTCACCTTTCTTCCCTCCCCAGAAATAATCAGCTTTTAATTTGGTCTGTATATTTCTGTTTCACATATGTATGCGTGTGTATTGCACGCAAACACTTCTCTACAAAAATACAGTACTATGTTATGATTTAAAATTTTATACTTTTAAAGACTATATCATAGTATATATACTATTATTCAATTTCCTTTTCACTCAACTTCTGCTTTTGTGTCATTTTCTTTTCGGTAAATATAGATCAAGGGTTTTTTTTTTTTCATTTTTAAAAATTTCAGTATAATTAACATACAGTGTTATACTTTTTGCCTAAGTTTATTAATAAAGTATCTGTGGGGAACATGAGTATTTTTGACTGCCTACTGGGGGAGAGATCTTTATTTAATTTTTTAAATCTGATCTTCATAGTAACCTGCAAGGCAGATACTAGACCCTACATTTTAAAAACTTAGGAAATGGAGGCTCAAAAAAGTTAAGAACATTTAGTGTCATCACTTACATGTTTTAATTTCAAAGTCTTCCATTCTTTCTCTTGCTTAAGGCTGCCTTGTGAAGTGGTACAGTGTTAACAGAAGTTCTGGCCGTGTCTGGGTGTTGTCTATAGGAGTTGTTCTATGAAGGATTCATGTGTTAGGTGAAATGTTAAGTAAGATAACTCCTAGGACTTTTCCAATTCTGAGATTCTAAAAAAGATCCACTCGGTTACACAGAATTCTAGAATATTAATGGGTTTTAGATCCCCTACTAAAGCCTAGGACTCTCCACCAAAGCATCAAGGCTGCATCCCCATATAGTGCACGGAATGGGGAGGCAGCACTTACTGAGAATTGTTCAACTCATTTAATCCCTGACCACAATGCTGTGTTCTGTAAAGGCACAACAAAAGTGTTCTTGGTTCCCGTTGAGGTGATGACTTTTAAAAATCTTCAGTCTCTAAGTGGAAATTTTCATATATCTAAATTCTTCTTTATTATATTTGTAACTGATATCAAAATTCTTATAGCTGTATAATGTTAACAGTACAACTAGACTATGGGGTCAGAAGGCTTGGATTCTAAATCTGGATTTGCCATAAATTAACAAATGGTGCAATCTCTTTACATAGCCATATCTATAAAATGAGGGAGAGAGAGATCATTGTTTATTCAACAAGCATTCAGTGAGCTTTACTATATACCTGGTACTGGAACTGATCCCTCAAATGGTAGAAAGCATAGAATGGAAAAGATAAACATGTCAGTATGTGCCACATGCTACCTATATCTGCGTTACATTTTTATAGGTATCATTTCTTCTGACATTCTATAATTTTTTGTGTCTATAAGAAAAATATTTTCTAAACCACTTTTTAGTATTATATTAATTAACCAGAATCCTTTCAAAAAGATATTTGTCTTCATTTATTTTTTTTATTTCCATAGATATTTAGATCAGAAAGCTAGAGCAGACCATCACTCACTGATAAACACTAAGAAAAGTATTTTTTTTTAAAGATTTTATTCATTTAATCATGAGAGACACAGAGAGAGAGGCAGAGACACAGGAGGAGGGAGAAGCAGGCTGCATGCAGGGAGCCCAACATGGGACTCGATCCCAGGTCTCCAGGATCACGTCCTGGGCCAAAGGCAGGCGCTAAACTGCTGAGCCACCCGGGCTGCCCCACTAAGAAAAGTATTAAACAAGGTAGCCAACTTTTTTTTTTTTTTCAGAGTCAACATTTTAATATGAGCATTTGAGGAAAAATTTATCCAGTGTATATATGTAGATACTATATTCCAAGTTGAAGTAGTAGCAAATGACACAATTCCCAGATCAAAATAAAAGCAAAAAAAAGAACATTAAGTTACGTCTTTATACTCAGGCTAGTTTACAAAACAAAAGGAGAACTTGTAAGATTTTGGATTGACACTTCAGAGTGAATAATGGTTAGAGATCATCTTTCCTCATAGTTCCAAGATTCCTAGTACATGAAGAGATTGAATTCTGGGTGCCTTCATAGAACTACAGAATAATATCAGAACAAGAAGGAACCCTAAGAAAAGATCATCTAGTTTAATTTCCCAGATAAAATCCCTGAAGTCCAGAGTTGACTAGAGGCTTGCTCAATGTTTACTTCATAAAGAAGCCAAGAATGGCTAGGATGAACGCTGGGTATGTCTGTCTGTATTCAGGTTGAATATAATAATTGGTTTCCTATACCTCAGTCTTTTAAGAGAATTTTTTAAATGACTTTTTACATCTATGTGTATTTATCTATTGAGCATTTTACACATTTTGGTATAAAATTCAAAGAACTCTTTCATAATTTTCCCAGCAAAACAATATCATTATTTTTATTCTTCAGTCATCCAATTAGACTGACTTGATTATATAGTTGATGCACTCTTGCATATCTTTGTCTGTAATTATGTATGTAGAATATGACATCTACATTTTTTAGTATTTTTTAATTCATGTCAATAATGGTATGGATCATGTGATGTTATCAATTAAGCATGAGCTATCTTATGTTAGAGGTTAATTGTTCTCATTTTTTCTTAATAGCAGTTAGTTACTCTATCTCCATTGAATACCCCAAGATGCCCAGTAGATGATGGTAAATGATGTCATTAACATTTATGAAGCTACTTAAAGGCTCATTTCTCAAAAAATAATGGCAGTTTATTCACAGTCAAATAATATACACCAGACCAATTATAAAAGTACTAACCAACCAAAAAGTACTTTGAAAGATAGTAATTGCCAGCAATGCTGTCTCTATGTATTAGGCAATTGTTAAATAGCAAATGCTATCCCATTCTAACTATTATATAAGAGCTTATCAAAATATCAAGGAAGAGTTAAGATACAGTTTGAGAAAGCATAACCAACCATATCACTTTTATTTTGGAAAGAAATGCACATCTATTGGTTTCAGAAGGAAAGTCACTGACAGTAAAATTGGGCAAAATTCTTCTTGACTTGATGGGGACACACAGAAGAGATTTATTTTCAACTCTTACAGGTTAACCTCCTAAAATCTATGTCTGAATCTTTAATGGTTTATGGAGTTTTTATGCTTATTCAAAGTGATAATAGGTTTAAAAATATTTGAGAAGCCTGTTTCTTGGTTAATACTTCTGGAGCATGCATTAAAAATAAAAAAATCCTGAGATGCAAAGTGAGTGCCCAAATCATCAATGAACAGTTTTATAAGAATAGGACAAGCAATCTACATTTTATATTCTGGGTTTTGACACTTAGCCAGGTCGTTTGCACGTTAGAGTTACATTAGTTCAAGAGCTGTTCTGTTTTCATTTATTTTTGTCTTCCTCCATCTCTCTCTCCTCTTTTTCTTTATTTTTGCACAGACATAATGATTATCATAGCTGCTTACTATATTCCTCCTTACCCCATATTCCTTTTTGCTAGTTTACTCTCTGATTTAAATACGACGAAATTTCATGAAAACTATTAACATTGTTTTGCTGACTTTTAGTGGGAAAAATATCAGAAATTATACAATAAAGTCTATCTTTTTAAGACAGTTTGCCCTTCATAATAGACCCAAAGGAGCAGATGGCTTAATAGCCAACCATACATTTTTTAATCTAAGGCTACCTATGAATAAATCCAGGTTGAGATCAGTTGAACTTACTTTTATAAAACAATAGCTACATTTCACATATAGATAAAAATCTGGTTATGAAAAATATTCAGTGACAGATATTACTTGGTACTTTGATATGCTCAAAAGATCATAATGAATAAAAGTTTATCTATGTCAGATGGCATACTGCCAAAAAAAAAAAAAAAAAAACTATTTTGTATTTGTCTTTCTTTGGAGTTCCCCAAATCAACTGACTGAAAGATTACAACTGTTGTTAGTTACTTTATGACTGAACAGTTTAGCTAAATTCACATTTTAAGGACAAATCTGAATCCAGTCAAATCATTACTGACTCAAAAAAACTGTGGACAAACTTCCCCAAGCTTAATATGGTAGTACATGAAGACTATGAATACTTTAAAAAAGTTCTCCAAAATAATTGTTAAATGATGAGAATATACTTTTTTTTATGAGAATATACTTAGATTGCCCAAGCCAAGTGGGAAATCATTCTTAAACTATTCTTTAAATATATGTATATTAAATGGGATAATATATGTTTAAAATTATAGTGGATTGTAGATTTTATAGAAGTAAAAAGATATCAATAATAAAAGGTCTTTTGCATGTTAAATTTTCCTAATTCAAAAGGGGGATATAAAGTTGACCCTAATAATCTTGCTGATACATGGATTGGAGTATAAAATTCATGAACTACTGAAAGATGTCAGGATTTTATTATAATTCATATTTTAGCCCTGTCATTCTGAGTCTTAGGCAAATCCTTAAACCTTGTGTTGCTTCACTTTCCTCTCGTGCAAAAAATGGTTTAGTAGTATTTCCCAACCCACCTATTGCAAGATTATTTAAGGACTTATTGTGATACCTGGCACAAAGTAGGTCCTTAAATGTCTGTGAAACATTGGTGAACATGATTTTAAGGTTAAAAGAGTAAGGCAGAATGCAAATAATGTGCCTAGCTGTCTAAATGTTTACCTGACTGTTTCATTTTGTTATTTGGATTTCATCAGATTTTCCACTGATGTCCTTTTTCTGTTCCAGGATTCAATCATTCCATTTAGTTATCATGTCTCCTTAAGTCTCTAGCATTTTCTTAGTCTTTCCTTATCCCTGAGAGCTTGAAACTTTTTGAAGAGTACTGAAACTTGTGAAGAGTACAGTCCTTTTGTAGCATGTCTTTTAGTACAGATCTGATATTTTTCTCATGATTAGATTAAGGCTATGCATTTTTAGCAAAAAACTTCAAGTGATGTACTTCCCTTTGAGGGTGCATAATGTCAATGTATAAAGTGGATTCAGAATTTCTAATCCATAGACTTATGAGAAACAAGTTTACTAACCAAGGTACAGTACCTGAGTGTTTTTTTAAGTGCTGAGATAGACATATATGCTACTTCAGATCCCCGGAGGCCCTTTTGAGTGCATTTTCTCTTAATTCCATACCTGATGCAAGAGCTAGAGTTCCCTGAGAGCCACTCCATGCCTGCATGCCCACACAGCTACAGGGAATATCTGGTTTCTTTCCATTTTCACTTGGGACCATAGGCTCAAGTGTAGAATTCAATGATTTGTAGCTAAGGTTATTCTGTGTATGTTCTTAAAATGGGTAGTTAATCTCTTGATTTTTATAATCTAGTATATACACTTATGTACAAGTTTATTTCACACACTCAAACATGTGAAAGCAGTCAAGAACTGAAGGGCCTGAGATTTTTTTCCCCCTATTTGAAAACCAATATGATAGCTTGTTTGAGTTTCATTGATTAGCATAGGACATATGACTCCTGGGTCAGAAGCCAAAATGTTATAACTCATAGCACAGCAGCTTTATTTGCATATTGGTTGCCTCATCCCCAAGTCGTACAGAAGTGGCACGGAGGCAGATCCAATGGGATGCTGTGCACACAATAGCTTTGTGTCACAGTTAAGAGACCTCAAACTTTTATAAGGAAACCGCAAGCCAATGTGCTTACTTCTTGCCCTAGAGGAAGATATCGTCTGTTTTGCAAAGCTATTAACTACGTAAACACTCTTGAATAGAAAGTACAGAAGAAAAAAAAAAACAGTGCCCATGCTCCCAAGATGTGCAGAAATGGGAGTCCCATTGAGAATTTTATCATGAGAAGAGAATGCAGACATCACCACACTTTATTCCTAGATACTTTAATGTGTATTCCCTAAGATTGAGGACATTCTCTTACAAGGCCTCATTACCATTATCTCTCCTAAGAAAATTAGCATTGGCAATTAACTTTCTCTCCGTTATTTGTTCACTTTCTTCTCATGCTAGAATATTAGTATCTTTGGTACATACAAGTATATGTGATGGTGACTACTAATTCACTAGTGTTCTATTTAGAGTTGTCCAGTAAAAGCAGTTATGTGTAAATATATATTAGGATCCTTGTTGTGTCCTATGGGACCATGAGAAAGATTTGAACTGGTAAAACTTTTTGCTAGA
The DNA here is from genome assembly GCF_003254725.2 of Canis lupus dingo. NCBI lineage: Eukaryota > Metazoa > Chordata > Mammalia > Carnivora > Canidae > Canis > Canis lupus. The sequence continues at coordinate 50,252,155 of NC_064256.1, forward strand.
AAAGAAAATGTGATTTTTAAACATTGCTGCAAATATAACTGTGGCGAATACAATAATAGCAGCATCAATAATAATAGCTGGCATTTATAAAGCTCTTATTATGTACTAGGCAGTATGCCAAGGTTTTACACCACTTATTTAGTTCATTCTTACAGCTATACCATCAAGTTTTTGTAGATGAAAAATTAAAGGAACTTTCTCAAGGTCAGTGAGTAAACATTAGAACCAGCGCCTGAGCCCATGTTTGCAGAACTATGCTCTCAACTGCTATTCAGTATTTTACTGTTCACCCCCTGCTGGTGTGAACTTGCCAGTGTGAGCTGTGCCTGTGTCCCATTAGCACAAATCATTTCCACAAAGCTATCTACTCTTTGAAGGTGGTCCTATACAGGCTTGGTGATTTCCCACACCCTTTAGAAGCATCACCATATTCAAGATTTGAACAAGAGAGACCATGTGGTGTCAGAGGAAATGGTTTCAAAGTCATCATTAGATACCTCAGTCATAGAGTCAGACATAACAAAATTCAGATCCCAGCATATCACTTAACTTGTGTAGGAATTTGGCAGGACAGCAAATCTCTGTGTGATTACTCTTCTATAAAATGTGGATGTTGGTGGTACTTGTGGCCTAGAACAAAGTCAGTGATCAAAATACTCATGTCATTGATGATTCTTCACTTAACACCTACCTCTGGGAAGGGTCCTATCCCCATTTCCATGGGTGGAGAGAGTGAGAACGGCAAGAGCAACCTAAGCCTGAGGCAGAGAACTTGCTCTAGTCTCAGGACAAAAGTATACACACAAGACCGCAGAAGAGAGTATGTCACATTTAGCCAGTTCTTGGCTCCCTTCAGGCAGCACTGATGACAAGCAAAAACCATGAATGTGCAACAGCATTATTTATTGGCTGAACTGCCTTGACCTGACTCAGTGAATAAATCAACTGGTGTCCTCTACTCAGAAACACTCATGAGAACACTGACTTAAACATATCTCTTTTGCAACTTTATTCTTTTTCTGTGTTAAATACCCTTTAATAAACTCCCTCTGATCTTGTAGAGTGGATGCAGCCAAGTTGACTTTGCTTCTAATTACTGTTCACTTCATTTGCCTGATACCACCTTTTTTTTTAAGACTTATTTATTTATTTATTCATGAAAGACAGAGAGAGGCAGACACATAGGCAGAGGGAGAACCAGGCTCCCCGGGGGAAGCTTGATGTAAGGCTCGATACCAGGACCCCAGGATCATGCCCTAAGCTAAAGGCAAACACTCAAACACTGAGCCACCCACGCATCCCTGATACATACCCTCTAATCCCATAGCCATGAGATTTTTGGGGGAACGGTGGGGGCTCTCACTACCAGTGCACCTGAGCTTGGGGAATGGGCAGTGTAATTCCAGTTTAAGCCCCCAGTCAGACTCTAGCCATGTTCTGGGCTTTCCTTACTTTTATAATCAGTTTTGTGTATTTGTAACTTTCCAACATTAAGTTAAAAGTTGCCACATGATCTGGCTAATACTAGGCTTTTCCCCATCCTCTTAATATGTAGTAGGGATAGTTGCTTCACAAGACTATTTCATTGAATATGGTATCAACCTCTTATTGCAATAAGGGATTCTGGGAAGTGCCTCCTCAGAGAATAATCTCTAATAAAGTTTATTGTTGTCCATGATCGGTAGTAAAACCCCCCAAATTTGGTATGATTCATGCCTCCTCTCAATCATGATGTCCTTTCAACATTCCTGAAAATCAGATGAGGGAATCTTTCCCAAAGACTCACATTCTAGAACTTGGTGAATTTGACATGTTGGATTATTCTACAATTTTCTTCCATGAGATTCTGGAACACTTTACACAAATGAAGTACACCACACCCACCAACACCAATTTCCCACAGCAACTTCTGTTATGTAAATGCGTGACATACATTTGATTACATGGATTCAGCTATGGAGTCTTAAGAGGAAAGTGGATACCAATGACATAAATTCGGAAGTGAAAGAGGGACCATTTAATCCAATAGTTTTAAACCTTTTTTAGCCATACATTGCTTTGTTCAAACAAAGTGTTCAATAGAAAAAAAGATGAAAGAAAAAGCACTCTGACTGATGTAGGGTTAACTGTGACTTTGCTGACGGTGCAGACTAGAACTCCTGCATGATCAGCACCGTCTCCCTGCAATTCTAGTGCCTCTCCTCACATCAAGCAAGCCCTAAATAATTCTTAGAGTTCCATGGAGCACATATGGGAAATTATTTATCTAACCAATCCTCTCAGTTCAATGATAACTCACCAAATGTTTGTGGAGCGCTTCCTCCATCGCTGATACTCTACAAAGTGCTTAAGATACAATTGACCTCAGTTCTGCCTTCAAAGGGCTTACATTTTAGAGAGGATCCCATTTCATAATTTAGTGGGTTTGGTATTCTGATTGAACTTTGTTTGGGGCACATGGAACTGCAGAAGTACAGTCTGGGAGCTGTAACAGTGGGCTGCTTGTAGACGTTGATCAGATGTTTGGCTCACTAGAATGAAACTACACTAGGAACGTAAACATGATCCAGAATTGAATTGGCTGGTATAGAGTTAAGAACCTCAGCTTTGGAGTCAGGCTGACTGGGTGGATCAATTTGGTGTAGAGAAATTAAACCTCAGTGCTCACCTATAAGATAGTGGATCACACTCGATGGAAGGTGTTACAAATATTAAAGTAGATAAAGTGTGCACAGTCCTGGATCTCATGCCCAGAGCATGGTAGCCATGTGAAGACTCCTCCTTCTGCCTCAAGCCCATGATTTCAGGTGAAAGAAAGACTAGTTATTAGGCACAGCGCCACAGAAGAGACTGCTCTCTAGAAAGTCTCTTCAGGGTGCTACCATTTTAAAAATTGCCACTTCGTGCACTTTGGGTCGAAGAATAAATGCCTCAAAAAGTACAGGCTTCTGGAATTGCTACTGACACTGCAGAAAAGCTTTTTAGCATTTAGAATCTTTTACCTACCCTCTACACTTGGTTGTTAGGGGATAAGCTTGATGCCATGAGTCATTTCTGCAACAGTTCCCTCTACAATTTGAGAGTCACATAAATTCAAGAGTAAAGGTGATCTGCTATAAAAGGAAGTGGTAATTGATACATACCTACCATTATTGCTTTAATGCAATTCAACTGAGAACGTGTACACATCTTTCATTATAGGGCAATTTAAATTTATATATTTTAATCATGTCTGATAGAGATGAAACAGGTGAATTGCTATCGACTTTTTTTTTTTTTTTCCCCAAGAAACTCTTTGGAAATAAGTAACAGGTAGATAGAATGAGCTGTGTCAGACCAGGACAGTTGGCTGTTTTCAGTTTCTCCTAAATTTGTCACCATGACTGAAAATAAGATTCTACAAAGGAGCCTTCCCCTAATCTCTGTGTATGCAGAAGATGAGTGATATTTTCATGTTACTATTTTTCTTGTTTCTTATGATTGACTGATGAAAATTTCATTTGCTGTTACTTTTTCTCCAGTTCCTATCAGTTTGAAATAGATGTTGAAAGATGCCCCTAGGTATATCATAATTGTTTCCCATCAACTTTTTTTGCCTTCGGGTTTCTGTGCATGCCCTTATTAAATAAATGTTTGTAAAAGTAACCTTACTATTCTGATTTTCCACTGTGACTTTACTAGATAGATTGTTCATCATTTATTATTATCTAGCAGACATGCCTCAAGACTTTGATTTGAATCCGATGAGGCTTGCTCAGGGGAAAAAATAAATGAACCTACTACTAACAGAAGCTTTAAAGGGATTTGGCTTTACTTGGTGCATGATTTCTTCTTTGTGTGCTTCAAAAGGAAGAAATGACCTGTTCTGGGGGGAATTACAGCTAGATTTTAATTTTCACCTCTTCCCAGAGTGCTTGGAAATTCACACATCCTCACCCAAGTTTTCTTAGCTATATTTTAAAGGCTTGACATTAAAAATTCTTTGCTTGCATTTTCTATTCCGCTTCTATTGTCTGACCTAAATGACACAGAACAATATCTTAAGTGGCTGTACTCTGAAATTCATTTCAAAATGGACTACGTTTAGCATCCAGTCCAGTGACATTTCAGAACTTCTTTCATATTGATCTCCAATTGTGGATCATGCAGAAACAGTACAACTGGGTTCATTCCAGCCAGTTCTGGGAAATGTGGCTCCTAAGCATAAGTGGTCAACAAAAATACCTGTTTACAGTAACTGTGTATTTTGTGAACAGTTCATAAACACTTTCAAAGTAAGGCAGAAAAACATTCTTATGAAAAAACATCTGTCCATCCAAGAGAATTCCCCCTCACTCTTCTATAATTCCCACTGGAGACTGTTCTGAGAACTAGATTAATTTATTTCTTGATTGTCAGACACTCACAGTAAAATTGTGAGTCAGACTAAATTCCAGATTTCAAGAGTTCAGAAGTACTCTGCGCTCAAAACAAAGAAGTTGTCATGCAGTTTACTGCACTCAGTCATTACTGTGCTTGTTGAAAACATAAGTAACAATTCCCTCCCTCTATCCCTCCCTCCCTTCCTTCCTTCCTTCCTTCCTTCCTTCCTTCCTTCCTTCCTTCCTTCCTTCCTTCCTTTTCTCCTTTCTTTCTGAGTGAGCAGTGGGGGGAGGGGCAGAGGGAGAGAGAATCTTAAGCAGACTCCACACCCTATGCAGAGTCCCACACAGGGCTTGATCTCAGGACCCTAAGATCATGCTTAACTCACTGAGCCAGCCAGTGATGCCCCAGGACATCAATTTGTTTGGCAGATGATTCTACAGTGAGGCTGTGTAGCCCATTGTGAACCTTGGTGGGGGGGGGATGTTTTTCTATGATGTGTGGTGAACATTTTTAATGGTCTCATGCATTTAGAATTTTCTGTATTCTCCTAATAGAAACAAATTTTAGGATAATAGCTATGACTACCTCTGGGACTTCTTCCTACTATGCTATGGCACTCAAAGGGCACCAGTGGAATAGAACATACATTAACATAATTATATTCATTCTTCCATGCAACAAATTATGTTAAGTTTATACTATATGTGGGTACTGTAGGAAATATTGAAGGGAATAGAGGTAGACCAGACGATTTATTCTTCAGGGATTTCTTGATGAAAGAGAAGCCAACAAGTGAGTCAACAGTCTAACTAGAGTGAAGAATGTTTTGGCAGAACTATCACTTGCTATGCGGGGGCACAGCAAGGCAACTGACTCAGCCTGCCCCTGGGATCACGAAAAGTACAGCTAACATTTAGCTCTGAAAGACAAAAGAGGAGTTGCAGGGGTTGTTGGGGAGAATAAGGCCTGGGATAATGTAAACTAGAACATCAAGTATGTGGTGAAAGAGACTAACAATAGATAGGAGTGGGAGTTACAAGAGATGAACTGAAGAGGGTAACAGGAGCCATGTCATGGAAGGGCATGGATATGATGTGAAGATGAGGTACTATGCTGAGAGCTCACAGAAGACCCTACGGGTTGTTTTTTCCTCCCTTCTACTCTTCCTTTCTCCATTCTACCCGAACCCCCACCCCCACCCCCAAACTCTCTCTCTCTCTAAATCTTTATTAGGTATAATAAAGGCCACATATTTTTAAAAGGTAAAAATTAATATATTTTTCACAGACCTCTTTACCCATGAAAGCATCATCACAATCAACATAATGAATATATCCATCATCCCGAAGGTCTCCCCCTGTTCCTTTGTAATGGATTTCTTCACCATAGGTTAGTTTGCATTTTTTAGAAAACTATATAAAAGAATAGCAAAGTAAGTACTGGAAAAAAAATCTGGCTTTTCATTCAGCTTAAGTATTTGATATTCACTGATATTGTTCAATACTCGATTGTATGAATATACCAAATTTGTTTATCCACATACCTATTGGAAGACATTTAGGTTGTTTTGGTTTATAAAGCTATTAAGGACATCCCCACAAAAGTGTGTGTGGAAATATGGTTTCACTTTTCTTGGGCAAATATCTAGGAAGGAAGTAGATGGACAGTATAATAACAGGTGTTTAGTGTTTAAGAAAATGTCAATCTTTTTTTTTTTTCAAAGTATTTCGTGTTTTCTCCTGCAGTTATGAGAATTCCAGTTGCTTTCTATCCCTACCAACACTTACTATAGTCATGTTCTAAATTTTAATTATTTTAGTGGATCTGTAGCGGTATAGCATTTTGGTTTTAATCTGCATTCTTCTAATGATGAATGATGTTGAACATCTTTTTCTTTGCCTATTTGCCATTGACATATCATCTTTGGTAAAAATTTCTATTCTGATAGTATGCTTATTTGCTTTTCTTTTTGTTATTTAGAGGGTTCTTTGTATATTCTGGATACTAGTACTTCAACAGAAATGTGAATTGCAAATATTTTCTCCCATTTTGTGGCTTATCTTTTATTTTCCCAGTAATATATTTTATTTATTTTATTTTATTTTATTTTATTTTAAAGATTTTATTTATTCATGAGAGACACAGAGGCAGAGAGAGGCAGAGACACAGGCAGAGGGAGAAGCAGGTTCCCTGTGGGGAGCCCAATGTGGGACTCCATCCCGGGACCCCAGGATCATGCCCTGGGCCAAAGGCAGGCACTAAACTGCTGAGCCACCCAGGCATCCCCACCAATAATGTATTTTAAAGAATAGAATTTCTTAATTTTGAGTTTATCAAAATTTTATGTTGTGGATTATAATTTTGGTATTGTACCTATGAAGTCATTGTCTAAGCCAAGGTCACAAAAATATTCTGTTTCTTTAGGAAATTTTGGACTTTTAAATTTAATATTTAGATAATAAAATTTGAATTTATTTTTATGTTATCAAGTGTATTATTATTATGCTCTTTATCAAGTGTAGGGAGGTCCCTTCTTTTTCTGGTTGCCTAAGAGTTTTGAGTTTGTTTGTTTGTTTTTTTTTTAAATGAGGAATAGATACTAGATTTTGTCAGATGTTTTGTTCTGCATCTACTGAGATAGTCCTATGTATTTTTCTTTTTTTAGTTTGTTGATGTAGTGAAATACATCAATTTTCAAATGTGCTTTTTTAAAATATTTTATTTATTTATTCATGAAAGACACAGAAAGGCAGAGGGAGAGGCAGGCTCCCTGCAGGAAGCCTGATGCGGGACTCAATCCCAGTACTCCAGGATCACGTCCTGAGCCAAAGGTAGATGCCCACTGAGCCACCCAGGTGTCGCCAATTTTCAAATGTTAAACTACCCCTGTACTTCCCCAATGAACCCAAATTGGTCATGACGTATTAGACTTTTTGTATGTTGTTGAATTTGATTTGCTAAAATAATAAATTTTCCATGTATATTCATGAGAAATTTTGGTTTGTAATTGTCTTGTAACATCGTTGTCTAGTTTTGAAATCAGGGTCAACTTGTTCTCCTAGGATAAATTTGAAAATAGTCTCTCTTCAATTCTTTGTATAGATTTGGTAGTCCTTCTTCCTTAAAACTTGGTAGATGTCACATCTGAAGCCATCTGGACTGGATTTTTCCTTGTGAGAAAATTTTAAACTGCAAATTCAATTTCTCTAATACTTAGGGGCTACTCAGATTATTTCCTTCTTCTTGAGTAAGTTTTAGCAGTTTGTGTCTTTCAAGGAATTTCACCCAAATTACTGATTTGGGGGGCATACATCTGTTTAAAATATTTCTTTATCTTTATAATATCTGCAGAATCTGTAGTGATGTCACCTCTCTAATTTGTGATAATGTATTTACTTTCTTTTTCCTCATTCTGGTTAAAGATTTACATATTTTATTGATTTCAAAGAATTTGTTGATATCTGCTCTCTATTATTTCCTTTGTTCTGTTCCATAGCTAGTTAATTTAGTCTTTTTCTAGTTTCTTAAGTTGATGCTGAGGTTACTGATTCAAAATGTAGGCATTTAATGCTACAAATCTCCCTACTTTTTTAGCTGCATCTCATAAATATTGTTATGTTACAATTTAATTTTAATTGAATTGAAAAAAGTTTAAAATTAATTTCTTCTCTTTTAATTTCTCCTTTGGCCTCTGAGTTATTTTGAATCCGTTGTTAGGTTTTCAATTTTTTCTTAAATGTTTTTCTGCTATTGCTTTCTAATTTAATTATGTTTTGGTCTGAAATAGATTCTGCTCAGTTTGAGTAATTTTAAGTTTATTAAGATTTATTTTATGCCCTGGAGTATTATGGTCTGTCTTAATAAATGTTTTGTGTGCACATGAAAAAGATGTGCATTTTACTTTTGTATGGTGAAAAAGTCAATAAATGACAATTTTGTCAAGTTGGTTGGTAGTGCTCTTCCATTCTTATTTTATCCTTAGTGGTTTTAATCTAATCTTTCCATCAATTAATTGAGAGAGAAGGATATTAAAATGTCGGACTATAATTATGGATTTGTCTATTTTTCTTTGTAGTTCTATTGGTTATACTTCATGTGCTTTTGAAGCTCTGCTGTTGCATGTTTAGATTTCTTAGGTCTTCTTGATGAATTGATTTATTTGTCCCTCTGCAATAACCTTCTCTATCCCTGATTATATTCTTTGCTATAAAATTCATATGATGGGCCGCCTTGGTGGCTCAGCAGATGAGCTTCTGCCTTTGGCTCACGGTGTGATCCTGGATCCCAAGTCCTGACATGGAGCCCCACATCTGGCTCCCTTCAGGGAGCCTGCTTCTCCCTCCGCCCGCATCTCAGTTTCTCTCTGTATGTCTCATGAATAAATTAATAAAATCTTTAAAAAAATCCATCATCTGATACTATTTTAGTCACTCCAGCTTTCTTTTGATTTATGTTAGCTTGACCTATCTTTTCCCATTCTTTTACTTTTAAGTTAACTGTGCTTTTATTTTTAAAGTAGGTTTCTTATAGATAGCTTATGGGTGAATCTTGATATTTTTCATCCAATCTGATGATCTCTACCATTTATTTAGGGCTTTAGATCATTTATATTTAATGTTATGACTGATGTGGTCAGGTTGAAATCTATCATTTGCTATTATCTATTTTTCCCATATATCTTTGTTACCTTTTAATTGTTTTCTTCTTTCTTTTGGATTGAATATTTTGAGTTTCCATTTAATTTTCTTTGACTTGAAAGTTAAGACATGTTCTGTTTGTTTTACTTTTTTTTGCATGTGGTTGTTTTAGTTTTTTTGCATACATTCTTAATATATCACAATCTAATTTCAGATAATATTATACCATTTGCATACAGGGTAAGAATTTTACAACAGATTAGTCCCATTTCCTTCCTCCTGGTCTTTTTGCTATTGTTGCCATAAATTATGTCTCCAATGTTATAATGTCTCAATATTTGTTGTTACTTATCTTTATGGGTCATTTAAATTTTAAAGAAAAACTATTATATTTGCCTGCATATCTTCCATTTCTTGTACTCTTTTATTTCTTCATGTGGATCCAGATTTCCACCATTCCTGCTTGGAATGGTTCTCTCTCTCTCTCTCACTCTCTCTCTCTTTCTCGCTCCTCTCTCTCTCTCTCTAGTGCAAGTCGGCGGGTGATGAATTATACCAACTTCCATATATCTCAAAAAAACTTTGTTTTCTCTTAATTTCTGAAATGTATTTTCATCAGTTAATTCTAGATTGGTAGATATTTTTTCTTCCTCTACTCTAGAGGTGTTATATGCTCTTCTGTTTAGTATTACTTCTGATGAGAAATCTGCCATCATTTTATCTTCACTTCTCTGTACACAATATTCTTCCCCTCCTTCTTCAACCTAGACTTTTTTTTTAGATTTTTGATGTTTTACTGATTTTAAACCATTATTATTATTCTAATATTATTGACTTTATTTTTATTTTGCTTTGGGGTTCACTAAGCCTGTTGAATTTATTTGCATTTTCTTCAAATTTGAAAGCATTTGGCCATTTTTAAAAATATTTTTTCTGCACCCACTCGTCATCCTTTGGAGACCGCCATTATCATTACATGTGTCTTAGACTGCTTGATGTTACTCCATAGTTCAGATATCCTCTGCTCAGTTTTTAGAGAGGAATGGTTTAAATAACTTTTATAATATAGAAAAAAATGCAATGTGAACCTGAATACAGTCTGTTATAGGTGGAACATGAGGTAATTAAATATTTTGCTAGCCATTTAAAAATAGAGTTTACAAGGACCAAATGGCATGATTGAAAACAAGTTATAACATTAAATTTTAAGAAGCAAAGTATTAAATCATTTATATTATATTTTACTAAGTAAAAAAACAAAAGCCTCCTATAAAATTCTGCTTTGGGACAAAAAGTGTTGCAGAAGCACATAGCATTTGTACTTATTGTATAGTAAAATTATGAGTGATTATATTTTTTACCATTTTCCTGTATTTTCTGAATTTTATTTCATTAGCATTTTCATTTTAATAAAAATAAACTTTCCAAGATTTTTAGAACCTAGAATAAATAACACTAAACATTGACTGATGTTAGTAAATAAGTATGAAAAAGGGGTTTAGGCTAACCATTTTTAATTTGGACTTAGATAACTAATTATATAGCCACATGGAAGAAGCTAGTTTATTTTGAAGCTGTTAAATATGAGAGCTGGGTAGAAATGTCTAGTAGGGCATTGGTTTCAAGTTTTTGAAACTCAAAACTGAGCTCTTGGCTAAAAATACACATTTAGGAATCATTGATAGTAGTTGAAGCTGTAGATTTAAATAAGCTTACCTAAATGTCGTAAAACTTAATATTTTATTATGATATTTTTAATTTAGCTCCCTAAATGGACACACTCTATATAAAAATCATAATTAAGCAAATGTCCTGTTTGTTGGCCTAATAATAAATTACAGAATAATTCATGTACTTATGACGTATGCTTGATTTTAATATAATTGGTTCTAACATTATAGTACTGTTGATTAATATTAATACTTCCCCAAATATAAAAAATTTTCCAAGTCTAGAAACTAACACTGCATGATGATAGTGCCTGATTAAACATTTTATCTATATTGAATCTTTAGATGCCACTCTACTCCAAGCTTTTTGAAATCAGTGCTTCTTGTTCATCTTGCATGCAGGCTGGTACATAGTAGAAACTCAATAAATTTCTGCTGCATGTGTGACAAAGACTGTATAGCAATGAAATGAAACGGGAGATTATATATAGAGAGAAAATTGTATCTGCCTGGATGTTGTTTCTTGCCCTCTTTTCCTCTTTCCTTCTTCATTACATTCTCTTTAATCATTTCACATAGATAAAGACTGAAGGAGTAAAGTTTTTCCAACCTGTTATGTACATTTTCAGACATACAGTGAATTCAAAGAATACAGTGGCCACAACATTTAAGTGGATTCTTACTATTTTACTATTGTTCTAATATATTTGCTCTATCATATATTTATCCATCTGTCCCTCTATTAATCATCAGTCCATCTTATTTCTTGATATGCTTAAATTGAAGATAGTAGTTAAGCTCATTTTAAGTACTTCAGTGTATATTTTATAAATATATTAAAATGAATATCAATAAGTAAAAAATAAATAATTTTAAATAAAAATATTTTAGGAATTTAAACCTTTTAAACAATCTTTTTAAGATAAAAATGACATACAGTGGAAAACACATAAGTAAATATTTGCTGATTTTTGGCAAGTGCATACAGAGTGTGACCCAAATTTCCATTATAATATCACTCCGGAAAGTTCTCTCATGCTCCTTTCCATTTTATTCCCCTATCACTATTTCAGAGGACATTGATGTGTTATCACTACACATCATTAACAAATCACTGATTTGTTATCACTACAGATTAGCTTTATTTGTTCTAGACCTTATAATAAAAAGGAACATAAACATAAACATAAAGAATCCCATAAAGAAATAGGGATTCTTTCACTCAGTATGTTTTGAATTTTTAAAATTTTACATTACCAGTATTTTCTTCTTTTTTATTGTAGAGTATAATTTCATGAGTTAAATATTTCATTTTGTTTATCCATTCTCCTATAGAATACTTCTGGCTGTTTCCAGTGCCAGACTCTTATGACTAAGCTGCTGTAAGCATTTCAGTGCAAGTTTCTTGGTGGGCATATATTTTAATTTCTCTTGGGTAAATACCTGCTGGACTACAGGGCATATGTATGTTTACTTTTATTAAATAACCTCTAGACATCACTTTTCCAAAGTAGTTATACCTTTTACATTGCCACTAGAAATATATGGGAATTCCAGTTGATCTCACCCTTACCTGGTCTTATCAGACTTTTTTTTAATGGTTATATAGTCTTACTTTGAATACCACTAGTATTTATTTGCATTTTCCCTTATGATTAATGATGTTGAGCACCTTTTCAGGTGCTTATTGGCTATTGATATCATCTTTAATGAAGTATCTGTTCAAATATTTTGCCCACATTTTATGCAGTTTTTGTATTATTTAAGTTATGGGAATACAAAACTAGATAAATATTAGAAGGAAGGTCATTTTATAGACTGTATTTTTCACTGAAACTAGTTCCAGGGTCTTGCACATAAGGAGTGACAAAAATATTTGCTACTTTTAATTTGAAATACACACTTTGAAAATACTTTATATATTGTGCCCACAATTTACTACACTCTGCTCTCCAACCAGTAAAGAACTTAACTGGCTTATTCTTTCATGATTTGATGGAATTTTGTTTTGTTTTGTTTTTGTTTTTGTCAATTACTTTTATTGAAAGAACATCAGGAAGAGAGAAACAGCTTTTTGTGTCTTGCAGTGGACTATGCCTGGGGTTGTCATTTCAATGCGACTATGACAACCTTGGAAAGGAGAGATTTTTTTTTCAGCCTTCAGAGGACTGGTTGAGTTGTTAGAAATCACAGAGAAGCCTGGGAGTTATCTGTGATAAAGGCATAGCAAGACAAAAAAGATTTTGTTTTAAAAGAGATGCGCTAATCTTGACTGAATTTTTCGCAGTAATAGTCATAAGCGTTACAAATTACAGTGTTACAAGCAAGGCCCACTTGAAGGGAAGGGGTTTGATGCTAACAAAAGTGTAAGGCATTGATGTTCATTCAATAGTAGACATTTTGTTGTTGTTGTTGTGTTTTGTTGTTACTTTGTTTTAAATAGTGGCCAGTTTTTAATAGAGGGTAGATTTGCTAGTTGGATGGCATTCTCTTTTGCCTTTCAGAAGCCTGAAGGACCAAGTATGACAATGGTGTTCAGTGATGCTAAGCCTCAGGTGCATACCATGAGAATTTGCACGTAGCCAGAGCACTGGTTCTTAGCTCTGCTCCTTACTTGCTCTTTGATTTGGGGGAAGTTACTGGTTTTTTCTGAACCTCAGTTTCTTGAAGATGGGCATGAGGATAGTGCTTATATTAGAACAATGTGTGGAAATTACTGAGATGATACGTGTGAAAAACCTGGCACACAAATTAACACTTCGTAAATGGCAGCTAGTATTATTTTTACTGTTTATAGTAGTAGAAGTAGTAGTAGCAGCAACAATGTCAGCACTCCAGCTTTAAGGGGGATGTCAACACCAAGCCTTTCCCAGTGATGTAGCCTTGGTGACAGACCATTTTTATCTTTTTCCTTAATTTGCACATAGTTAGAGATACACTGATTCATCTTGAAGCCTTTCTTCCTTCTCTAACATCCAAATCAGTTGCCATGGTCACGCTTCCTCCTTCATCACAATTTTAATTCCTAGACCAACTCTCTTTCTCCCTTTTGGAAAAATCAGCACTTAGAGAGTCACCACCTGTGGTCATTGACTTCTATTGTCAGCATTTTCCCACCCCTGATGATCATAAAACCTGAGGGAACTGAAAACTTGTACCTTATCAGAAAGATGCAGAGGCTCCTGTCCTGATGCTCCCATCAGGTTTGCAATTAAACCTGGCTTTAGGGAAGAGGGATGTTTCACAGGAACCAGGGACATTCACCCTAGACAGGACTGTGGTTGTCTTGCACTTGTTTAAAGCAGAGACAAGAGAACTCAGAGCAAGTACTTTGGGTGACCAAGAGGTAGGGAGAAGCTACTGCTCTTTGAGGCCTCCTCTCTTCCAGGATTCTAGGCCTGGAATTTTGAGTTGTGATACTGTTGAGGCCACTTCTGGTGAACTGACCATATATATCTATGTCTTTCTTTAAATGCAAAGGAGTTAACCCTTTCTCCCGTAGATCCTGCTTGGAGTTTGGCTCAACCTAAGGTCCAGCAGCCTAGATGTACCTGTTGGAGGGCAGCGTGATTTTGTCAGAGTCATGCAGCCTTCAGGTGTGTGTTCAGGCAGCAGGAGAGGAAGGGAAGCATATTGGCTTCTGCTTTCCTACTCTTCCCCATGCTGGGGTCAGTATTGGGTTGTGCCAAAAAAAGACACCTTTCTGATTCCTCTTCATTTAAAGAGACTTTTTAATATAAAGTGAAAGTCTTGCAATAATCCAACTTGAGTTTATTGTGGCCAATAAAAGAAGAGGTTAATTTAACAAATTTTTTCCAATAAATAAAACTGCAAGTGCTAGTGAAATTGTGTTTTCTTTCTTTATGCCTTCGAAAAATGAAAATTTTCTTTTCAACATCTAATTATATTTTTGTAGGATTAGGAGCAGGAAATCTACTCTTTCATTTAGTGACCCAGAATTTGCTATTATGGAATAAGAATGACTAAAAGCAAGAGACATTAATGCCAAATGAAGAAGAAAAGAGTAAATTACATATTAATTTGGTTTTGAGTTTTCAATAGCTTTGTCTAAAGGATTTTTTTGAGCTAAAGATAAAATAACAATTCAGTCGTTAATCTAGTTTCCCTCTCCACCCTGTTTGCCCTGCATGGTAATATAAGATCTACCGAAAGTGGTGAAGTTGCTACATTAAAATATATGATAAAGAATGATCCATCTGGAAACACCATATCTCAGAAAATAGTAATATTTTCAAAAATACTAATTAAGGGGACACTTGGATGGGTCAGTGGTTGAGCGTCTGCCTTTGGCCCGGGATCCGGGATCGAGTCCTACATCAGGTTCCTTACAGGGAGCCTGCTTCTCCCTCTGCCTATGTCTCTCCATCTCTTTGTCTCTCATGAATAAACAAATAAAATCTTTTAAAAAAATACTAATTAAGGAAATAATGTCCTTGGAATTATGATCAAAATTTTAGTTGGCCTCACTGAATACTTTCTGGCCTGTGGTAATAAGAGTATCAAGGAGAGTCCCTTCAATTATGAAAACAGAAATGCACTTTGATCTCAGGGAATGATCATATTCCATGAAAAGATTGCATTAATTACCTTCTTCCTGGAAGGGGTTGTAGAGGCTTCTGGTTATCATGAGTCTTCTACTCACAGGCACCTGGTGCCCAGGGTAAGAACACCTTCGAAG
Organism: Canis lupus dingo; assembly: GCF_003254725.2. Lineage (NCBI taxonomy): Eukaryota > Metazoa > Chordata > Mammalia > Carnivora > Canidae > Canis > Canis lupus. The sequence continues at coordinate 50,267,526 of NC_064256.1, forward strand.
GCTGTAGGAGTGAGACTATAATATGGGGAGATAGCAGGAAGGGCTTGTGTCCTCGGTAGTTGAAGCTCTGCTGAGCCTCTTCAGGTGGATTATCTTAAATCTTAAGGAAATCCAGCAGGTCTCGAGGATGTAAGGGAAAGAGTTGCAACCCCTTTTATTTCTTTTCTTCTACAGGTGGGGTTTTAATCAGTCCTATGATTTTGTTTTTCATTTTGGTGTTCAGAAAATAATTTCTAAATGTACAGTGACACTTGTGATTACCACTGCTCTTTGTCTTAGGAATTAAGTAGAATCTAACTCATAAGCAATATACCTTAAAAATAATTCTTGATACACACATAACACTTTGACCCATTTGTTTATTTTCATGCAAAGAGTGGAGCTTTATTCTGACTTTGGAAGTTTATTATAGAACATATTTATATTTTTTATTTTTTTATAAAAACAAAAATAATCACTCATAATTTTACCAGCCAACACTAATGTCTGTAACTATTCAGTATATATTCCTACAGTCTTTTAAGTTTTGTGCATATATAGCCATTTTATTCAGTAGCCCAAACATAGTGGAGGAGGAACTTGAAATCTTTAATTTTTCTTCTATTACTGCCTATCTTGCAGACTAGGTTGCTGAATTCTTTAACAAACACTTGTGTAGATTCCAAAACTTTCTGGTCACTTCCAGTTTTTAAAGCAAATAAACAACAAGAAACAAGAACAAAAATAGACCACTGTCTTCTCTAGTTGAAAACTCCTGTCTCATATCCCACATAAAGCACTTTCTTGGCTTCATCTTTAGCCAAGTTTCAGATTTAGGGCATGAGAAAAGGGTATGCTTTACTCTTTGCATTCTTTCCACTCCCTCACCATAGTGTGAGAGATGTGTGGTCTGCTCAAATACCCCACCCTCTCATTCCTGCACCTGAGAATTAGCTTGGATGTGTCTCCCTCTGGGCCAGAAAGAGGGAGATGAAATGGACTAATTTCACTTAGGGGACAAACACTGCCTTACTTGTGGAGCCTGCATGACTCTTTCAACTCCAGTAGCTATTTAATTTCTGTTCCTTCTTCCTTACTCTTCCACGTACATAGAGTAAGAGTTGGGGCAGTTGGGGAGAGGAGCCAGTGAAGTCGCTGGAACAGTAGAGCTTGCGTAGTCATCTCTTAATAAAACTCCAAGGGAGGTTTCTGACACCTCTCATCGGTGTGTCTCTTTGGAAAGTAAAGTACTTGAAGCCGCTTCATCCACAGTTTTTGATCCTAGCAGGTAATTGTAGGATTACAGAAAAGTCCTCCTTAACATCCTGTTACATGTACACCGAGGAGATGAATGTAATGCGTTGAAACATGTTAACATACTTTTCTCTTTTGCCTTTTTTCATACATGCTCTTCTCCAGTAAGACTAAGGCATCCTTCTGTCTGGAAGTTGTGTGTGTGTGTGTGTGTGTGTGTGTGTGTGTGTAGGGAGGTTGGGCTTTTAGACTTCAAAGTTATTTATGATATTGCTTATAAATGTCATAAAAAGGCTATCAAATTTTATTCTAATTATTCACTATTACAAAAATATTGCTATGTTTAGGAGCACCTGGGTGGCTCAGTAGGTTAAGTGTATGACTCTTGATTTTGGCTCAGGTCACCATCTCCAGGTGGTGATTTCGAGCCCCACAGTAGGCTCTGTGCTGATTGTGGAATCTGCTTAAGATTCTCTCTCTCCCTCTCCCTTGGCCCCTCCTCCCTGTTCATGCTCTCTCTCTCAAAAAAACCTAAAAAATGCTATATTTAGTTCTGAAAATACATTTATGTACACATGAGCAAGTATGTTGTTAAGATATATTTTTAGACATAGAATTCCTCAGCCAAAAGTTACATGTATTTTCAATGTTGGTATATTTTAACAAATAACTATCATGAAGTCTATACCAATTTTCACTGCTTACGATTATGTATGAGAAAGGCCTGCTTTGTCACTCAGTCTTTTTGGCAATATTCAGTAAAGTTAGAAATGCTTAGAGCCCCAAACTCGTGTTTAACTTCTTAGATCTGTAACAGAAAAGTTATTTATGTTTACCAGAAGACATGCATTGAGATACTAATTTTTGAAATGTGAAATGTTTCTCAAATGAAAAATAGGAAATAAACCAAATATCCACCAATAGTAATGAATAAAGGGTGATACATTCAAACAATGGGATGCTGTATAAAAGTTGAGTACACTAGGATGTGAATAGATCTCAAAAACATAGTAGGGGTTAAAAACAAGTTCCAGAAAGTAATGTATTATGTATAACATATATTTATGTGTGTGTGCATATATATTATATATATATATATATAATATACGTGTATATATGTCTCTCATGAATGAAAAATAAAATCGTTAAAAAAATTTACCAATTCTTTGTAAGACCTATATAAATCTGATTTCTTCTTGTAATTTTAAAAAGTTTTTTCAAAAAGAGAAGAAACCCAGGTCCCTTTGTTCTTAGCTTCTTAGAAGTACCTTAACCCAACAGCTTTCAGGGTTCCTGCCTATTTATTTTACAAATGTTACACATACAGTAGTGGAGTGTTTAAATCTGCTAAAGTCCCAAGGCTAATATATTAATAACCAAGTCTCTTTAGTTTGCTCTATTTTCTTGGAATATTTTTCTTTTCCCAAGTAAAATTCACTGAAACACTTTGAGATTGGTTGATCATTTTTCATTATTAATTAAATCCAAAGTTTTCATTTTCTTGCACTTTTTTTTTTTTAAGACTTTATTTATTCGTGAGAGACAGAGAGAGAGAGGCAGAGACACAGGCAGAGGGAGAAGCAGGCTCCATGCAGGGAGCCCGACCTGGATTCCATCTGGTCTCCAGGATCAGGCCCTGAGCCGAAGGTGGCGCTAAACCGCTGAGCCCCCCGGGGTGCCCATTTTCTTGGACTCTTAAAGTAGCAATGAAAATTGCTTTTTCAACAGTAGATAGTGAAATTCTCACTTTAGTTGAGCTGAGTGAAGTTTTAATGGAAAAGTTTTAGATTCAACCAAACCAGCTTTAGACTGGAAACCAAAATATTATGAGAACTAGTGAAGTGAGTTTGGACTCTGGCATTTGTGTTGCATGTGTGAAAAATTCTCTTTGAAGTTACAAAATATAATAACCTGCCAATTGCTTGTCCTATTGCATTGGACAAAACCACTTTATTTTATGTACATTGGTGGAGCTGCTGACTGAAATGTGTAGAAATAGATGAGACACTGAGAACCTAAGCTGATTTAAGAATGCTGAAGAGGGAGCCCACAGCACCAAAATGATAGCTCTTAGATGGGCTCGTAACCTGCAGCTACAATATTTTTTGAGCCCGCTGTGAGTATATTATTAAGTTATATTTGTGGATTACACAGGAAGAAATGCATGCTATTTGTTTTGTAAGGGAAAGAGCATGAATTTTGGAGATAAACGGGTGGCTGAGACTAAACATTCCCTCCAACACACCCCCCTCAGCTCTGGCTAGATTACTATGCAAAATATGATCCAATTTGACACTTCTACCTGCAGAGCAGGAGAGTTCTTGTTGGCTACAACTTCCTTAGCATTTGGTATATTCAGACTTTTTAATTTTGGCCGCCGTTGGTATTTATTTATTGTTTCATTTACATTTCCCTTATTGCTAATGAGGTGGAGCTGTTATAAGTTTATTGGCCACTTGGTTTCCTCTTCTGTGAATTGTAGCTTCATAGACTTTCTTCATTGATTTGACCTTTTCTTATTGATTTGTAGTTCATTGATATTCTGAGTGAACATCTTTTGACTGTTATATATATTGCCAACTATTCTTGCAGTCTTTAATATGTCTTTTAATTTTGTTTATGGAGTTTCTTGTCAAGCAGAATTTTAAAATTTTGATATTGTCAAATTTATCAACCTATTTCCTTCTTTGATTATGCTATTTGTGTCCAGTTTAAGAAATTCTTTACTATGTCAAGGCCATAAAAATAGTCTTTTGTAAGTTTCTTCTGAGGGTTTCAAAGGCTTTTTATTCTTTGGGTTTTGTTTTGTTTTCATTTAGTTCTCCAAAATATCTCGATCTCACTTCAAAGTAGTTTTAAGTAATGATCTAATTTTTTCCATATGGAAAGCCAATTTACTTGTGCCATTTACTAAATATCTAAACTTTCTCCATGATATTTTGTTCCATTTCTATTTTATATACCATGTTTCTACATATTTTAGGATCTATTTTGACATCTGTTATTTTGTTCTAAATATGTAATTTTTCATAGCTTTCATTATGATTTATTCTTCAACCTATATATTATTTAGCAGTATGACTTTTAGTTACACACATTTTTAAAAAGCTCTTTTATTAGCTATATCTAATTTAATTGTTATGTGATGATAGATTATGATCTGTAAAATAGCTATTTTGGGGAATTTTTTGAGTCTTCCTTTGTGGACTAGTGAATGGTCAGCCTTTGAAAATGTTTATATGCAGACTTTTAAATAAAAAAAAAAAGAAAGACAAAAAAAAATTATTTGTGCCCTGGAAAATTAGTTGAATGGAGAGTTCAAAGCATACCTAATAGATGCAGCCTGGTAATGTGTGGTGTTCAAATCTTCTCTACCCATACTAGCTTTATAAACACTTGATCTCAGTTTCTTAAAAATAATTTAAAATGTTCTGCTTGGATGGCGGATTACTGACTTACTCCTTGTAATTCTGTAAGTTTTTGCCTTATATGTTTTCCATAGTGATGTTAGTTACGTAGAAGTCAGGATTTCTGTGTTTTCTTTATGTATTTTTCATGATTATATATTGTGTGCTTATCTTCATTTTTTTCTGTTATTTGTTTTCCTTTGCAAGTTTCCTGATGTGAAGTCAATTTTAAAATGTAGTTTCCCATTCCCTCAGTCTCACCCCATGGTTTCCATCATTTCTGATGTAATTTCATAGTAACTTATTGGGTTTTGGTCTTGGTTAATTACTTCTATGTAGAATTCTAGTTTCTTATGGTTGACTCTTTTTTCGTTTATGGCCCTATGTGAATTGTAAACTTCTTTTTTTTTTAACTTAAATTCAATTAATTAACATATCGTATATTATGGTAGAGTTCAGTCATTCATCAGTTTTTTTAAAGATTTTATTTATTTATTAATGAGAGACACACACACAGAGGGAGAGACATAGGCAGAGGGAGAAGCAGGCTCCATGCAGGAAGCTCAATGTGGGACTTGATTCTGGGATCACTCCCTGAGCCAAAGGCAAACGCTCAACCACTGAGCCACCTAGGCATCCCTCATCAGTCTTATATAATACCCAGTGCTCATTACATCACAGGCCCTCCTGAATGCCCATCACCCAATTACCCCATCCCTCTACCCTCCTCCCCGCCAGCAACCCTCAGTTTGTTTTCTATAAGTAGGAATCTATTATAGTTTGTTGCCCTCTCTGATTTTGTCTTATTTTTCCCTCCCTTCCTTTATGCTCCTCTGTTTTGTTTCTAAAATTCCACATATGCGTGAAATCATATGATAATTATTCTCTGACTGACTTATTTCATTTAGCGTAATACCTTCTAGTTCCATTCACGCCATTGCAAATGATAAGTTCCACTGTATAGATGTATATGCCACATCTTCTTTATTCATCTTTTTATGTACATCTGGGCTCTTTCCATAGTTTGGCTGTTGTGGACATTGGGGTGCAGGTGCCCTTTCAGATCACTACATGTATATCTTTAGGCTAAATACCTAGAAGTACATTGCTGGGTCGTGGGGTAGCTCTCTTTGAAATTTTTGAGGAACCTGCGTACTATTTTCCAGAGTGGCTGTACCAGCTTGCAATCTCCCTAACCACACTTACCAATATCTGTTGTTTCCTGTGTTGTTCATTTTAGCCATTCTGACTCGCGTTAGGTAGTATCTCATGGTGGCTTTGATTTGTATTTCCCTGATGCCAAGTGACATGGAGCATCTTTTCATGTGTCTGTTGGCCATTTTTATGTCATCTTTGGAATTGTAAGCTTTTTAGTATATTCTCAGAGTAGGTGGAATTTTTCAGGTCTCATATCCAGGTCTTCTTTGAAGCCATTTGTGTCTCTCAGTGTTATGCTGCTAGAGCAGCTCTAGCACCAGGAGAGGTTTGGATGCATGTTGCATGCCTTCTTTTCCATAACCCTTTAATATTAGGGTTTATATTTGTTCTAATGGCTTGTAAACCACTTATCTGCAACCTCAGATCACCCCACTGTATGTGTCCTGTTATTTCTAGCTCCTGAATTTTCAAGGAGCTCTTTTCAATTTTATGTTAGTTATGTATTTTCAATTTTTTTCAATGTAATTTTACTACATTTCCTCTTTAATTTCTGCATGACTGTGTTTGTGTGTATGTGTATGTAAGAGGAGAAGAGATAATAATTCCAAGTAATTTAATTTGCCAAATTAACCACATATACCCAAATACATGAGTATTTTTTTGTTTTAAAATTAAAAAGAATTAAAAATAATGTCTTAGAGACATGAGATGATAGATTTTTCTTTTTTTGACATATTTCTCTTATTAAACTATAAATGATTCTCCTGACCCTAGATAAAATCTAAAATAAGTATTTTGAGGGGTGCCTAGGTGGCTCAGTTGGTTGAGCAGCTAGATCTTGGTTTAAGCTCAGGTCATGAACTCAGGGTCCTGGGATTAAGCTCTGCATCTGGCTCCACAGTCAGCATGGAGTCAGCTTGAGTATTTTCTCTCCCTCCCTCTGCTCTTCCTCCCCTGCTCATGCTCACTCTCTCTCAAATAAAGACGTCTTTTAAAAAATAAAAAATTGGAAAAAATAAATAAAAATAAAAAAATTGGGGTGCCTGGGTGGCTCAGTTGGTTAAGCATCTGCTTTTGGCTCAGGTCATGATCCCTTGTTCATGATCTCTGCTCAGCTGGAGTCTACTTATCCCTCTCCCTTTGCCCCTCCCCTTCATGCTTGCTCATGCTCTCTTTCAAATAGATAAAATCTTTAAAAATGAAAATAAATAATTATTTTGAGTAGTGGCATAATAGTACATGAAAGAGGAAAAATACATATACTATTTTCCTATTAGTTTCATTTATTGCTACTATATGCAATGCTGTACTAAAAATATCTTCCACTTATTATTAAATATTTGCATTTTTAACCTTTAAAGTAGATAGCCAAAAGTAGAATTTCTTAGTTGTATACATTTTATTTTACCTCATTTTAACAGTTATATAGATTATCCTAATTTTTCCTATAAAATTTACATCCCTGTCAACATTTGATATTGTCAGTTTCACCACATCCTTTCAGCATCATTGGGTATGACTGCAGCTTATTTTTTAACTGAAGTTTAGATGACATACAATACTACATCCATTTCAGGAGTATAACATAGTGATTCATTAATTATATACATTATAAAATATTCACCATGATAAATCTAGTTACCATCTGTCATCATACAAAATTATTACAGTATAATTAACTATAATCCCTATGCTTTACTTTTCATCCCTGTGACTTAGTTATTTTACAACTAAAAATTTGTACCTCTTAATCCCTTTCACTTATTTCTCCCCCTTCTCCCCACCCCCCATCCCTTCTGGCAACCACAATTTGTTCTCTGTATTTATAAGTCTAGCTCTGTTTTTGTTTATTTGTTTTGTTATTTAGGTTACACATTTGGTGAAATCATATGGTATTTGTCTTTCTCTGTCATATTTAACTTAGAATAATGCCTTCCAAATCCATTTCTTTTGTCATGAATGACAAAAGTTCATTCTTTCTCATGGCTGAGTAATGTTCCTGTGTGTGTGTGTGTGTGTGTGTGTGTGTGTGTGTTCACATATTCTTTACTCATTTTTTGATAGATACTTAGGTTCCTTCCATATCTTGGCTATTGTAAATAATGCTGCAATGAACATAGGGGTGCATATATTCTTTCAAATAGTGTTTTCTATTATTTATCTTCCTTGAGTAAACACCAAGGATTGGAATCGCTGGAATTTATGGTATTTCTATTTTAACATTTTTGAGGAAACTCCATACTGTTTTCCAAGCGGCTGCACCAATATACATTCCCATCAACAATACACTAGTGTTCCTTTTCTCTACATCCTTGCCAACATTTATTATTTCTTGTCTTGTTGATACTAGCCACTCTGACAGCTATAAGGTGACACCTCATTGTGATTTTGATTTACATGTCTCTGATGATGGAAGATGTTGGGCATCTTTTCATATACCTGTTGACCATCTGTATGTCTTCCTTAGAAAACTGTTCAGATTCTCTGCCCATTTTTATTTATTTCTTAGATGTCTTTATTAGAGAGCACTAGCAGGAGGTACAGAGAAGAGGAAGAGAGAATGTCAAGCAGACCCTGTCCTGAGGGTGGGGAGATATCATGAATTATTATGATTTCATAACCCCGAAATCATGACCTGAGCCAAAACCGAATCCAATGGACTGCTCTGGCCATTTTCAAATCAGATTTATTTATTTTTTTTTTGCTCCTGAGTTGGATGAGTTCTTGATATATTTTGGATATTAACCCTTTATTAAATACATAATTTGCAAATTTACTGCCTATGTTTCTTGAGGAGTTTCATGGTTTCTTCACATCTTACTTTTTGGTCTTTAATCCATTTTGAGTTTATTTTTGTATATTGTTTGTGAAAGTGGTCCATTTTCATTCTTTTGCAGGTAGCTGTCCAGTTTTCTTAATGCCATTTGTTGAAGAAACTGTCTTTTCCTTATTGTATATTCTTACTCCTTTGTCCTAGATTAATGGACCATATAAACGTTGGTTTATTTCTGGGCCCTGTATTTTAATCTATACGTGTCTATTTTTGTTCTGGTTCCATATTATCTAGATTACTGTAGCTATCTAGATTACTGTAGCTTTGCAGTATAGCTTGAAATCTTGTGATACCTCCAGTTTTGTTCTTTCTCAAGACTATTTTGTCTGCTCAGGGTGTTTGGTGGTTCCATGTTAATTTTATGATTATTTTTTTCTAGTTTGTTGGAAAATAATAGTAGTATTTTAAGAGGAATATATTGCACTCAATCTGTAGATTACTTTGGCTATGATGGACATTTTAACGATGTTAATTTTTCTAATCCATAAGCATGGTATACCCACTCATTTATTTGTGTTATTTTCAAATTCTTACATCAGTGTCTTATCAGAATTCAGAATTTTACTTCTTTTTTTTTTTTTTTTTTTTTTTTTAGAATTTTACTTCTTGATTAAATTTATTCTTAGGTATTTTATTCATTTTGGTGCAATTATAGATGGTTTTCTTTATTTGTCTTCCTACTAGTTAATATGTATAGAAATGCAACAGATTTCAGTAATTGGTTTTGTATCTTAACTACTGAATTCATTTATTCTATTTTAACGTTATTCTATTTTCTGAATTCATTTATTCTAAGAGTTTTTTCCTCAAGTTTTTAGAATTTTCTGTATATAGTATCATGTCATCTATGAATAGTGAAAGTTTTACTTCTTCCTTACCAATTTGGATGCCTTTTATTTATTTTTCTTATCCGATTGCAATGGCTGGGACTTCCAGTATTATGTTGAATACAAGTGGCAAGAGTGGACATCCTTATTTTGTCCCTGATCTTAAAGGAAAACCTTTCAGCTTTTCATCGTTGAGTATGACATTAGTTGTGAGTTTTTCATAGATCATCTTTATTATGTTATGTTCCCTCTAAATTCATTATTTTAAGAACATTTATTATGAAGGGATGTTGAACTTTGTCAAATACTTTTTTCTTCCTCTATTGAGGTGATCATATATTTTTTATGTCTCTTTTTGTGAATTCGATACTTCACATTGATTGATTTGTGGATATTGATCCCTGGAATAAATCTTACTTGACAGTGGTGAATGATTCTTTTAATGTATTGTCAGATTTGGTTTGTTAATATTTGGATAAGGATTTTTGCATCTATGATTTTCAGGGTTATTGATCTGATCTGTAATTTTGTTCTTCTTGTTCCTTTGGGTTTGGTATCAGGGTAATGCTGGCCTTATAGAATGAGTTTTAAAACATCCTTTCTTCTATTTTTGGAATAGTTTGAGAAGGGTAGGTATTAACTCATCTTTAAGTATCTGGTGGAATTCAACTATGAAGCCATCTGGTCTTGGAGTTTTTATCATTTCAATTTTATTACTAGTATCAGTCTGCTGAGATTTTCTGTTTTCCTGATTCAGTCCTGGAATCTTGTGTGTTTCTTAGAATTACCCCATTTATTCTAGGTTGTCCAATTTTTTGGTGCATAAGTTTTTGTGGTAGTCTCTTAAACCCTTTTTTTTCTGTGTTACAGTTTGTATCTTCTCTTTCATTTCTGATTTTTGAGTTTCTTTTTCTTGACAGATTTTCTTGCAGTTTTTAATTTTTGTGAATTTTATACATGGGATATATAGTTCAATTAGCATTTCTCTGGCTACACATGGAATTGAGTATCATGTCAGAAATTATTTCTTTTTCTGTGATTGCTCTGTATTCTTCCCTTTTGATCATTTTCTTTTTATAGATTAGTCACTGCAGATAATATTGAGGATGTTCATATGGCCAAACAAACTTTTGTGATTAAATATGGATTTTGTGTGTAAGAAGCTGTTTCCAATACTGTTTATTCAGATAAAACATTTTTTATAATTTGATGCTTTTGAATATAACTTTTTAACTTTATATATATATATATATATATATATATATATATATATATATATATATGTTGTTAAGGGTATTTTTTGGTCATGAAGCTGATTATGTTGGCATAATTTATTTTTTTTACAAATGGGAAAGCTGATTTTGACCAGCAGTACTTGGTGCTATCAAAGTAAATTATTTTTTATCTGAATAGAGTTAATCTTTCATCCTTTTTACCCCTCCCTCACCCATATATTTTTTATCATAGAAGTCTGGAGTTACTTATTGTTTTCTTATTTAGGCTCCGGCCCAAATATTCAGGTCAATAAGAGTCCTCTAAATTAGATTCTTCACTCCACTAAGAGTAGAGGTTCTTAAACTAACATACAGCATATTTATCCAAATACTTATTAAAACACAAATTGCTGGACTACATATCTGTAGTCTGCAATTTAGTAGATTTAGCATAGGGTCAGATAAGTTCCATGTCTAATAAGTTCTCTAATGTTGGTGAAGCTGCTATCCCAGGTACCACACTTTGAGAACTATTAGCTTAGGAAAATGGCCTTTAACTCCAGAGTCATCAAGAGAATTAAAAAAATTGAAAGTTGAAGTCCTACCCCAGATCAATTATATTAGCTTCTAATTTAGAAAATGTTTCCTTGGCTCTATCCTGAGGACAAAATCCACAGTCAGCTCTTTTTATATGTGGAGATGGGGAGGGGCCTGATTATCTCAGCTTTTTGGAAGAAAGTTTTGTAATTAGTTATTCTGGACATCATTGTATTTTACATCCCATTCTTCATAGTTATTGCTTCTACATGCAGAGTTTCTTAGCAGCTTCATTTGGAGGAACAGCTCACAAGTTGTCAGTTCACTGCTGTTTCTGTTTTAGAATGTGGACTGCTTTGCTCTGGTTTCAGAATTTATCTGGTATTTTTTGTCTCTTTAGTATTTATGTTTGAGACTTGGGGAAAAATAATAAAAATAACAAATAATTATAGCTGCATGAGTAGATAGGTTATTATTAACTCTTTACAGATAAGTAAATTGATTCTCCAAGGAAGCAGCAGTACTATGGTTAGGATTTCATAGTCAGTATGATTATGAGTCCCAGTTACTTACAGACAGTGTAGCTCCAGGTGAGTATACTGAATTGTCCTAGACCGTGTTGGCTCATAACCTCCTCAGGAGCTTCCCAGATGTAATCTGAAACTGACCCCCAAACATGGAGGGTGGGGAAAGACCAAAGGAAAAAGCCAAATCTACTCTAGGTTGGTAGGTGATAGTTTTAATAAACAAATTAGGTGGCAGCAAGATGAATGTGTCCTCATACCCATTTGCCAAATCTTAAAGATTTATGTAGAGGCCTTAACTGAGGTCAGTCAGTATATTCTACAATTATTCTCAACACCTCGTCACTATCTCAGGGCTATGTCCTTAGAGCAGCCTCTGGGAGTGGGAAAGGCAAGTGGAACCCACATTCCAAGGATAGGAGAACAGGTGAGGAGCCTCCAAGCACACAGTCCAACAGCTTACAGGTCAGTCAGTGGTTATATCTTCTTTAAAAATCTTCCCAAGTTACACTGGGTGGCTCAGTTAGTTAAGCATCCGACTCTTGATTTCAGCTCAGGTCATGATCTCAGGGTCATGGGATCAAGCCCCACATCAGGCTCTGAACTCAGTGGGGAATCTACTTGAGATTCTCTCTCTCTCTCTCTCCCCTTATTCCCCTTCTTCTCTCTCTCTCTCTCTCTCAAATAATAAATTTTAAAAAGCCCACCTTCCCCAACAAGATGAACTGTCAGAATGATTTATTTCTTACTCTTGTGTGAACCTACTTACTAGGTAGCAGGCAGTAGGCTAAAGAACCACCTCCTTGACTCTAAGCAGAGAGGTCCACCTTGTTGAAGTCACTGAATGGGGCAAGGAAAGAAATAAGTGTTCTCAAGATGTATACAAATGGATCCAAGAGACAGAGAGGCTGTCTTGTATCTTATAGAAATTTTTTGGCATTTCTGTTCTGCTGATAATACCCTCTTTAGATTCTTCTAGAAATTTTTTGGCATTTCTGTTCTGCTGATAATACCCTCTTTAGATTCTTAGCACAATTATACAGTTACATTTCTTCCTATGTCTTTTCTATTGCTGTGCAGTGTGTTGAGACAGGATAAGGTTAATTTTGTGCTCAGTTTATCAACTGAAAAGAAATATATCTGAATTTCTGGCTTAATTCTACAACAGTCTATGACCTTGAAATAAATACTTTATCTTATTGGGCTTGATTTTTTTTTCTTATGAAAATGTAATAATTTGAAATAGGTTAATTTAATAAAATTATTTCTAATTCTAACATTATAAAATTGAATGATATAGCTCCAAGTATGACAAGTGAAATCTTTTAGCAACGATGAACTGTTCCCATAACGTTATTCTCAAATTAGTTATGTGTCTCATTATACTGATTTGTTGTGATCATGCTATAATTTCTCAGCCCCCCAAAGAACAATCTGCTTACCTGGTTTTTATAAAAACATTAGAGAAAACAGAAATTACTCCCAAACCAAAGCCAAAATTTTTTTTGGGGGGGGGGCGGGGAGGAGAGAGAGGCAATGAGAATATGAATCTCTGATCTTGAGGTGCTGTTAGTCAAACAAATGAGAAAAGAAATAATTCCAACTGACTGTATTTCTATTTTACTGGAATTTATTAATGCATATATAAAATGCTTTGTGGTGCATAGTTAGAATTACTATATCTATGTCATATATTGTCAGGGTGATTGCTATTACCAGAATACATTATATTATAAACCTCTCTTCTGTTTCCAGGGAGATGAACTGACAGTGGCATACAGATGTCTCCAATGGCAGGCAATGTTTCTTTTTGTTTAAAATACTTTACAAAAGAATCCCCAATCGAGAGAGCACTTCTAAGAATATTCACCTATGAGTACATATATTTGCAGATGGGAACCTGACTGGAGACATAGAGATATGGATATATAGGGAGAAGGTGTTTATTTTATTAATGACTGAGTAGTTGAGGAACTTAGAGAACAGTCTCAAATATAACTGCTTTCATCTCTTTCCAAGATGCATGCATGCTCAAGTAATTATGTCATATACTTCTGATTTCTAAGGACAGCTATTTTTAAAATTCTGCATGTATGTTTGCTGTAATTTGCAGAATAGGGAATACATTTTATACAGCAGCAAAACACTTTCCCTTGAAAGTTAGCTGCTCATTTTAAAAGCTTTTCCTTAAAATAAATAACAAACTGATATAGTAAGCAATTTGGAGATTAGATCAGAATTAAAATTTACAATAGTGGTAGTTAACATTCATTCCTTTTGTTGTGTATTCCTTTTTAAAAAAAAAAAAGCTGCTGAAATTCTGGCTATATCTATGGCTTCACTCTTCAATTTCACTAAACAACAGCTGTACAAATATGGTCATGATGTCTTAGTTTGGGCCCTGAGAAGTAGAATTTGAAATAGAGATTTACAGGTAATAAGTTTATTAGGCAAATGTGAGGGAGTAAAAAAAGCAGGACTTGCAGCAAGAGAAGCTGAACTCTGATGCAGCTGCAACAGAGACCTTGGCAAAGTCCACAGGGGGCTCTGGAGCTGGCATGGTTCTTCAGAGTTGTGAATCCAGGCAAGGTGGCCCTGTCCCCTGCACAGACCAGTCATTGGATGTGGGCTACCCTGAGGAGAGGATGCAACCTTAAGTGAGGCAGATTACTTCTGCAAAAGGTGACTTCTGAATATTTTATTTAGGACTAAGTGCTAAAACAAGCATGGCATAAGAGAATCAGAGTTTTATAGTGTTTTCCACAAATTATGACAGGCTAGGGAGAAATATTATATAGAGTATGAGTATTAGATGGCAATGGTGAATTTCCATTTAGTAATTACACTTAAGTATGAAAATGTATTCTAAAATTGTGTGTATGTAGAATGTGCTTTTCCTAAGGAACTCAAAGTTTAAGTCATCAAATTTGTTTGAATCAAGATGCTTCTTATAATGGGATAACTAAGAATAAATATGCAATCTGAGTAGGGAACATAAGTGAATGCGAGGAATGAATATGAATTTATGTAGATCTTTTCACTACTCATGTTTGCAGAGGACATCATATATTCTGTGTACCCTATGAGTGTTTAAAAGGACTTTCTTGTGGTTGTGAACCTGACGCAGTATTTATTTGACTAAAGTGGCATATGTGGATATATCCAGAATCTGACCCTGTCTTTCAAGTCCATACCATCAACACTCTGGGGAAAAAAAACAAAACAAAAAAACAAAACCAAAAAAAAACCTGTCACCTCTTGAATAGATCACCGCAGTCGCCTCTTACATTGTCCCCCATCCTTGTTCCTTATATGGTCTGACTTCAGCACATCAGCCTGCATGATATTATTAAAATGTGAGATGATGCAACTGCTTTGCTTAAAAGCCTCTCCTGGTTTCTGATGTTACTCAGTAAAAGCAGAAGTCCTTACAATGGCCTCCAGGCCCTACCCGATGTGACTGCTGACTTCTCTACCTATTCTGTTGTCCCTTGCTCTGCTCTGGGCATCCGGGCACTTTTGCCATTTCCTGGACATGCCCTGTCTCAGCTTGAACCTGATATTTTCTCTGTTTAGAATGCCCTTTCTTGAGATAATTGTATGGCTTGCTTCCTCACTCCCTTTAAATCCTTACTCAAAAATATTCTCAGAGATCCTTCCTGGATATCCTACCTAAAATTTCAACAGTCTTTTCTCGCTCCAACCTGCTGGGCTCTTTTCCTTCTCTGCTTAATATTTATGATTCTTTATCAGGTACATATTTTACTTATTCTCCTTAATTATTGTCTATCTGTCCTACGGAAATAAAAATCCCATGAAGGCTGAGATTTTTTTCGTCCTTTTTTTCTTTTTTCCTTCTAGCCACAGTGTCAAAAACTATTGCTTGGCCCATAATAGATACTCAGTACATTTTTACTGACTGAAAGAAGATTTAGATGACAAGTGTGAATATATAGTCAGTGATTTTCTCAATTGGTCCCCAGTCTCAAGTTGCTACAAGACATAGCTAACACTAGAAGGAAGAAGAAAAGTATTTCTCTGAGACCTACCTCTTCTGCTTCCTCCAGAGAGCGAGGGTTTTCAGAATAGTGAGAAAACTTAATTAGTGTTAATTATGCCGTGGGCCTTCCTACATGAGTCAACAAGAAAGCTTAAAGGAGAGATGGCTCTCCAGAATCATGTAGACGCATTTGCGCCCAACTATGAATCTGAGAGACAACACTTATCCTGTAGGTGTCAATAAAAAGAAACTTAGGGCTAGTGAGAACAATAAAAATGTCATGCTGATTTTTAACAAACTATATCCTATTTTTTTCTCCCCAAACTAACCATTACCTAGTTCCTGTTCAAAACGGGAGAAGAAACTCCAAGACCAATGTCAGAGATTTGCTCCAGGTTTGCCCCAAGGTCTGCTATCTATGAAATACTCTCTGTATCCAGTATCTAAAAACTGTTTCAGTGCCATTTGCAGCATGAGGATAGCAATTCTTATGAAGTTGCAGGAGAAATGCTTTAGCCTGACAACTTTTTGAAAAGTATGTTGAAATTTGGTTTTCAGTTTGCATTGAAAATTACTTTTTTGTAACACCGTAGGACGTCAAATGCAAAGCTTGCTTCTTGCATGTGACTTCTGTCAGTTTTATAAATCTAAAACTGTGAGATCTGTGCTATCAGATGTTAGCTCTTCCCCTACGATGCTTCTAGAACCAATACAACATCAGAAAAGTTGTGTCTAACTGCTGGTAGGCCATCTGAGGCATAGTGGGAAATTGAGAACAAAGCGCATGGCTGGTGACTGTATAAGGCTCGTGTAGCTCTACCTTCCCCACGTGTAATCTGAGGCCATCACGCTTACAATCATCTCAGGACTGTAACAGTGAGGAATCTGAAACAAATGTCATGGGCACCACAGGCATTAACCAGTCTGTGGCCTCTTACTTCAAGATCACTTTGGATGCTATTCTAAAACCATCCGATATAGCGGGACCCCCCTCCCCTGCGTGTCTGTGCTGACAGGAAAGCAGAAGAGATGGCTTATAGCGCAGTTCTTCTCAGTTCAGAATACTAAAGATGGAGCATGCTGCTTATCCTTTTTACTTTCAGCAAAGCCTCAGAAAAACCAGAATAGCTTATGGCCCATTAGAATGCAGGTGGTATAGGATGCTAAGCACCTCATCACTGTGGCTAAGTCCCCAGGAGCAAAATCCTGACTTATACATTTTCCAGTCTTCCTTGGCTACAGAATTTTGAAGCTTGGGGGCCTGACAGGAATCGGATTTGGAGAAGCACAGAAGCTTACACAGTATTCAGATGCCCCTAAATGTTCAGTTGCATGCCTGGTCCTTCCTATTCTCTTGGGAAGGAAACATAGGGAGGCCAATAAGCCAGTTGTTTTATTTCAAAAGCTATGTGTACCTACATATATGGCTTTGTTAAAAATGGAATTTATTAAAAATGGGATTTCAGTGCCCAAGGGTGGCACTGATACAGGGTGGTCCACTGCCTCTCTGACATGGTCTGTGAGCATATCTTGCTGCCAGGGATACTGTGATGGCATCATCATAGTCTGTATGGGTTGAGGGCTGTCAGTGCCTGAAAAGGAGAATGGAGCCCACCATGCCCAGGCCCTGACTAAACCTAAGAGCATTGAGGACCTCTCTAAACCTAAGAGCATTGCAGGCAGACATTGGCCAGTCAGAAGCTAAAGAGGGTGGATGCTCTCCATTTTTCACTCTGCTCAGCCATCAGAGGAGTTACCACCTCTGTGTGGAATGCCAGCATGTCCCAAAGGAAACTAAACATTTCACCCGATCCCAAATGGCTTTTCATCATTATGGCTCCAGAATCTTAGAGCCTGAGGTGATTTGTTTACATGCTGCTTAATTCATGCATGTTTTGCCATCAAAGAGACCGCGTCTAATGTAGCTCATCCTACGTATTTGAATCTTAAGCCAGAAGAAAGCTCTCCACCCTATACTGGAACATCTGTCTTTCTCCAGCAAGTCCCAGGTTGTGTGAGTGGAGCCACAAAACCTTGCTCCTGCCTCCTTTCTTCAGGCTCGTGCATGTCAAAACAGCACCTTTTGTAGCACACCTCCCTTTCTCTGTAGCCACAGCACTCGAGTGTGGGGATAATTAGGTATCTTAGAGGCACGGGGCAGCGAGGCATGGAATACTTGGCAACACAAACTGTACAGAGGGTTCTCCACATTCTCTGTGCCTTGGACTGAAAGGGGAGAACAGCGTTGACTGTACGGCTGCGGGGAGGATTAGAAGGGATTAAAGCAAAGCCTGGCTGGAAGGGTCTGTTAACCATGTGACTCTCCGAAGGTATTATGAGTTATGAGCATCTCAGATAAAAGGGCGAGGTGCTCACAGTCTCTTTCTGAGAACACCAACACTGTTTCTCTCATAGGCTATTTGACTGTATCTCCACATTACAGACTCCATGGAAGTGGAGGGGGACAACTGTCCTGTTGTTTGCAGAAAGAAAGAAGGAATAATTTTCCTAATATGAAAAGATTAGTTTGTTGTCATTCAGCCCTCCCCCACCTTGTATTCAGCAAGCCTGACGTTTGTCATCCAGGCCTTTGTGGAGGAGCTCATATATAGTCTAACTTCTCTGTTAGACTACATCTCACTGTAGCTGCTGATAAAATCTATGGTAAAGGAACACAAAGACAATCTCATGAAAATGGAAAGAAATTATTCTATGTACCATAGAGCAGATAAGACAGAGGCATATCTTACACTTCGTTCTGCCTTTGGATTGCTAGCCTATCAAAAGCCCAAAGCTAAAAGTGGTATCTGTATTCATGTAACTTGGGAATGTTCCTTGCATTGAGGCATCATTTGACAAGGAGATAACAACCTGCATTAAGAAAGTGAGAGCATCTCTTGGAAGACTGGCAGGAATGGTAATGGAGCAATGTGCCGTGCAGATGAAAATCAACACTTCAAAGTGAGAGTGGTATTGAATTCTCTTTGGAGACAGGGTGGAATTTTTGGTACTTTTTGCCCTAAAGCAAATAGTTTTACTTTTCATCCAAAAGGAAGACTGTCTGATAGAAGGTACTAGACTATTGTAGATTCCACTGAGGCAGGTCCTCTTTCCTCTCTGGGCACATGCCATGCATTCCCAGTTCCTGGCCTTTAATGGTGCTAAAGGCACCATTTTGCTAAAGTTCCTTCCTAGACCATCTTCCCATGCAAATACCATCCACCCTTCATAATATCAGCCATATGATACCTTCTGTCCCCAATCACTAAATTAAACCTTTATATATCGTATTTGCTGCAACACTCATCACTACTAACTCTATAAGGCAAAAACTATTACTACATATTTACAAATAATTAAATTTATGTCATAGAAATCCAGAAACTTGTCCAAAACCATTCATTCAGTGAATGGAAAAATCCAAATTTGAATCTAGGATCTCTGCACCTGTCCATGCTCTCTTAACCATTATGCCACATTGCTTCCTATAGTAGGCCAAATGTCCTTGCATGCTCATAAGTCTTTTACCACAATGTCCTGTCCATAGCCATTTGCTTTCTTTTAATTTAACTTGTACACATTGTTTGCACCTTTCATTCCAGCACTTGACCTTATACTATCCCAGATAAATCTCTAAGGTGTTTATTAAAATAAATTTTCCCCATAAAGTTATATCTTCTGTAAGAGCACTATATATTTTTCAGTCTGCCAATATATATAATATATTTCTAGTACTATACTGGCTTGATAGTAAATATTCAGTAATACCTAGTAATTGAACTAATTAGGTCAGTTAATATAGATGCAATAAGGTGAGGAAGTGTTGAAAGTAACATCATTCTGAAACCCATTTTGCCAAGTATTACTAAAATATGGCCAAGAAATCTTCCACACACCTGTATGATCACCCTTTGAAGTATCCAGCTGATCAGAATACTGTAGAAATTCGGCTCTATTCTGCAGGCAGGACAAGTGAGTACATTCCTGAACAACAATTCAGTAGTGAATAGGTCAGAGGGCTGTCAAGTAAGACACTAAAGTGATGTGCTGAAAACAAGCCAGAAGCAATACAAAAATCAATAAAGACATCTGAGAAATAGCTGGGGTTGACCAGACCTTCTGGGCAGGATGTGATCTAGTTTATCCAGAAACCAACCACTACTGCAGAGACAAACAGAAGAGACCCAAGTGGCATTGGGCTTCCTTTTTTTGAGGCTCTGGGAGACATAACAAGATAAACACATATGTATAATTGACACTTCTGAGTGTACTGGTCATCAGTGAGCCTGTAAGCTAATTCTAAGCCTCTTGGGGACCATCCTTGGCATAGAACAAGAAGGAGTTAAATGTCTATTCCAGGGATGCCCCCTAGTCTAGTGATTAAGAAGATGGGCACTAAGCTGAGACTGCCTGACCTTCACTCACACATGTGGGAATTTACACAAGTTATCCAACCGCTCTGTGCCTCAGTCCTTATTGCAAGTTATAGCACACAGTAAAAAGTAGTCTTATTATATTAGCTATTTTAAATAAGGTGGTGATATAAATACTATTACATTCCTTAGCATAGTGCTTGGCCATGATATATACTCAATTATGAAAAAAATACAGTGATAGAGACAGATGAATGTGACAGATACAAGCAATTAGAAGGTATAAAGTCACTCATTTATTCTATAAATATTTATTGAGAATCTACTCTGATAGGTGCTGGGTACAGACTCTAACAAAATAAATCTGAGCCCTACTTATATGGAGCTTAAAATCTAGTGAAGGAGATAGACCGTAAGCAAGTAAACAGAACTGTATAATTTTCAATTATGAAAAAGTGTGATGAAGGAAAATTAGGGGCAGGGAAGAAGAGTTACTTCAGTATTTTTTTTTATTTAAAATATAGTTGAAAAAAAAAAATAAATAAATAAAATATAGTTGACACACAATGTTGTATTAGTTTCAAGTGTACAACAGTAATTTGACAAATCTATACAGTATGCTATGCTCACCATGAGTGTCGCTACCATCTGTCACCATACAACACTAGTAATACCACTAACTCCGTTCCCTATGCTGTGTCTTTATCCCTATGACTTATTCACCCCTTAACTGGAAGCCTATACTTCCCACTACTCATCACTCATTTTGCCCGTCTACCGACCTACCCTCTACCCCTGTGGCAACCATAACTTGTTCCTCAAATTTATGGATCCATTTCTGTTCTTTTCCATTTGTTTGTTTTGTTCTTTAGATTCTGCATATAAGTGATACCATGGGATATTTGTCTTTCTCTCTCTGACCGACTTAGCAGAATACCAAAGAGGACCTATTTTAAGTTGGATGATAGGGACAACCTTGTTTGGGGCATAACATCAAAGCTGAAACTTTATAAAGACCAAGACAATGCAACAATGTCAACAGACATTGGATGGAATGGAAAAGACATCCAGGCAGAAGGAGTACTATCACTTCAAGTCGTAAGGAACAATCTTGACTTGATATATTAGTTGAAAGAAAGCTAAAATGATAAAGCAGAATTGGAGAAGGAGAGAATGAGTTAGAGACAGGTTGGAGGCAGGAGTGTGGGTGTAAGTTGGTTCAGGGCTTCATAAGCTACAATGAGGATCTTGTATTTAATCGTAAGGGCAATGGGAGGTTACTGAACGAATCTAATTTAATTTGTCTGTTTTATGGTGTTGCTGGGACAAGACTGGAAGAATGAAGACCAATGAGGAAGCCTTCCTAGAAGCCCATGCTAGAGGTGACTATGGTCATGAGAGCAGTGGGTAAAAAGGCAGGTAAATAGAATTGAGATGTATTTTAGAGGAAGCACATATAGGGCACACATGCAAAGCCACATTTATTTTTTATTTTAAAAAGGATATAGGGTACCTGGGTGGTTCAGGTTAAGTCTCCGACTCTTGGTTTGGGCTCAGGTCATTGATCTCGGGGTGGTGGGATCAAATCCCAGGTAGGGCTTTATGTTCACCACTGAGTCTGCTTGAGATTCTCTCTCTCTCCCTCTCCCTTCGCCCCTACCTCCCTCCTCACATGTATACACACACTCTGTCTCTAAATAAATAAAATCCTAAAAAAAAAAGATACAGATTGATGATCTCAGTAAAATTCATATTAAACAGTATAATATGAAGATAGCTTTTAAGTCACTTTTGATCTGCAGCCCACTATTTAAAGGTCTTATCAATTCTAAGATGTGAATTTAAAGAAAAGCTCTCTGAAATCAGTATTCTATAATTGAAGACAGATTAAAAGCAATACCATATTTTTCATTTATTTAAACAGTATGAAAAATTCCCAGGTCTTAAATTTATAACACTTTGTCCATGTGTTATTTTAAATTTATCCAGTGAAAGTATCTTTCAAAGAAATCTTCAGGCTCACTCTAAGCAGGACCCTAAAGCTATGAAATTCAGAGCTTCTGACATCAAAGCACACTACAGACAGGACACAACAAGAAATGTTGTATACCAAATGTTTTTCCTATAAATTAATTCCCATCAGCTGAGAAAGTGGGATAGGACTGCCAAAGAAAATGTAGTGGAGCCCATAAACTCAGGGTTGTTATTTATTTCCTGTTAGAAAATTATTCAGCAAGGAATACATTTTTAAAGCATTTATAGGAATTGGGCAGCCAGATCCCCTTGTGATGTTTTGAAATTTCATCCTAAAGGTTTAACTACATTCATAATAATACCATAATTATTTTCTATCTGACTACATCCAGATTTCTAACTTTTAGCATTACTGTATTTTGTACTCTAATAACATTGCCCATGCACTTGTTATAGGATAACTTACTAGTTTTGCTAATGTAAATCTTGTTCTTTGCTAGATCATCAGGTGGCATAGCCTTTCTGAGTTCATGTGGGATTTCTATAACTATGGCCTGGGAGCTTCCATCAGCGAATCCTAAGAACTGACCATCCTATGCCAGCAGAGCATTGGATTGCTGCTGAGTCACTACAGCTGACAGACCCATCTGGCCTGTAGCCATGACAGATAAAGAGTTCATTTTGAACAAATGGACCATGTGATCCAGGTGGCAGTGAGCTGGAGTGGCAATCCAGAGCCGGCTAAACACATAGACTCAATGAGCAGCTGTCTCTTTCCTGGCATTCTAAATAACCTTAAAACCCACTCCCCAGCTAGTACCTTTCTTACTTGATACTACCGTGTTGGCTTACATGACAACATCACTAACTCACTAGGGTGATGTTACTGAAGGCTCCACTGAAATGAATATTT
This sequence comes from Canis lupus dingo, assembly GCF_003254725.2. Classification (NCBI taxonomy): domain Eukaryota; kingdom Metazoa; phylum Chordata; class Mammalia; order Carnivora; family Canidae; genus Canis; species Canis lupus. Next base: position 50,290,519 of record NC_064256.1, read on the forward strand.
CTTAGGGATAATTGTCTTTAGGTTTCTAGGGTCTCCCTACACTATTCAACCAGCCCCATAGAAAAATATGTGCCCAGCATCCTTGGGTTATCTATAGGCACTCTTCAGAATTCATCTCAAGTGACTTGCTCTCTCCTTCTGTACTTCTTTTTGAATCTCCTGATTTCAATTTAGGTCTTCCTTCTAGATCTGGTATTTTCATAACAACTATAAAGAGGCATTTAACACTTAGAAACAATTATAATGAGTTATTTGGTCATGTAGTAAATACTTTGGCCATAGTCTGGCATAGGACAGTGTTCAAGTGTAAATTGATGAATGTGATTGAGGAAGCAAAGTTGCTTAAAATTAGATGTTAGGGGGCTTAGAATCACAGAATAAGGAAAGTAATGGATCAGAATATTGGATTGGGACAGTTAGGAGTCTAAATATAGGCACAGAACGGTTGACTGTAAGAAGAATTTAACTCAGGAAGTAGAGGAGCTATATGAGTTAATTTTACTTTTATCACAATTTAGCTAATCATTAGAGCTACAGGCTTATTTATTAGAGTTCTATAAATAGTAGATAAAAATCAAAGAATGTTTACCAGTGTATTCCAAAGTGCCTTAATCAGAACATCAATTCTGTGAGATGTTTTATGAAAATAGGGTTCTGTGGATTAATAAAACTGAGAAATGCTGTACATGCAATCCTCCTTGTAGAGATTGACTTGGCACATTAGCATACTGGAGACTTTGAGATGTCTAGATTAAAACCTCTATTTTTAACCTCTATTTATTTAACCTCTATTTTTCCAAATAGAAGATTAGCTTCGAAGAACATAGTTTAATAAATTTTGTTTATGCAATTTAATGAAGAAAAAAAAGCCTTTATGAATACTTATACTAATAAGCAAGATTGTAAACCAGGGCTTCCAAAATTTTGAGGTCTCAGCTCTAATAAACCTATTATATTCCTATTATATTTATTTATAGATTATATTACCATGTTATGATATATTACATATATTAAAGCATACATAAAATAGATACCCAGAAGTTGAGAAAAATTAAAATATTTAAAATATGTATATTTCATTTTTTTGGTGTTGGAAAACATTTTTCTCTTGCCAGAGGATTTTAATTAATGACACCTTTTAGTCAACAATGTGATTAAAAATTTTTTTGATTATTGAAATTCTTTGTTTAAATCCTGGTTTAAAATTTGTGCTGCAATGAATGAAAGGAGTGGTTCTAAGTTGAGTTTATTTCCATACTAGTTGTAAATGACTGTTATATATAAAAAAGTTACCTCAAAGATAAATAAAAAAACAATGGAAGATGGCACTGAATTACATTAACTAATACCTGAGGGGATAATATGCATACATGGAACCAAGAATGCCATTAACAATGGTGGTCAGGAGTTTATATTTTAAGTAATCTTTTTGTTATTTATATACTTTGGGCTTCATGTCAGATCTGGTAATGACCCCATATTCTTTTATGGTATTTGGAGAGCGTCACCCAACAATAGAAATGTCTTTTTTTCTAATGATTTTTTTTTCAGTTTCAGAAGTAGAATTTAGTGATTCAGTTGCATATAACACCCAGTGCTCATTACAGCAAGTGCCCTCCTTAATGCCCATCATCCCATTATCCTTTGCCCCCCACCCATCTCTCCTCCAGCAACCCTCAATTTGTTTCCTAGAGTTCAGCATCTCTTATGGTTTGCTTCCCTCTCAGTTATACATGGTTCCTCAGTGGGACCCTTCTAAGGCTTCCCAGACATTTCAACAGGGTTAGTTAGAATCACGTAATATGTCTACTTAACTAGACACAATAAAGTATAAAACACCACAATATGCTAAAAGCAAGTGAATAATTGAGGTCTCAATTGTCAACCTTTAACCTCACATTTCCTTCAGGATATTCCAAATGCATAGATGACCTATGACTCTGTGACATGCAAATTAATAAGTACCCAAGGCTCATATATTAATAATATATAGTGGTAAAACATCATTCTTCTATTTTTATATTTACAAGTATACATCCCAATATTCTTCCAGCTTTCAGTTGTCTTGCTCACTGCCTGGGCTACCTGCAACCAATTTTGGAGACCGCTTGTCCTATGTCTTGGAATTTCAATTCTAATCTATGAGAGACCTGTCGTACTTTTCAGAGGAGTGTTTTTTTTTTTCTTTTTTTTTAAGCACCTGAGCAAATGAAGCAAATGAAAAGATAAAATTTCCCTTAGCCACCAGGACTGCTTCAAGTGTGTTTTAAAATCCCTTAGACAGGGGATCCCTGGGTGGCTCAGTGGTTTAGCGCCTGCCTTAGGCCCAGGGCATGATCCTGGAGCCCCAGGATCGAGTCCCACGTTGGGCTCCCTGCATGGAGCCTGCTTCTCCCTCTGCCTGTGTCTCTGCTTCTGTCTCTCTCTGTGTGTCTCTCATGAATAAATAAAATAAAATAAAATCCCTTAGACAACTAGTACTCCCAGTTCATTTTTCAACAGAGTTTAGCAGAATATTTTCTGGGAGAAATTATTTGGACCTGGATGTGCAACCAGACAAAATAACAAAAGTTTTTACAAAGGAAAAGAATGATATTCTAGCTAAGACAAGGGGCTATCAGAGCCATTTTCTTTTATATAACATTATGGAAATTATCACTTTAAGCGTGTATGTGTATATACACACATGTATAGTGCCTTACTAGAGTGGGGCACATGCGAAACTTAGATGTGCAATAGACTTGCCCAGATTTCTAGTTTTATATTAGCTAGCAATTCTGTTAAATCCAGCCACATTAAAATTTTAGATCCTGGGCAGCTTGGGTGGCCCAGCAGTTTAGCGCCGCCTTCGGCCCAGGGCGTGATCCTGGAGACCCAGGATCGAGTACCACATCAGGCTCCCTGCATGGAGCCTGCTTCTCCCTCTGCCTGTGTCTCTGCCATTCTCTCTCTCTCTCTCTGTCTCTCATGAAAAAATAAATAAAATCTTTAAAAAAATTTTAGTTCCTTTAATTGCTAGTCTTATTCTTTAAAAGTAGTTCCAGAATATGGATGTCTTCACATTTCATGTGTTTCTCTATACCTTACCATGGTGCAAGAGTGGCTTCTGCCCATGCATTTCTGTGTTTTCTCAGCACACTAACTTGCTATAAATGACATTCTTTCTCTTCCCTTGGAAATTATCCCTTTCCTCCCTACTTAACCCTCCTCACCTCAAACACCAGTGGTAACAACACAGTGGGAAAAGCTATAATTCTTTTACCTACATGTGTGGTCCGTGGTAGATGTGCACTTAGAAGATTTTGATTTTTCTGTAAACTCTTAAAATTACTTGTGGATATGATGGACACATCCCAAATCAACCCTCCAAGATACACATCCATGTCTAGTCCCATTGCCTTGGAAGTGTGTGGGGAGGGGAAGCCAGTGGCTCACTTCTAATCAAGTCAATAAGGCAAAGGTGATAGGATGTCACTCCCATTATTATGTTTCATTATAGAGGACTCTATTTTAGTGACTGGAGAGATGCTGGATCCCATCAATCCCATTGATGGGAAGTAAAATGCCATGCTGTGAGAGGGCCATATGGCAAGTAACTCTGTGTGGCCTCCAGAAGCTGAGAATGACTTCTGCCTAACAGCCAGCAAGAAAACAGGGACATGTGTCCTACAACATAAGATGAATTTTACAATCTTGGAAACATATCTTTCCCCAGTCAGGCCTTCATACGAGAACCAAGCTCTGGCAGACGTCTTGATGGCAGTCTTGCAGAGAACCCACTTAAGTTGTACTCTGTTCTGACCTGCAGAAACAGTGAGACAGTAAATGTGTGTGTCTCAAGCTTACACTGTGGTAATTTGTTACATAACAACGAAACTAATAAAGTGAAAAGGTTATTTTTATTTTTTACATGTCTGTAAACTTCAGTTTTTCATAGGTAAACTTACAGGCATGAAATGTCATTGTTTCTTAAACTTTAGAAAAAGAACCCTCGCCTCCATTTGAAAAATTGTATTCTGTTCTGGAAATTATGTCATTTTCCCCACCTCTGTAAAGAGGTAGCCCCTTCTCTTCTGTGGGATCCCCAACACAAACCATATACAGTTTAACTTTGTTTTCACTCCATCAAATTTGTAGTTCTAGACTGTTGTACTTTTTAAGCTTGAATGATAAAAACAATAACAGCTAAGAGCTTATGACCTTAAATGAGTTGTGTTTTTGTTTTTTTTTTTTCAAACAACAGATGAATCTACCCCACCAGAATATGGACAGCTGTTTATTAAGAATCACTCGATTAGTGGGGCCTTGATACTATTCCCAACACTAATAATCTGTGATTTTTGTGGTTTAAATTTATTGTACCACATGGGCATCTGGACAGCTCAGTCAGTTAAGTGTCCCACTCTTGATTTCCACTCAAGTCGTGATTTCAGGGTCATAGGATCAAACCCCACCTCAGGCTCCTTGCTCAGTGTGGCATCTGCTTCTTCCTCTCCCTCTGCTCCTCCCTACTACTTTCTCTCTCTCTCTTAGATAGATAGATAGATAGATAGATAGATAGATAGATAGATAGATAGATTCTCATTCATTTGGGGAATATAAATAATAGTGAAAGGGAATATAAGGGAAGGGAGAAGAAATGTGTGGGAAATATCAGAAAGGGAGACAGAACGTAAAGACTGCTAACTCTGGGAAACGAACTAGGGGTGGTGGAAGGGGAGAAGGGCGGGGGGTGGGAGTGAATGGGTGACGGGCACTGGGGGTTATTCTGTATGTTAGTAAATTGAACACCAATAAAAAATAAATTAAAAAAAATAAAAATAAAACAATTTTAAAAAAGATAGATAAATAAATAAATAAATAAATAAATAAAATCTTTTAAAATAAGTAAATTTATTCTAACCCAGTCTAATGTGATACCAAAACAAAGAGGCTCTAGGATAACTTCCCAGTCACACCACTGCTTTCCATACCATGCGCTCTCCAGAAAGGAGCAGACATTTTATGAGTGGGTGATTTTTATCAGGATAATCAGTGAACCACATTTGTCAGAGGCTATTTAAATTGACGCCTAAACTCTTATTGTAAATAAAGAAATCATCTCTTTTACTAAGGTATCCTGAGTCGGAAGGGAGTGGGGAAGACTAGATTTGTGGCTTCTCTGAAATCATAGCTGGAAAGCAGGATTCAATCCCTTCTATGCATACAACTGGGTTTTAGGATTTTCCTACCAAAAGTCAGACTGTTTCCTGCTACTTGAAGAATCTTCTGGCCTCTACTTACTTTAGGAACCTGCATCCATCAACCATCATTTAAATGTGCATTGACAACTCTGAGTTTTTTCTGTATAGCTGCCTGGTGATGACTGAGCTATGTCTTTCATACCCTGGGTGGTTTAAGAGTTAGAGTTTGCCTCCTTTAGTTGTATATGTTACTTAAAACGTACTGTTTATGCAAAAGTTGGTCCATAGTGTTTCAGGATTGGAGTAACTAGAAAATGAAGTCAATCAAGAAACCATATGCCTAATAAATTTCCTGCAGTTTTCAAAATCCATACTTAAAATAAATAGGTTGGTAAGTGTGGAGGTTGTTTATGTCATACCATCTTGGATTTGATTCCCGGTGTAACCATTGCCAGTTAAGTAGTTTAGAGCAAGCAATTTCATATCTCTGAATCTTAGTTTACTCAGGGCAAAATTAGATTTATGACTGTAACAAAATGGAGAATTTGGGCAGCCCAGGTGGCTCAGTGGTTTAGCGCTGCCTTCAGCCCAGGGTGTGATCCTGGAGACCCGGGATCGAGTCCCACGTCGGGCTCCCTGCATAGAGCCTGCTTCTCCCTCTGCCTGTGTCTGTTCCCCCTCTGTGTGTGTGTGTGTGTGTGTGTGTGTGTGTGTGTCTGTCTGTCTCATGAATAAATAAAATATTTTTTAAAAATGGAGAATTTTATTTTCTTAGCAGATAGTGAGAAGAGGTATTCATTAGATTATGTGGAGAAGAATGTCCAAAATGAGACATTTCCAGGGGAAAAAAATAACATTACTTTGCATAACCATGAGATTGAGAGAGAGGAGGGGCAGAAATGAGTAATATACTGGATTAGGCAGATTAGGAGAAGAAAGAAGGCTGCATGTGAAGGGGTCAAACTCTCCTCTGTCTCCTCCAGTACACTTTGGCTAAAATCTGTATTGCTCAATAATTCTTTCAGTAAAAGTGGCTTATTTTTTTTTCTGAAAAATTCAAAGCAATGCTAGGGTTTTCAATAAAGTTTACAAGAAAAACAGAGACATGTAGGAAAAATTAACCTCTGATTTACATAATATCTGTATCTTAAGGTTGTTGTGAGCATTAATCCAGATAGGGTAAGTGAAGTACCTAGTATAGTGCCAAACACATGTGTCTGCAATAAATTCTTACTATTATGCCTGCTACTTCATCACCTTGTACTGTGGGAAGATCACAAGCCCTGTGCAATGATAATTAAAATTTTCCTTTACGGATACAGTAATGCAGAAGTGTTATTGATATATAATAGCAATAATTAAAAGTTACAAGTGGATATAATATATTCAGCAACACATATTTAAGTGAGAAGTGCAGTAGCCCTTTGAGACTAAAATGGAAAATTAAAGGATAGGAAGGTTTAATAAAGAAAGATCAGGCAATCCCCAAGAATATATAGAAAGGAGCAAAATCTCATTAAAAATCAAGTAGGACATTGTGGATTGTCAGTGAATAAAATCTTAATAATTTGCATTGTAATACATAAAGTTGAGTTATTGTTTTCCAAGTTTTCCCTGGCTACTGAATGATTTACTGTTTATCATATCAACACTTTATAAAGAAAATTTCCCAATGATAAAATGTCACAGTTGGTTAAAAAAATGTGGCATCTGGCATCATAGTTGGATCCCATTTTAGTGCCAAGCCATGGGCATGATAAAGAAGAGATTGCTAAATTGCCTGAAAATGATAAAAGCTGGTAGTTAAAGGGAATAGTCACCAGAAAGGCAAAATTCTGAAACTCTAATACAGTGCTGGTAGGAGTAAAATGTGTTCAAGTGCTTCAGAAAAAAATTTGGGAGCATCTGTTCAAGTGAACTGCATCTGGATCCTATCACCTAGAAATTCTACTCTTAATTTTGTGCCCAAGAGAAATGCATACACATGCTCAAAGAGACCTATGTAAGAATATTTTAAGAATCTCTTAATAGAAAACTGAAAATTAAATGTCTATTAACAGAATAGAAAGGAAAATTATGATATATAACAAGATACAATGAAAATATATGAACTATAGCTATGTTCAAGAATCCGAGTGATTTTAACAAGCACAATATGGAGTTAAAAATAGATATTGTGGGGGAGGAGCAAGATGGCGGAAGAGCAGGGTCCCCAAATCACCTGTCTCCACCAAACTACCTAGAAAACCTTCAAATTATCCTGAAAATCTATGAATTCGGCCTGAGATTTAAAGAGAGACCAGCTGGAATGCTGCAGTGAGAAGAGTTCGCGCATCTACCAAGGTAGGAAGACGGGGAAAAAGAAAGAAACAAAGGCCTCCAAGGGGGAGGGGCCCGCGAGGAGCCGGGCTGAGGCCGGGGCGAGTGTCCCCAGGACAGGAGAGCCCCGTCCCGGAGGAGCAGGAGCTGCACCGACCTTCCCGGGGGAAAGGGGCTCGCGGGGAGTTGGAGCAGGACCCAGGAGGGCGGGGATGCCCTCGGGCTCCCGGGGACAGTAACAGCAACTGCGCGCCCAGGAGAGTGCGCCGAGCTCCCTAAGGGCTGCAGCGCGCACGGCGGGACCCGGCGGGACCAGAGCAGCCAGGAGGGGCTCGGGCGGCGGCTCCGCGGAGGGGGCTGCGCGGCCCCGGGAGCAGCTCGGAGGGGCTCGGGCGGAGGAAGAGGCTCCGTGCGGAGGGGGCTGCGCGGTTCCAGGAGCAGCTCGGAGGGGCTCGGGCGGCAGCTCCGCGGAGGGGGCTGCGCGGCCCGGGAGCGCGAATCCAACAGCGCAGGCTCCGGAGCACAGGGCGCCGGGACACAGCCCAGGATCCGGCCTCCCCCGGGACAGGCAGAGGCCGGGAGGGCCCAGGACAGCAAGGACGCTCCTACCCCAGCTGAGCACATCAGCGGCCCCGCCCCGGAGCCTCCAGGCCCTGCAGACGGAGTTCCTGCCGGAGCTGAATCCAGGTTTCCAGAGCTGCCCCGCCACTGGGGCTGTTGCTCCTGCGGCCTCACGGGGTAAACAACCCCCACCGAGCCCTGCACCAGGCAGGGGCAGAGCAGCTCCCCCAACTGCTAACACCTGAAAATCAGCACAGCAGGCCCCTCCCCCAGAACACCAGCTAGACGGACAACTTCCAGGAGAAGCCAAGGGACTTAAAGAACACAGAATCAGAAGATACTCCCCCGTGGTTCTTTTTTTTTTTTTTTTTTTGTTTTGTTTTGTTTTTTTTTTTGTTTGTTTTGTTTTGTTTTGCTTTTTGATTTGTTTCCTTCCCCCACCCCCCCCCTTTTTTTTTCTCCTTTCTTTTTCTTCTTTTTTTTTCTTTCGTTTTTTTTTCTCTTCCCCCTTTTTTTTTCTCTTTCTCCTTTCTTTCCTTCTTTCTCTCCTCTCTTTTTCTCTTTTTCCCAATACAACTTGCTTTTGGCCACTCTGCACTGAGCAAAATGACTAGAAGGAAAACCTCACCTCAAAAGAAAGAATCAGAAACAGTCCTCTCTCCCACAGAGTTACAAAATCTGGATTACAATTCAATGTCAGAAAGCCAATTCAGAAGCACTATTATACACCTACTGGTGGCTCTAGAAAAAAGTATAAAGGACTCAAGAGACTTCATGACTGCAGAATTTAGAGCTAATCAGGCAGAAATTAAAAATCAATTGAATGAGATGCAATCCAAACTAGAAGTCCTAACGACGAGGGTTAACGAGGTGGAAGAACGAGTGAGTGACATAGAAGACAAGTTGATAGCAAAGAGGGAAACTGAGGAAAAAAGAGACAAACAATTAAAAGACCATGAAGATAGATTAAGGGAAATAAACGACAGCCTGAGGAAGAAAAACCTACGTTTAATTGGGGTTCCCGAGGGCGCCGAAAGGGACAGAGGGCCAGAATATGTATTTGAACAAATTCTAGCTGAAAACTTTCCTAATCTGGGAAGGGAAACAGGCATTCAGATCCAGGAAATAGAGAGATCCCCCCCTAAAATCAATAAAAACCGTTCAACACCTCGACATTTAATTGTGAAGCTTGCAAATTCCAAAGATAAGGAGAAGATCCTTAAAGCAGCAAGAGACAAGAAATCCCTGACTTTTATGGGGAGGAGTATTAGGGTAACAGCAGACCTCTCCACAGAGACCTGGCAGGCCAGAAAGGGCTGGCAGGATATATTCAGGCTCCTAAATGAGAAGAACATGCAACCAAGAATACTTTATCCAGCAAGGCTCTCATTCAAAATGGAAGGAGAGATAAAGAGCTTCCAAGACAGGCAGCAACTAAAAGAATATGTGACCTCCAAACCAGCTCTGCAAGAAATTTTAAGGGGGACTCTTAAAATTCCCCTTTAAGAAGAAGTTCAGTGGAACAGTCCACAAAAACAAAGACTGAATAGATATCATGATGACACTAAACTCATATCTCTCAATAGTAACTCTGAATGTGAACGGGCTTAATGACCCCATCAAAAGGCGCAGGGTTTCAGACTGGATAAAAAAGCAGGACCCATCTATTTGCTGTCTACAAGAGACTCATTTTAGACAGAAGGACACCTACAGCCTGAAAATAAAAGGTTGGAGAACCATTTACCATTCGAATGGTCCTCAAAAGAAAGCAGGGGTAGCCATCCTTATATCAGATAAACTAAAATTTACCCCAAAGACTGTAGTGAGAGATGAAGAGGGACACTATATCATACTTAAAGGATCTATTCAACAAGAGGACTTAACAATCCTCAATATATATGCTCCGAATGTGGGAGCTGCCAAATATATAAATCAATTATTAACCAAAGTGAAGAAATACTTAGATAATAATACACTTATACTTGGTGACTTCAATCTAGCTCTTTCTATACTCGATAGGTCTTCTAAGCACAACATCTCCAAAGAAACGAGAGCTTTAAATGATACACTGGACCAGATGGATTTCACAGATATCTACAGAACTTTACATCCAAACTCAACTGAATACACATTCTTCTCAAGCGCACATGGAACTTTCTCCAGAATAGACCACATATTGGGACACAAATCGGGTCTGAACCGATACCAAAAGATTGGGATCGTCCCCTGCAGATTCTCGGACCATAATGCCTTGAAATTAGAACTAAATCACAACAAGAAGTTTGGAAGGACCTCAAACACGTGGAGGTTAAGGACCATCCTGCTAAAAGATAAAAGGGTCAACCAGGAAATTAAGGAAGAATTAAAAAGATTCATGGAAACTAATGAGAATGAAGATACAACCGTTCAAAATCTTTGGGATGCAGCAAAAGCAGTCCTAAGGGGGAAATACATCGCAATACAAGCATCCATTCAAAAACTGGAAAGAACTCAAATACAAAAGCTAACCTTACACATAAAGGAGCTAGAGAAAAAACAGCAAATAGATCCTACACCCAAGAGAAGAAGGGAGTTAATAAAGATTCGAGCAGAACTCAACGAAATCGAGACCAGAAGAACTGTGGAACAGATCAACAGAACCAGGAGTTGGTTCTTTGAAAGAATTAATAAGATAGATAAACCATTAGCCAGCCTTATTAAAAAGAAGAGAGAGAAGACTCAAATTAATAAAATCATGAATGAGAAAGGAGAGATCACTACCAACACCAAGGAAATACAAACGATTTTAAAAACATATTATGAACAGCTATACGCCAATAAATTAGGCAATCTAGAAGAAATGGACGCATTCCTGGAAAGCCACAAACTACCAAAACTGGAACAGGAAGAAATAGAAAACCTGAACAGGCCAATAACCAGGGAGGAAATTGAAGCAGTCATCAAAAACCTCCCAAGACACAAGAGTCCAGGGCCAGATGGCTTCCCAGGGGAATTTTATCAAACGTTTAAAGAAGAAATCATACCTATTCTCCTAAAGCTGTTTGGAAAGATAGAAAGAGATGGAGTACTTCCAAATTCGTTCTATGAAGCCAGCATCACCTTAATTCCAAAGCCAGACAAAGACCCCACCAAAAAGGAGAATTACAGACCAATATCCCTGATGAACATGGATGCAAAAATTCTCAACAAGATACTGGCCAATAGGATCCAACAGTACATTAAGAAAATTATTCACCATGACCAAGTAGGATTTATCCCTGGGACACAAGGCTGGTTCAACACCCGTAAAACAATCAATGTGATTCATCATATCAGCAAGAGAAAAACCAAGAACCATATGATCCTCTCATTGGATGCAGAGAAAGCATTTGACAAAATACAGCATCCATTCCTGATCAAAACTCTTCAGAGTGTAGGAATAGAGGGAACATTCCTCAACATCTTAAAAGCCATCTATGAAAAGCCCACAGCAAATATCATTCTCAATGGGGAAGCACTAGGAGCCTTTCCCCTAAGATCAGGAACAAGACAGGGATGTCCACTCTCACCACTGCTGTTCAACATAGTACTGGAAGTCCTAGCCTCAGCAATCAGACAACAAAAAGACATTAAAGGCATTCAAATTGGCAAAGAAGAAGTCAAACTCTCCCTCTTCGCCGATGACATGATACTCTACATAGAAAACCCAAAAGTCTCCACCCCAAGATTGCTAGAACTCATTCAGCAATTCGGTAGCGTGGCAGGATACAAAATCAATGCCCAGAAGTCAGTGGCATTTCTATACACTAACAATGAGACTGAAGAAAGAGAAATTAAGGAGTCAATCCCATTTACAATTGCACCCAAAAGCATAAGATACCTAGGAATAAACCTCACCAAAGATGTAAAGGATCTATACCCTCAAAACTATAGAACACTTCTGAAAGAAATTGAGGAAGACACAAAGAGATGGAAAAATATTCCATGCTCATGGATTGGCAGAATTAATATTGTGAAAATGTCAATGTTACCCAGGGCAATATACACGTTTAATGCAATCCCTATCAAAATACCATGGACTTTCTTCAGAGAGTTAGAACAAATTATTTTAAGATTTGTGTGGAATCAGAAAAGACCCCGAATAGCCAGGGGAATTTTAAAAAAGAAAACCATATCTGGGGGCATCACAATGCCAGACTTCAGGTTGTACTACAAAGCTGTGGTCATCAAGACAGTGTGGTACTGGCACAAAAACAGACACATAGATCAGTGGAACAGAATAGAGAATCCAGAAGTGGACCCTGAACTTTATGGGCAACTAATATTCGATAAAGGAGGAAAGACTATCCATTGGAAGAACGACAGTCTCTTCAATAAATGGTGCTGGGAAAATTGGACATCCACATGCAGAAGAATGAAACTAGACCACTCTCTTTCACCATACACAAAGATAAACTCAAAATGGATGAAAGATCTAAATGTGAGACAAGATTCCATCAAAATCCTAGAGAAGAACACAGGCAACACCCTTTTTGAACTCGGCCATAGTAACTTCTTGCAAGATACATCCACGAAGACAAAAGAAACAAAAGCAAAAATGAACTATTGGGACTTCATCAAGATAAGAAGCTTTTGCACAGCAAAGGATACAGTCAACAAAACTCAAAGACAACCTACAGAATGGGAGAAGATATTTGCAAATGACATATCAGATAAAGGGCTAGTTTCCAAGATCTATAAAGAACTTATTAAACTCAACACCAAAGAAACAAACAATCCAATCATGAAATGGGCAAAAGACATGAACAGAAATCTCACAGAGGAAGACATAGACATGGCCAACATGCATATGAGAAAATGTTCTGCATCACTGGCCATCAGGGAAATACAAATCAAAACTACAATGAGATACCACCTCACACCAGTGAGAATGGGGAAAATTAACAAGGCAGGAAACAACAAATGTTGGAGAGGATGCGGAGAAAAGGGAACCCTCTTACACTGTTGGTGGGAATGTGAACTGGTGCAGCCACTCTGGAAAACTGTGTGGAGGTTCCTCAAACAGTTAAAAATATACCTGCCCTACGACCCAGCAATTGCACTGTTGGGGATTTACCCCAAAGATACAAATGCAATGAAACGCCGGGACACCTGCACCCCGATGTTTATAGCAGCAATGGCCACGATAGCCAAACTGTGGAAGGAGCCTCGGTGTCCAACGAAAGATGAATGGATAAAGAAGATGTGGTTTATGTATACAATGGAATATTACTCAGCTATTAGAAATGACAAATACCCACCATTTGCTTCAACGTGGATGGAACTGGAGGGTATTATGCTGAGTGAAGTAAGTCAGTCGGAGAAGGACAAACATTATATGTTCTCATTCATTTGGGGAATATAAATAATAGTGAAAGGGAATATAAGGGAAGGGAGAAGAAATGTGTGGGAAATATCAGAAAGGGAGACAGAACGTAAAGACTGCTAACTCTGGGAAACGAACTAGGGGTGGTAGAAGGGGAGGAGGGCGGGGGGTGGGAGTGAATGGGTGACGGGCACTGGGTGTTATTCTGTATGTTAGTAAATTGAACACCAATAAAAAATAAATTAAAAAAAAAATAAATAAAATGACTTCTTTTCCAAAAAAAAAAAAAAATAGATATTGTAATTCCATTTGTATGAACTTCCAAAACCTCAAATGTGATCTATGGTTTGTAATCAGGATAGTTGTTGAGAGGAAGAGGAGCATTGTGTAGTAATTAGGAAAATATATTTGTGGCTCATGACCTAAGGTGGAGGTTCTATGGGTGGACTTACCTTTTGACTCATCGAGCTATATGCTTATGAGTGGTGTTCTTTTCTGTATGTGTACTATAATTCTCTAAAAAATGTTTTTGAAAGATAGAATGGGAAAAAATTTAACAAATAGTAAGGATTCTAAAACATATTTATTTCAGACTTTGTGTCAGGCATTTTTTTCAAGTGCTTTAAATATTGTATAAGTATGTGATATTTTATCCCTAGAATAACCCACCTCCATTTTGCAAAGGAGAGACCATAGATGCAAAGAGATTTGGTATTTTTCCCCATTTCTCACAGCTAGTAAAGTAGAAGTGGAATTTAACCTGAGGCATTTGGCACCTAGGTCCATGTTCCTAACCCTACACTGGAAGGCTTCCCATAGTTGCTAAGTACATACAATGACCCAGAAACTGTGAAGTACTTCCACATGTATCACAGCTGCCTGGGCACCAGGTACTTATCCTTATTTCTCTTTAGCAGAGTTGCATCTTACATCAGGGTCAGGCTCCAAGTCAAAGAAGAAGACAAATACTGCACAGAAGCAAAATTGTTCTCAAAAAATATTTGGAAAGTGCCTGTATCTACTTTGAGTCTAAGTCCAACCGTATCAGTTCTGTCTTTAGTGTGGATGGAGGACTGTTTCCTCCATTGAGCATGAACATTTTGAGTTTGTATTTAGGGTCTTTCTTATGTAAGAAGTGGTTATTCCATGAAAAATTACATTTAAATCAGGGTGGAGAGCTATCTCACTATGAAAAGCTGTAAGTACTGACACTAGCTAAAGGAACAAGAGATTTAGTCCTCTGTCTTATGATCAATATGAGATACATGCAGAATCAGTCACATGATTTCCATGTGAGTAGAAATACTCTTTCTTTCCTCCTCTGAGGTCTTTATATGGTTGAATTAGGATGACTTAAATGTATGAGAAGCCCCTCTCACTGTTCCAAAGAGGGGAGTTGTAATACATGGAATCTGGGCTTTTAAAACCATGGGGATAACTCTGAAGTGGCTTCAGAACTCTGAAGTGGCTGCCAGAGGGGTAAACAACTGGAGTGTGCCTAAAAGCTGCTATGAATCTCAGGCACCTGGGGAGGTGGGATGCATGGATGATCTTCTTATTCACCTGATGTATCAAAGAGGGGGTGATTCTCAGGAGTCAGTCCTCCTAAAAACAGCTGCAAATCTCAGTCTAATTTCCCTGGCATCCTGGTGTGGGCTGAATTTTGTCCTTCCGCCTCCCAGTTTATATGTTGAAGTCCTGACTGCCACTACCTCAGAATGTGAATCTATGTAGAGATACTGCCTTTAAAGAGGTAATTAATTTCGAATTGGGGTCATTAGGTGAGCTGTAATCCAATATGATTAGTGTCCTATAGGAAGAGGTTAAGTCACCAGATACATGCATGCGCAGACAATCATGTGAACACATAGTGAGAAGACAGCCAACTGTAAGTCAGGGAGAATAGACTCAGAAGGAATTAGACCTGCTGACACCTTGAGCTCATCTTCTGGCCTCCCAAGCTGAAAGGAGAAATAAAATGTTGTTTAAGCCAGTGTCTATGCACTATTTTGTGATGGCAGTCTGAGTAAACTAGTAAGGAACCAAAGTGGGCAATTCTCCAACCGCTGCCAGCAAACATTCGTTTCCTCTTATCTTCTGCCTTCCAAAGCAGTGCCTCTCACTGGAATATTGTTATCCAGAATTATATGAGAAAGGGGATTCTGAGCAGGGGAGTTCCAGGCCCAGTGATGCTGAGTTGACATCAAAGAGTTCACTACAATTGATCCTCTAAAAATCTAGAACTCTAGGATATCTAAACGTTGACTGTCTAGTAGTCTAAAAATCTAGAACTCTAGACAAAAAATCTACATATCTGGATGTTTTCTTTTCCCAGCATGAAAATGTATGCATACTAATTCTGTTATTTCTAAAGGTAAATTGTAAACACTGTGGAAAAGAAAGGGGAGGGTATGTGGGAGTGGTTGTCAAAGGGGCTGCAACCAGAAAGGAAGAGGCATCTTGAAGACAACATTCACTGAAGGGTCTTAAAGAACCTACAAACTCAGGGAAGTAGCATACTGGCTACAATTGTCATCAAGACCCATTAGGATAAAGTATTTAATTTCAAAAATATATTGTAAACAGTCTTCAAAATAGAACAAATTACTTGGAAAGGACCGTATATGTATGTGTATGTTCCTACACTATGTGCAGTTCACTAAACTGTTCATTGAAAGCAGATAAATGTGATGTATGTGCACAGACCCCTGTAGTAGGATTCTCCAGAGAAACAGAACCAACAGCATGTGTGTGTACATATGTATAATAAGGTTTATTATAAGGCCTTGGCTCACATGATTATGGAGACTGGCAAGTCCAAGAGCTGCAGTGGCAAGCTGGAGACACAGGAGAGCCATTGGTTCACGTGAAGCCCGAAGGCAGTCTGCTGAAAAAAATCCTTGTTCATGGAAAACAGTCGTTTTGTTCTAATCCATTTTCCAACTGATTGAATGAGGCCTACCCACGTTATGAATGCAATCTGCTTTACTCAGGGTTCACGAATTTAAATATTAATGTCATCCAAAAACACCCTGCAAGTTGACCCTTAAGTTTAACCATCACAACCTCCCACATATAACTACAAATAGTCTAATATACGGTTTGGGCATTAATTTCTATTTCCTGCTCACAAAAGAACCGATCTTTACTCAGACAGGTTTGATTAAAAAGATGCGCTTGTCTTGTTTCCAATTTTTCCATCCTAGTTTTGCTTCATCTTTCTACATCGTTTGTGAGCATTGAAATCTCATGCCCTGGTACACTGTACTATAGTAATTGAAAAGAATTTGTTGAGTTATGGGGTTGACACATTCTTTATAATCTTCATCAACTACTTATTTTTAAACTTCTTGGCCAATCCCTGCTCCTAGATTTATGTCATAGCCCTATGACATGCTAGAGAGTAAGGTAATGCTCAATCGCTCTGTAAAAATGCCTCTTGCAGTTGGCTGTCACTGAGGCCTGCCTCTTCTTCCTGCTTCCGTGTTGTGGTCATGAGAGGGATTAACCATTTTAGTCTGTTGTGCTTCTGGATGGAAATCGAACAGCTTCTCTTAGATTCCTTCTGACCATATAGTCACCCTTCTCTCTTTGTATTTTTACTCTCCAGGGGGCCCGGGATTTAGCTATGGTGTGGAGAACTCAATCGTGTTTCTATCAAGAGCAGCTATGCCAACCTGAACTCATTTCTTTAATGGGTTGGATTTACTAGCTTAGCAAATCAGGGACATGTACTACTGTGTTTATCATGATATCCTTGTGAACAGGAGGGAAAAATGAGGACTAAACATGAGCACAATTGCAGTTGATTGAAAAACCACGATCAAAGAATGTTAAGGGATTGATTTCATCCCCAAATAGATGAGTACATATGGCTTGTTATGAAGCTACTTTGTTTTCTTCATTTTTGTGATTGTTCTGTTCATGAATGGAGGAGAGCTATTTAGAATGCTGTTGAATGCGAGATATCACATATAAAAGATAATAATTTAACAGTGTTGTAGGGTACAATGATAAAGGCACGTGTAGGTAGGGTTACTATGGTGGTACTGTGGAAGCTACCTTCTCCACATGGGCAGAGGTGGGTAGAGAGAAGTGAGAGTCAGGTACAACTTACAGAAGCAGGTGAATCCCAGGTTGACTCAGTTTCTGGATTTCAGCAACTTCTTACAATACTTGTGACTCAGTTTCTGGATTTCAGCAACTTCTTACAATACTTGTATCCAAGTAAGTGCCTCCATGGGGGAAGTTATTAGAGAGTATTATTTACCTAAAACAGCAACAAAAACCAAAAGACCAAACAATCTTGTCCCCATCCTACCCCCACAATCTAGGCTGATAGGAGCATGCAAAGATTAGAATAAAGGCATTAGTAATTGTCACTGGTAACATCTGGGAACAAGATTAGAAGTAGGATTTTAAATCATTAGCCTTTTTCCTCTTCAGTAAGCTTGTGACTTCTATAACAAAAAACTAATCTACTTCCCAATTTTAAAAAGAAATAATCTCGGATGCCTGGGTGGCTCAGTGGTTGAGCATCTGCCTTCTGGCACAGGGTGTGATCCTGGAGTCCTGGGATCGAGTCCCACATCAGGCTCCCTGCATGGAGCCTGTTTCTCCCTCTGCCTATGTCTCTGCTTCTCTCTCTCTCTCTGTCTCTCTCATGAATAAATGAATAAATAAATAAATAAATAAATAAATAAATAAATAAATAAAATCTCTAAAAAAAAAGAAATCTATAACCACATATTGGAATAAAGAAAAAGCTACACCCTCTCTCAATAAAAATTCCATAACTTGCTTGAGATCTCCTCCCCTCTTCCTTTTCCAGGTCATAGTGCTGTTATGTGTCTTGAAAGGACACTTGACCAGCTTTGGAATGTCATTTGTTTCTTTATGCTACTAATACTAGCTTCTCTAAAACTGTTATATGGCAGAATGACTTAACGCAAAGAAATATGTCATCTTCAATAATATTCTTAATATCTTGTGCATTTGTCCTTCTCTAAATAATACTGATTGTTTTTGCTTGGGTTCACTAGATTAGTGCCAAGAAAGAAAATAGATTTGTCAGAGATATGGGTAATAATTGATGACAATCAACATGCAATTGAATGTCATTCTTTTCAGGTGTAGAGGTAGCAAAGTACTTTTAGGCACTGTTGCTATTGATACAACTTCCTGACATGGGTTAAAAGCACAAGTACCCACTCCTTTTCCTCCTACCACCTCCCATTTCATTTCACACATCCAGAATCCACTGTTCACACATTTGTGGAGTTCAAAGCCTTTGTAAAAGTAAATCCCTTGGGTATCGTGACTTCCTTATGTCCTGTTTGGAAGGCTGGTTCTCAGAACTTCTAGATAGGATTTCCTACCCTAAATGCATGTTAACTATTGTAATGAGGTAATGGGACAATATCTGCCAAATTTCTCAGGTAATAAACTAGAAACCCCAAAATATTGATGGATAAGTGAAAGTCATAAGTTTCCATCTGTGGTATGCTTAATAGTGTTTCCCCAAAACTATATGCCCAAGCCCTAACCCTCAATACCTAGGAGTGTGACCTTTCCTGGAAATAGGGCCTTTACACTGAAAACTGAAAACTGAAATCGTCCTGGGTTTGGAGCAAACTGTAAATCGAGTGACTGATATAATTTTAAGGGAAGACGACACAGATACACAGAAGTTCATGCAAAGATGGAGGAGTCATGCAGCCCTAAGCCAGAAAACCATTCAAGATACCAGAAATTGGGAAGCCCAGGTGGCTCAGCGGTTTAGCACTGCCTTTGGCCCAGGTTGTGATCCTGGAGACCCGGGATCGAGTCCCACTTCTCCCTCTGCCTGTGTCTCTGCCTTTCTCTCTCTGTGTGTTTCTCATGAATAGATAAATAAAAGCTTTAAAAAAAATACCAGAAATTGAAAGAACTAAAGGAGTTCTTACCTCCGGAGTCTCTGATGAGATGGTGGCCTTGTCAACACCTTGATTTTCAAATTCTGGCCTCCAGAAGTATGAGAGATTCCATTTATGTTGTTTTTAGCCACCAAATTTGTGGTAATTCGTTACAGCAGCCCTGGGAAACTAGCAGAGGTTTTGGTGCCAGGAAGTAGGGTGCTGCTATAATAAACAACAAAAAATGCAGAAGTTGCTTTTGAATTGGGTAATGGGAAAGGTTGGAAGAGTTTTGACATGCATGATAGAAAAAGCCCAGATGGCACTGAGAAGATAGCTATTAGAAATATGGAATTAAAGGTGATTTTGGTGAGGGCTCAAAAGGAAGTGAAGAATACAGTAGGGAAAGCTTCCATTGTTTTAAAGAATATATATATTGCCATGAACAGAAGGCTAAGAGAAAGATGAATGTTAAAGGTACTTCTGGCAATGTCTCAAGGAGTAGAGGAACACACCATTGGAACCTGGAGGAAAGGTGGCTCTTGTTACAAAGTGTAAGACGACTTGACTAAGTTGTATTCTATGTGGAAAGCAGAACTTTAAGTGATGAATTTGGATACTTAGCTGAGGCGATTTCCAAAGTGTTGAAGATGTGGCCTGATTTCTCTTTGCCATTTATAGTAAAATGCAAAAAGAAAGAGAATTGAAGTAGGAAATGCTGAGCAAAAAGGAAGCAGCACTTAGTGATTTGGGAGGTTCTCTGTGTAGCCAGATTGCAAAGGATGCTAAAATTATAAAATTGGTTATTGAGAAAACATATTCTAGAGGGAAGGCCAGGAAAACTTTTTGCTGAAGAGATGAGGTATGGGACACGTGGGCCCAGCTGACCATTTCAACAGACAGGAGCAATAGAGATGGGGTTATCCAGGAAAGATCTGTGGAGGACCCTCTTGTCTAATGGTGTGGGTGCCTGTGACAGACATCGTAGGACTACAAGGTTTTTGAAAATATTTCATCTCTAGAAGCACAGAAAAAATGAACTGAAGGGGAAGAGACAGGTGTATAGAGAAAGCTATGTAAAGATGGAGGCAGAAATTGGATTAAATCTGACAAGCTACGGAACCCCAGGAGCTACCTGAAGCTAGAAGCAAGGACACATTATCCCCTAGAGGCTTCAGTAGGATGGTAGTTCCGCTGACACCTTGATTTTAGGCTTCTGGCCCCCCAGACCTGGGAGAAAATAAATTTATGTCGTTTTAGGCTGCCAAGCTTGTAGTAACCTGTTATGGTATCTCTAGGAAACGTATCATCTGCTTCTTTTTTTTTTAATCTTTTTTTTTAATTTTTATTTACTTATGATAGTCACAGAGAGAGAGAGAGAGAGAGAAGCAGAGACACAGGCAGAGGGAGAAACAGGCTCCATGCAGGGAGCCCGATGCGGGACTCGACCCCGGGGTCTCCAGGATCGCGCCCTGGGCCAAAGGCAGGCGCCAAACCGCTGCACCACCCAGGGATCCCTCATCTTCTTTACTTTACTTCTTACTTCTTTAGGAAGTGGTTTACTTCTTTACTTCTTCTTTACTTCTGGTTCTGCTGATGCACATGAAGAGATCTCTCTCACCTAAGCTCAGACTCTGAATAGCTCAAATGCAGTCCCAGATACACTTACTCTGGTCCTGGATATTCCAAGAGAATAAATCCCCCTCTTGTCTCCTGTTAACTGATTCTGTGAACTTGCAAAGCACTGTGAATTGTAACAAAGCCTCATAAGCATCTAAATCTTATCTTCTTGGAAACAATTAATTAGAAGTCATTTTAAGTGTTTTGAAAGACTTAATTAAAATTTTGCAGTCATAAGGGGGCTGGGGGATGGATGAAATAGGTGACAGGGATTAAGGAGGGCACTTGTCATGATGAGCACTGGGTGATATATGGAAGTGTTGAGTCACTATATGGTATACCTGAAACTAATATTATGCAGTATGCTAATTAACTGGAATTCAAATAAAAGAATTTAAACTAAAAAATTGATAGTCATGATGATAAGTAAAAGACCATAGGTTCATGTACATACTCTATCAGACCCTAATTGTTAGACTTCTTTGCAAGTGACAATGAAATAATATATAAATCATTTGCTTTCAATTTCAGAACCTCTTAAACTTTGGTATAGGAGGGAAAAAAGAGCAGGACAAAGGGCTGAGAATATCAGAGAAAGGTAGTGAATCTTTGGAGTACATTGTGTGGATATTGTGAGAGTTGGTCTCTTTTTAAACTAATGTAAACTCATGCATGAATAATCATTCCTTTAACTATCGAGTGAGTGAATGGAAATAAAAAGTATCTAATAATAGTTCACCTTCTAGATTCCATCATGTGTCTTAAGCACCTAATAATTATAGCAGTAATAATGATTTAAGCTAATATTTAACTTCACAGTTTACAAAAGGTTTATTAGTAAATTATGTATCTGGGTATCCATAAAAATTGATTTTTACAACTCTGAGTGCTACATAAGGGAAGTTGTTATTTCCCCAACTTACAAATAAGGAAGTTGAAACACAGGCTTTCTAAGTTTACAGAACGAGTATCAGAACATTGACCAGAACTCAGGCCTCCTGATTTCAGCCAGTGATCTTTTGACCATTGACTGTGGAAACATTGACCAAATTATATGGATCTAATCAAGATATATTTTATAGATTTTATTCCACTTCTATATTATGATTTGAAAATTCACACCTATGGGAAAAAAGGTGCAAGTCTCTTTGTTTAGTGGCTTGCTTCTCTGAACACATGCTTTGATATTTTATGGCTTGATAATGAAGTGAAGCAAAAGGTGGAAATGAGCTGTATTTCAACTTATTTGTTTCATTGTGAAAAATGGCATGCTACTATTAATATTGGTGGTTTAAGGAGAAAATGCTCACATTGTGTTGGACATAGGATGGTGATTTTTTTATGATACAAGATGATGGAATAGATTTTTTTTTTATGTTATCTAGGACCTATGGGTGGAATGAAGTTGACCCAAAAGGGCAATTCATTATCGCTGTAAGGCCAAAAAAACTTCTAGGAAATACTTTTAAAATATTTATATACTGAGTTCCCCTAAATCCTTAAGAAAGGAAAATGATTCATGATTCAATGCCATGAAAGACCAATGAGTTTTATGCTAGTAATTTGGCAGGTTTACAAAGATAACTGTTAAAGTTTTTTCTTTGAACAGAATGAATATGGACATATTTTGAGGGAATATTCAAAGACGTCCTTTAAAATTAATTATTCAGTTTTTAAAAAGAACCATTAAGGAACTAATGACTTAGCTGAATTGATACCTGGAAAATAATCTCTCTCTAATAGAAATTTGCTTCAAATGCAGAATGCTTCCCAGAAAATTGCTAAAAATATAATAAATTAAGCATACCAGTCATGACTATTTTCTTCTTGCCACTGTTGATGATGATACAATAATGTATTTCCAGGATAACAGCTATTCAGGGTATTTGCAACACTGGTGAGTTGAAAATATGTGTCTTTGGGAAATGTATACTCATGAGCCTGAAGGAAGTGGTTAGTCAAGTAGTGTGATATGTTTCTATATACCTATGTAAATGCACATAAGAACAAAATGAAAACACCTATAGCATTTGAATATTTAAATTGAAGATATAAACTTGAGAGTCAAGAAATGCAAATGTTAATATTTTTGTGCCAACCTTGACATACATGGTGCATAAGGAGGTTTTCTGAGATGACTATCATAATAACAGACACCTCGAGTGGGAGGTGGGAACACATGCTGATGTTCTCAGAAGGGGCATAGACTGTGGATGTTACCGGTCCTAGAAGTATAGGAAGTACTCTAGGAATGCCTGGGCATCTCAAGGATGTGGAATCCTCATCTCCCTTTTCCTGAATCTGTAATGTGGGCTTTCCTTCCTGTCTACCATGAGTGACCATTTAATATTTTCTGATTTATTTGCTCTCTAAAGTAAGTCAAAATTTGAGTATATCTGTTTATCCGATTAAGGCCTTGATAGTTGGAAAAAGGGAAACAGGCCATTTGGGTTCATGCATTGAGTTGTTTTTAAAAGTCAAGATTTGGCCATCCAAACTGGTTTGATAATCCATGCATCGTTTTACTTTGCGGGTGAATTCCAGGTTCCAAATCAGAGTCATTAGTAACCACTACTTTATTGTGGTTCTCACACGAATATGCCAACACAAAACATAAAAGCCTTGTTTCAACTATCTAAACCAGAGAATTCCAAAAAAGATTTAGAAATTCCTATCTCTAACTTGTCTGCTTTCCCCACCACTAGCTACTGAGGCACGCAGCTATGGTGTCATTGACCTGCCACTGTTTATTTTTCTTACCTCTGACAACTACTAGTTCCCTAGTCTATTAATCTTTTTTTGGGGGGAACTAGATGCTGCTTAGAGCCTGTTCTCTTCTTTCTGTTTCTGTTTATAGATCCAAAAACTTCTCTCCGGGGCATAGCCTTCCCTTTTCTCTTTGTTCAAGTTTGATGAGCTCACTCTATACACACAACTCCCAGGGCAGCTTTGCACAGTGGCTGAGGTGGGAAATTGGTGGAAATGTGTTTGATAGTAAAAATAATAGCTGCTGAGTACAGATCACTGGTAGAGGATAGTGAGCTGACTGTCACAGGTGTTAAAGCTCTTGATGAGGAGGGAATATCAAAAGGTACTACTGAGCAGCCTGTGAGTTCCTGGGAAGATTGACCCTATCATGAGGGAGCTGGGAGGGCACATTCGAAAGATCCTTGTGTGATCCTGATGTTTCTCTTTGACCTCAGCTTGTTTTTGATACAACTGAAGAAATGACACGCTTAGCTGTGTATA
Organism: Canis lupus dingo; assembly: GCF_003254725.2. NCBI lineage: Eukaryota > Metazoa > Chordata > Mammalia > Carnivora > Canidae > Canis > Canis lupus. The sequence goes on from NC_064256.1 coordinate 50,314,689, forward strand.
CACCTGTCAAGAGGCTGTCCTCTTCACACAATGCCACAGATACTATCACCCCCTTAGAAAACACCAGTATGAACTCCATTGTGCCCTCTGCCTGAATTTCTTCAGTCACACAGGAGCCCAGGACCACACGGGTGCTCATTCTCAAACAGCTGGGAATATTCTGTAATTAGGATGCATCTCCCACCTTCCTCAACCCCAAGCCATTCTTATTTACCATCTGGAATATACATTCAGTCATCAGAAAAGCCTCCCTTCATACTTAAGCTCTTCTCGGAGTATTCCCACTTTTAACTAAAATCTGGCTTTCCCTTGAGGACACTTAAGTCTTTTCAAGTAGCAGTGGCATCTCATACTACTGCATCTGGATTTAGGATAATTGTCTTTCATGATTCTTGTCACTGTCAGACCTTTATTCCTCCTTCTCTTCTTTAAAACCCCTGATTCCTTTTAAAGTTGATACTGGAAGATTACCCACTATCCCAAAGTATGGAGTTTATCTAACCAACTCCCAGACTATTTTTCTTCTTTCTTGAGGATCTTAATACACAATTTGTTCTATCCCTACTTCTGTCACAATTTTTTATTTTAATATCCATGCAGAGAATCCCGCTAATATACCCCCAAAAAACTTTTTCGTTCCTTGTTCTCTTTTTGTTTGTCTAGAATCTCATCCTCTATGTACTTTACCCACTCTCATGGGGTTATCCCAGACTTTATCATTAGGTAATAGCTCTCCCTACACAATCTCAACGTCAAGCACCCCACTCTCCAATCCAGTCTTCACATTTCTCTAACACATTACTTCTATTTCTTTTCCCAATTCATTGGCCCATCTCATTTTTCAGTCCATACCATTGACCATACCATTTTTTCACCCCATACATTTCTCAACTCCCTCAAATTCTCATATTCCTTCCTCTAAACTTAATTTCTATGGTTCACTTTAATGCTTACCTTTAGCTTAAGGCTTCATTTCTTTGACCCCTTTCATTGCATCTTCTCATATACTTGCAAAATTCAACTCTGGTCATAATTCAATTCTCAGCTTGCTCCATATCCACAGTCTTCTTCATTCTCAACCATCCATCTCTGCCACCTTCACTCTCTGAGATGTCAAACTCACTTTCCTATTTCACTGAGAACAAAGAAACAATCAGAAGAGAACAGACACACACTGCCACGACCAAATCTACCCATCTACGTGTTTAGTGACAATGGAAGAATTCTCAGTGACCCTTATCTAAGGGCTAGGTCCATGAAAAAAGCACTGGATTTCATACTTTCTGCCCACTGCAGGGCATGGCTCCTGTAAGAGGTCATTCTCTGCTGCAGCATCCATTTTTCCCTCTTATCTTTTTCATTCTCATCAGGGGATAAAGAGGCTATAATACCATCTCAAAAATAACCTGACTTCCTTATTTCTCTCAACATCACCACTTACCTAAGAGCTATCCTTGGCTCCTCCCTATACCTTTGCTCTACTCAATTAGTTATGCCTCCTTCATCTATTGTTTCCTGGCGCAACTTGGCTCAGTCCCTTCCTGCCATCTCCCTAAATATTTGAATAGACTCCTATTACCATTCCTTTCCTTGGTTCTCCAGCCCAGACAAGAGCATAGGGTTATATCAACATACAATGAATACATGCAGATATCAAGAACTGAATCTTATAAATTCTTTTTTGGGGGGGTTCAGTAGCTAAAAGAACAACATCTATCACATTTTTCAAAAACTTCATCAGGCTACTTACTGCTTATTGAAGAAAATCAGGATTTCTTACTCTGGTAATGAAAGTACACAATAATATTTTCTGATTTATAAATCTTGATGGCCTTGCTGCATTATTGACCATTTCCTCAATATGTATTGTGGTCTTTTTTCCATTCCCTGTCTGTATATTTACAGAAATTCTTCCATCCTGTTTTAAAAGAAAAAATAATTATAAATAGTAATATAATAAATATCCATATTCTCCCCACTCAGAGTGAAAAGCAGTTAATAATTTAGCATCTTTACTACAAACTTTTTGCCAAAAGAAAAAATATCATTGTAAAGGGAGTAAGAGGGTCTTTAATCGCCACCTCTAGTCTCATTTCTTATTCTTCTAGATTATCCCCTATCATAGGTCATACTATCATCTTTATTGACCTATATTCTCCCATTTACTCTATTTTTTTATCTATAAAAATGTATGATTGAATGCTTTCTCAATGTTCTCTTCTCTGGAGCAGAATCAAGGGGTGAGGAATATTCAGGCATATTCCTGCATGAACTTAATGTCATATAGACATAGAATTCTCTACCCTACTTTAAGCCCAGATCTAGCACTACCTCTCCATGATCCATCATGATATACAGAACTCCAATGACAATGAACTTGGGAATCTTTTTTATGCCATGTACCATGAAAGTTTGTGTGTGTGTGTGTGTGTGTGTGTGTGTGTAAAATTTAAGTGTAAATATGTTTCTTAAGATGGGTGCTATCTTTTGTTATTTTTGACACTATCTTTAAGCATCTACATCTATAAATCGCCTAGCAAAACACACACATGTATACACAACCCCCTTTACGTATACTCACATAGATGTATAAAATATATCTTTCTCTCTGTTCACTTCTCCTACTCCTATATAAGAATAAATGAATGAACAATAGAATGGTTGACTAAGGAACATGTAATGCTTCAAATTCAGTAGGTGCTCATTATCTAAGTGATGTGCTATACTGCTAATTCTTCATTCCTTTATTACACATAGCACTAGTAAAAAGTAATAAAGGGCTCTTAGCTACTTGAAGTGTTCCCATAACCTATAGGAGCATCATTTGTCTTGGTGGCAGCTAGGAAAGGAGCAAAGAACAATTTGTCTTTTTTCGACTCATATTTCCACTTAAATGTAGAGAGATAAAAAGCAAGAGACAGCTTGTACTAATTAGAAGGAGAAAATTTAAGAGAATATTGCTCTTGGCAGTGTTCAAAATACCAAGGTCAAACATGTACATTCTGTAACTCTTTACTTCTCAACAGAATAGTGCATTGGGCGAGAGGATTTCATGGAGGAATCTCTTTGGATTCTACAACCAGGGCCTACCAACGAAGAGTCAAGAGGTTGCATGTCAATTTCTTAAATGGTCACTGGGAAACCATAAGATCCTGTTTATTCATTAAATATACTTCTTAAGAAGATTAATCTAAGCCAGAAAGATGAATAAATCTGGGTCTATTGCTTCTTTGGGGTGCCATTACATTATTTTAAAATGGCTTAAACAAAGGTTCAAGGACTCCTTCTCCTACTCTCACCCTTTTATACATCATACAATTTAACAATGTCATGACTACTTGACTGACTTATGGCTCATTTGTATGGAATAACTAGTTACCAACGATCTAGTTAACTTTCCTCCACAGAAAACAATACTTCCTGAAAAAAATAAGTCTGTGCACTGTCTTTTGATCATTTACAGACAGGTTAAGAAATAAAATAGATGTTTTGTAAAGATTCTACAATTCTTAGTTTGTTAATCTGAAAACCCAGGTATGCCCATAAAGCCACTCATCAATACTATCCATTTCTTAGGGAAGAAGCAATAAATCAGTTTTCTGAAATGTTCTACAAGATCAATAACACAATACTACCAAAATTATCTTCACTAATTGAAGCTAAATTGTACCTGTCAAATAAGTATATTTTGGAATGCGGTTCCTATGATTTCTACAATACACATTGAATTTCTAATTTATACATTTTGATAGCCCATAATGGATCTCTTAGGGTCTCTCATCTAATTGTCAAGGTTCCTGTGGAGATCATTAAACCCTAAGCAGAATGAAACACAACTTTTCTTTCCATTTTAAACTGCTAATAAAACCTGTTAGTCCTCTTTGTTCAAAGGAGGCTTAAATTCAGTTCCCTTCTTGGCTTTTTTTTTTTTTTTCAATTTGGCATTGCAAAATAATTGCAATATGCTTAGGTGTGATTTTACCTCATCTGGACTAGTTCCTTTTATCACTAATACCATTAGGTAGGTGTCTCAATAAAGGAAGCAGGCTTTTAATAACCCCACAAAGAGAGAGAAATCCCATAACAGGAACATACTATGTTTCCTAAGAACTACATTTTATTCTACCAAGTGTAAGCTCCGTGGGGATAGTCGCTCTTTCTAGCTTACTCATGACTATATCATTGAGTCTAGTGCTTGAAATAACCAATGCTCAGTAAACATCAAATAAGTGATGTTTCTGATGTTATTTTACTCACACTAAATTATCCAAATTCTAAGGTCAGTGTGGTAAATATCTGGCCTTTAGTGGTTTAAACAAACTAACTATATATCCTTGTTATTTTACACACTAACCTAGAGCATTGACCTTAAACTTCTACATGATGCATGACTTAAAGCTGTGTTTTAGATTTGTTGTAACTCATCCACCTAAATCCCACATGTGAGAGATTGGATTTTTTTATTTCAATCAGGAATAAAAGAACACTCCGCTAGGTGAATGCCATTCCTCTCTTCAGTTAGAAAACTAAGGTAAATCCTATTTCAGTGGCCCAACAAGAAAAAGAGATTAGCTCATAACTGAGAACTATTGCTTTTCTTCACCTCTGTATTATACTTGGATTCTTCCATTTGAGATACCCTGGAATTTTCCCAGTTTTTAGGGCTTTTTATTCAGGTCTTCAAATCTCTGTATCTGGTGTGTTGTCTAACAGACTGTCATTTGGCTTTTCTTTAAGGAAGCAACTTTGGAGAACACCACAGACTCCAGCTTTTCATGCTATATTTAGAAGATAATTTGCTGCACCTTCTCGGATCGATTCTGCTGTCTTGGTGACTTTGTGAGAGATAATTGACATTCTTTGTGCTATGACAACTGTATGTGATGGATTAGTTCTAGTGGTTGACACTGGTTAGCTTCATATCAGTCACAGAATTTCATGAGCAACCAGATTCAAATTCTATGCAAGACCCAAGAGATTTCCGGAATACAGCCAGACTGAACTTTAGTAAAAGAGCAAACACGTTCCGTCTTTAAAGAAACCTTCAGTTTTCCAAAGTCATGAGAAAGATGCAAACTCAGTAGACTATTAGTAAACCGGTATCTACCGGTCAGCATATATTGGAATTGTGGATTTTCAGGGTATGACTATAGCTAAACATTATGGTTCTTTTATATTTAAGCATTTGAGCCTTAAAAACAATATAATTGAAATCGCTTTTTATGAATTAATCAAGAGAAAAATTTAGTGTATGAAAAATTAAAAATTATTTCAGAAGGCTGTAGTGAGAAATACTTTAGTTATCTTTAAAGGAGTATATATGTTCTAGAGACAATTTCCACTTATATTCTTGAAGATTAATGAAATATTTATAGAAATAGTAATGTCTGTTAAAACATTGAATGGCAGGGAGGGATCCCTGGGTGGCTCAGCCGTTTGGCGCCTGCCTTCAGCCCAGGGCATGCTCTTGGAGTCCCAGGATTGAGTCCCACATCGGGCTCCCTTGCATGGAGCCTGCCTCTTCCTCTGCCTGTGTCTCTGCCTCTCTCTCTCTCTCTCTCTCTCTCTCTATCTATCTATCTCTCTCTGTGTCTCATGAATAAATAAATAAAATCTTAAAAAAAAAGAAACTGAATGGCAGAAGACACATCCATAAGAGTTAGCATCTTTTGAGAGACCTTGAAATTTTATGTGTTATATTTTCTTTTGTGATCATTTATCTAGTTATTTATCTCCTCATATTTTATACTCCCAAAGCTTATTTTGCTTTAGTATTCAAGTTTAGGTATAATTTAAAGACCTAGTCTCTGTAGCCCTAAAAATAAGTATTATTCACTCTTTCATTTAAGTGTTTTCGTATCTTGCAGTTCTTCTACACGCATCTGATATTACTGTATTTAACCTCCCATTATTCTGACTGAGAAGTGATGGGACTGAGTAATATCATCAGTATGTTGGTGACAGGACAGGAATGACTTGAATTTGAACTAACGCCAGCACAAGGCCAAAATACCCGATTACAAAGTACAATTTTTATATCACCCCAAAGTATCCCAAAAAATATAGAGAATAGTTTACTAATACACAGATTTGTTATTAAAATGGATAGAGGGAACTTATTAATTCTGGTCAAATTCTTACTGTGTGTTTCTGTTTCATGGAAATTGGCCAGATGGTCCGTATTTCCAGACCTTCAGAACCATGTCTCTATACTTTGTTTTTGTAAAACTATTTGCATTCAGACTTCATGGGTCTTGATTCCTGTGAGTGTATTTTTGGCCACCAATCATATTGTTCTTTTTTTTTTTTTTTTTTTTTTTTTTAAGATTCTCAGGACTGTTTTCTTTCTTTCTTTATTTTTTTATTTTCTTGCTGTCTTTTTTTCCATTTGTCTATTTTTTTTTAATTTTTTATTGGTGTTCAATTTACTACCCCAGTGCCCGTCACCCCTTCACTCCCACCCCCCGCCCTCCTCCCCTTCTACCACCCCTAGTTCGTTTCCCAGAGTTAGCAGTCTTTACGTTCTGTCTCCCTTTCTGATATATCCCACACATTTCTTCTCCCTTCCCTTATATTCCCTTTCACTATTATTTATATTCCCCAAATGAATGAGAACATATAATGTTTGTCCTTCTCCGACTGACTTACTTCACTCAGCATAATACCCTCCAGTTCCATCCACGTTGAAGCAAATGGTGGGTATTTGTCATTTCTAATAGCTGAGTAATATTCCATTGTATACATAAACCACATCTTCTTGATCCATTCATCTTTCGTTGGACACCGAGGCTCCTTCCACAGTTTGGCTATTGTGGCCATTGCTGCTATAAACATCAGGGTGCAGGTGTCCTGCTGTTTCACTGCATCTGTATCTTTGGGGTAAATCCCCAATAGTGCAATTGCTGGGTCGTAGGGCAGGTATATTTTTAACTGTTTGAGGAACCTCCACACAGTTTTCCAGAGTGGCTGCACCAGTTCACATTCCCACCAACAGTGTAAGAGGGTTCCCTTTTCTCCGCATCCCCTCCAACATTTGTTGTTTCCTGCCTTGTTAATTTGCCCCATTCTCACCGGTGTGAGGTGGTATCTCATTGTGGTTTTGATTTGTATTTCCCTGATGGCAAGTGATGCGGAGCATTTTCTCATATGCATGTTGGCCATGTCTATGTCTTCCTCTGTGAGATTTCTGTTCATGTCTTTTGCCCATTTCATGATTGGATGTTTGTTTCTTTGATGTTGAGTTTAATAAGTTCTTTATAGATCTTGGAAACTAGCCCTTTATCTGATATGTCATTTGCAAATATCTTCTCCCATTCTGTAGGTTGTCTTTGAGTTTTGTTGACTGTATCCTTTGCTGTGCAAAAGCTTCTTATCTTGATGAAGTCCCAATAGTTCATTTTTGCTTTTGTTTCTTTTGCCTTCGTGGATGTATCTTGCAAGAAGTTACTGTGGCCGAGTTCAAAAAGGGTGTTGCCTGTGTTCTTCTCTAGGATTTTGATGGAATCTTGTCTCACATTTAGATCTTTCATCCATTTTGAGTTTATCTTTGTGTATGGTGAAAGAGAGTGGTCTAGTTTCATTCTTCTGCATGTGAATGTCCAATTTTCCCAGCACCATTTATTGAAGAGACTGTCTTTCTTCCAATGGATAGTCTTTCCTCCTTTATGGAATATTAGTTGATCATATTGTTCTTTACTGAATCTTGTCTAACTGAACCAAATCACTTTAAAGGATTTTCCTCACTTTCAAATATTTTTTATAGTACTTTTAGCATATTGTTCTTTACTGAATCTTGTCTAACTGAACCAAATCACTTTAAAGGATTTTCCTCACTTTCAAATATTTTTTATAGTACTTTAGCTTTTTTACTCCTTTTTAAATTAGACATCTTCCCTCCTTCTCTTCCTTCCCTCTGTATTCTTCCTACCTCCTTTCCTCCCACCTTCCCTCTTTCCTCCTTTCTTTCATTAGTTCTTCTTTATTCAGTTAACCCATCCTAGGTCGAGGCTTTTTTTGTGTGTGCCAAAGTGTTTCCATCAAAATGAATTCTCATTTGCAACAGTTTCAGAGCTATATACATGGAGCATCTTTTCTGTATTCCAGTAAATAGAGATAGCAACATAATTCACCCCAAATTACGGGCCATGTAATTTAGCCCATGGTGGCTAAGTGATGCCAAATACTGATAGTGCTCATTTGCTGAACATTCCTTCCTTGGGAAATGGTTGATTTGCTCAATTTTATAAAACAGGAGCTATGGTGAATTGTCCCATTCTCAAAGGCATGTCTAGTTTAGTTATCTCGGCTTTTTATAAATAGGAGAGCTATTGGTCTATGTAAATATGGGTTTTATGAAGGTTATTTTTGTAATAGACAGTAATTAGCCAGGAGAGACTTTGTAAAAAGGTACATACTTCCAATACAACATGAATACATTCTGGGCATTTAATGTACAGTATGGTGATTGTAGTTAATAATACTGTATTGCACACCTAAAATTTGCCAAGAGAGTAGATCTCACACACAAATGTAACTGCGAGGTAATGAATATGCTAATTAGCCTGATTGCAGTAATCAATTCACAATATAGAGGTATGTATCAAATTGTCATGCTGTACCTGGTAAGTATGTTAATTTTTTATCAATTATACCAAAAATTACCAAATATTAAAGTAGCAGATACTATGGTTGTGTATGGAGAAGTGTGCTAGAGGAGTTACTGGGTGAAAAATACTCTAAAATAAAGAAGGATAACTCTGAATTAAGAAGCCATTATTGAGGGTGAGTATTCTTTATTCAACAGTGAGAGACAGAGAAAGCATCTGAGTAATACGACATGGGGCACTTAGAGAACAATATAAAAAGTATAGATATCTGTACATACACACGTGCGTATACACCTTCTACTTATGTACACGCATACCTTGTGCCATGTGTCCATCAAGAAAGCATCAAGGAGAAAGGGTGGGTTGTCATTTGCTAAGGGAAATAGTTTCAGTCTCGGTCTGGACTAACCAGTCAGAATAGCCCAGGTTTCCTTAAGAATCAGAGATGTATGCAATTCGAATTAGCTCAGGTAACTTACCTGTGGTCATTAGGATGAGAATTTAGACTTCTCTCTAATTTGCTTGCCCCCAGATTCCTTACTTGGGAAACTAGATAAACTTCCATATCCCAAATAAAAGCTGAATATGAGGTGAAACCACCACTTTACCCTAGAGATGAAAGAATTCAAACTTGAAACTTCAGAATTCTTTTTTTTAAAGATTTTATTTATTTATTCATGAGAGACACAGAGAGAGAGAGAGAGGCAGAGACACAGGCAGAGGGAGAAGCAGGCGGCTCCATGCAGGGAGCCTGATGTGGGACTCCATCCCGGAACCCCGGGATCACAACCTGAGCCAAAGGGAGCCACTCAACCGCCTAGCCACCTAGGCGTCCCAAAATTTCAGAATTCTCTACTTTATTTTACCTACCCCAAGATACCTACCTGGAAAATAAAGCAGATTTCTATACACTAAATATAAGTTAAACCTGCAATGAAATCAGGAAATGCAAAGGAGAGGGAAAGGGGAAAATGTTAGGGTCCCAGAGCTTCAGGGATGATGGTGATTATATATATTTCTTTAATTACTGGGATGATGATGATATGAAGAAAACTTGCCAAGAGCTATGGTGGGCCTGGAAAGAAGGCTTATGTTGATATGATTATGGACAGTTCATTAGAGAAACAGAATTGGCACATAACGCAAAAACATTTCTGCATCATTTTGCTGAATAGTACTTAGAATTTTCTGGATTTCTAAAATAACCTCAGTTTTAATTTTGGATTCCCTTAAATTATTTCTCGAAACAATTCAAGGTCAATTTATAGATAAAGAATAAAAATTTATGAGTTTATTCAACTTATGATCAAGAGTTTTTCCTTCACTTAGGTATTTCTATTTGAGGACAGCTTACACAAGGAACACTTCTAAGCTGGCATGGGGTAAGCAAAGTTTGCTATTTTTGTTGTTGTTGTTGTTGTTAGGACTTTTGAACTGTTATGTTGCTGTAAGTAAAAAGATTTTGTTTGTTTGTTTATTTATTTATTTTTGAAATTTGCAAATCCTTTCATTTAAGATCAGCAAGAGTAGCCACATACCTGCTACTGTGGTTTAAATTTTAGAATGAATAGAAAAAAAAAAAAAAAGACATTTGGGAAATTTAAAAAGCCAGAAATACTCAAATTCCAGAGATCCTACATACACGAATATTTCCTATCCTTCTTTTTTTAATCTATTCATTGTTGAAATAAATGTATACTCTTTTGTATGTAAAAATGAGACATGAAGTGAGGTTTTTGCCGGATGCTGCTTGTTCGTTCAATATTTGTATTGGAGTTGGAACTTCCCAGCCCAGCAACCCTGCCTGTCATAAAACACCCATGGTGGCTTGATGACTTGTTACTATTTGTTCTTCCTGCTTTATGTAGACATCATTCTCTCAGACATTCATCATCACTCTAATGTAAATAATCATCCTTCAAAAGCTAAAGCTCCAGTGGTTTCATTTGATCAGAAATCCTTCAGTAGCAACCTCACGTGGGTTGTAGAGGTTGACTCAGCATGAAAGCCTGTTTCTTCTGTTCAGCCCCTGTGACCTGCCTATGTTTTAAATGGAACATTCAATTACTATTACTCTTCCTGTTTTCTAACCTTTGCCCATTGGGAGCCCTTCAATATGAATACAAAGTTCAGTGTTCCAAAGTGGAAATAATGAGTCCAAAATATATCCATCAAGTATAATGTAGTTGCCTGGACAGCTCTAGGCATAGAAAAAGAAGGACTCCCTGCAGTGCCCTCCTGTCTGAGAAAAGTGTTCGCTGACATCTTTTAGTCTTTTCTCCATGGGAGCTTATTTCCTTTTTCCCCATCCATAGCATTTCTAAGATCCACATCCTCATAAAAAGAAAAGGAGAAGGAAAAAGACAAGCATGAAATGCAACTGTAAACGGCATCTTGAAATCTATAGTAGCAGTAGGACAATAAGGCAGAGGCTCCATGGCCTTCTCTCAGGGTTCAGTTTCAAGGGATGACTAAATATGCCTGAGACTTTTGCTGCAACCAGGAGGCTACTACCCATCAGTTTCAGGCATCAAACTGCAGCCCTTTCTTTGATCTCAATAACGGATGATTGGGAGGTGGCTGAGGTGGAGGCTAAACACCATAGTTGGAAAGCTATGTAACTTTGAAGTTTGTGAGTAGCTGCCTGTGTTAGGGAGCAAGAGGATATGGACTATGAATAAATGCCCTGAACAAAACAAGTAGATATCATAATACCTTTTTCTAAATCTTACTCATCTTTTTTTTAATATTTTATTTATTTATTTATTTATTTATTTATTCATTCATTCATTCATTCATTCATTCATGAGAGACACAGAGGGAAAGAGAGAGGCAGAGACACAGGCAGAGGGAGAAGCAGGCTCCATGCAGGGAGCCTGACGTGGGACTCGATCCTGTATCTTCAGGATCAGGCCCTGGGCCAAAGGCGGTGCTAAACTGCTGAGCCACCTGGGCTCCCCTAAATCTTACTCTTCCAGTATTATCCATCTCAGTGACAGGAGACCCAGTAGTAACCTGGAGACAGATTGTAACCTCCCTGTCTCATGTTCTCTCAATTCAAACTTCAAATCCTACCATAATTAACTCATCCATTCACTTTTGTCTACCCTAGTCTCTAATGTATGCCATCACCAAATTTTGCCTGGATTCCTAAAAACTGTCCTGAGAATGATCTTCCTAGCTTCAGTTTCCGTTTTCGTTCATTCTAATGTATAGTCTACACTGCAGACAAGATGACCGTTCTGAAACATAGAAATCCTTACAATTTCCAATATTGTTATTGTACCCAAAGGCTCAGATTCCTTGGTATTGGTTTGCAGTACTGTGCAGTATCCATTCCCTACTAATATCCCCATACTCCTCTCTCATCCTTTGTCCATAGTAAACTAAGTGCTCCCCAAGCTCTCCTACCTCTCACCCTACATTTTGACATATGTTTTTTTCCCCCCCTAGAACATAATTTCTGCTTACTGGCTTCCTTCTACTGATCTTTCAGGTCTCAGACTTCTCTGGTCCTTGGATGTGGTTAGGCTCCTCTACAGCTATCCCTTTAGTTCCTTATTACCCTCATTTACATTGTTGTAATCCCTGCAGGTATATCATACCTGTCAGAATGGAAACTCCATGATGGCTCTAAGGACAGAGAAGGCACTTCAACCATTGTTTACTGTCATATGCCCATGACTCTATAATGTCTGTTGAATGAAAGGATGCATAAACTTATTTTTTTACACCCTCTGAGACCCTTCCTTGCTTCCTTCTTTCTCTCCCTCTTTTCCTCCCTTCTACCATCCTTTATTTCTTCCTCTTCCCTCCTTCCCTCTCTTCTTCCCATGAGCACATAGTATTTATGAGCCTAAAACATGCCAGGTACAGTTCTAGGTCTTGAGGATGCAATGGTGATGATATGAAAAACAGAATCAGATTCGCTGAGCTCATATTTTAGTGGAGAGTCTAATAAATGTATAATACCGTGTCAGGTATTGATAAGTGATACAAAGGAAAATAAAGCAGAACAAGGCATAAAGAGTGATTAGATTTAGGCATGGCGAGGGTGATGAGAATAGGCTATTCTAGACCTGGGGTCAGAGCAGGCTCTCTGAGTAGATGTCAAGGAAAAATTGCACTGGACAGAAGTAAACATGCAAGAAAGACTTTATTCAAGATACTGTAATGGGGGTCAAGACTATTCCAATAGAAGAAAGAGATTGAGCCAACACTGCTGATACAAAAAGTAGAATTTCTAAACACTGGGGTGAGCTACTGGAAAAGTATTGGAGAATATTAGAGGTAGATGGTCAAGTGATTTGGGCAACTCTGTTTGCTAATTTTCCCTTATGGAACTTAGGCTCCTGTCCTCCCATAGAATGGAAAATAGTGGTGCTACCTTCCTTGGTGATTACATATCAAAGGGATCGCTCCCAATTTCCTGAGAAACACATCCCCAGGTAGTAAAACTGGCAAGTGACTGGAAGAAGATTTATGTCTCAAATTGGACAGAGGTAATTTTCTAAAGAGAATTCTCTAAGAAAGGGGAGGTCAGGAGCCTAAATTCAGGAATAAACCTATCTAAAGTAAGCCATATTTGTTAATGGTGGCATTTGTCCAGAGACCTAGGAGAAGTGAAAAGGGGAGTCCTGAACAGATTCTGAGCATAAGCACTGTCAACTGATGCGAGCAGGCCCAAAGGCAGGAATGAAGCATCAAGCTTGAATTTGGAAAAGGCCTGTAGAGTTCTTATGGAGCAAGCAAAGAGGCGACAAACAAGAAGTGAAACCAGAGCTGGGCCAAAGTCAGATCATGGAAGACTTCCAGAGGGAGAAGCTTGAAATATATTGTGAAAACCCTGAGAAACCACTGGAGGGTTTAAGGAAGAGAATTTCATGGTCATATAAGAGGACCTCTCAGGCTGCTGTATAAAAAAATGAGTTTAGAGATTTGGGGGTAAAAGAAGGGAGAATGGTTAAGAGGCTGATACAATACTCTGGGCATAAATCCTGGAAAGGGTGGTAATAGCGGAGGTACAGAGGCTTGACATACACAGAGATGTATATTCTTTGCTGAAGAAATAGATAGGAGATAAAAATAAAAGTGAAAGGAGGCTCAAAATATTTTGTCCTGAGTGACAAGGTGAATATTGGTGTTTCCATGGGATGGAGAAGCCTAGGTGGAAGAACAGATTTGAAGGCTTATAGGGGATATACGATAAAGAGCTCAGTATGGGTAAGCTAAATTTGAGGAGCTAAGTATGTCACTTGGACAGTTGTATATATGACCCAGTAGCTCAAGGGAGATGTCTGAGAGGGAAAGCGTTACTTGGGTGTCATTGGAATGTAACTAGTACTTGGAGATGGGCCAGATTTCCTCCAGGGTATGCAGGTAAGAAGAAAATGGATTCATTTTTTAAAATTTACCTCTAACTGACAAGGCTCTATTTACCGATCCATCCTAATATTTTTTTTAAAAATTCCATTTGAATTAATAGCTACTCACTTTTTCTTTCAGGAAGTCTTTCTTCTGATATATCCAGGGCTGAATTATAGACTACACAAGTGCTGTAAGGCAAGAGCAAAGCAAATGTATTAGTCTGTTCAGGCTGCTATAACAAAATACCATAGACTGGGTGGCTTACAAACAATAGCAGTTGATATCTCACATTTCTTGAGGTTGGAAGTCTGAAATCAGGGTGCCAGCAGAGTCACATCCTGGTGAGAGCACTTTTCCCAGATGCACACTGCCAACCTCTTTTTGTATCCTCACATGGTGGGGAACAGAGAAAGGAAACAAGCTCTCTTGAGACTCCTGCAGGGGGATTGATCCCATTCATGAGGGTTTTACCCTTATGACTTCTACTAATAACCTCCCAGAGATCCCACTTCCTAATATTACCACATTAGGGGGTAGGGTCTCAACATAGAATCTTGGGACAACATAAACATTCAGTCTATAACAGCACAGATACTGATATGTTTTAAGAAATGCACTTGATATTACAAGACTTTATATAAATACAAGTAATTGGAGAAATTTCCCAACCTTATTTTATAATTTTGTATTTATAGGATAAGTGTAAACAGGGATAGAATATACTGTAATTTTCAGTCTTAATACTGCCTTGGGCAGACTCTTAACTTGATACTGGCCCCCATAAGAAACAAATGTCAGTTCATCCTGTTCATTTTTTGGTATTTTTAATTTTTTTTTTTAGTTTTTACTTAAATTCCAGTTAGGTAACATACAGTGTTGTGTTAGTTTCAGGAGTACAATATAATAGTTCAACACATCCATGCAACACCTGGTGCTCATCATAACAGGTGCACTCCTTGATCCCCATCACCTGTTTAACCCATCCTTCTCTCTCCTCTCCCCTGGTAATCATCACTTTATAGCTGAGTCTGTTTCTTGGTTTGACTCTCTCTCTTCCTAAGATGATTTTTATTTTTTTTCTTGAATTCCACATTTGAGTGAATCTGAAATCAGATGTGGAATGATTTCTCTGACTTTTTTCACTTAGCATAATATACTTTAGCTTCATCCATGTCATCGCGAATGGCAAGATTTCATTATTTTTGATGATTGAGGAATATTTCATTATATATGGGAATATATACCATATATATTCCATTGTAATATTCCACATATTACATATGTGTGTGTGTATATATACACACATATATACATGCACACACACATACTGCACTTCTTCTTTACCCATTTGTTAGTCAATGGATGGACACCTGGGTTATGGGCTATTTACATAATTTGGCTATTGTAGATAATACTTCTATAAACATTGGGATGCATATATTCCTTTGAATTAGGATTTTTTTTATTCTTTGGGTAAATACCTAGTAGTACAATTGCTGGATCATAGAGTAGTTCTATTTTTAACTTTTTGAGGAAACTCCATACTGTTTTTTAAAATGCATTTTTTAAATTTCAGAATTAAACAAAGTAAAGGTGACTATGCATAAATGTATAATGGTCCTCTGCATTTAACTAGTGGGTATTTTACTTCTTTATTAATTTTAATCAGTGGTGGATGAAAATTAAGGGACTTAAAGAATCAAGTAAACCTAGATGAGCTTCACAAAAGCAACATTTTCGTCAGAACTCTTGAGTGTCTACTATAAGCCTGGCCTGATTCTAAGTGCTGGGGTTATAGTAGCCATTTGTGAAATGGATAAAGTATTTGCTGTTAATGCACCAAATACCCAACAAGCTAAATGAATTAGTGAAACTTGTATGCTAAATGATAATGCTACAGATAAACACAAAACAGTGTTGAGGAAACAGGGAGGGTTGGGTTTTGGGTAGGTTTGCATTTTAAGTAGAATGATTATTTCATTGAGGGATTGCCTCAATGAAAATATTTGAGCAAGAGTGTGAAAGAGGTAAAGGATCAAATCATATAGACATCTCTGAAAAGAGCATTGCCAGTAGAGGGGACAGGGAAAGCAGAAATGAAGAGACTGAAACATGTCTGGCATGTTTGAGAAACAACAGAACAGCCAGTCTGGAGCCAAGTAAAGAAGAAGGGAAAGTAATAAGAAATGAAGTTGGAGAAATGGTGGGGATCAAATCATGAAAAACCTTTAAACCATTGTGACTGGACACTAAAATTAGTAGAAAACCATTGGAGTTTTTAATCAGAGGAGTAACATAAGCTGATTCACAATTTGAAAGGATCCCTTCGGTTGCCATGTAAAGAAGAGATATCAGGAACAGGGGACAAGAGGGAAAGCAAGGAGAACTCTAGAAGGCCATGGCAATAATACAGGTGAGGTAATGATGAGCAATGACAGTGTACCCTAAAGGTACCAGTGGAGGTAGTGAGTCGTGACCATAAATATTGTGGAAGTACAGCTAGTAGTACTTGCTAAAGCAGTGTACAAGGATTGCAAGAGAAAGGAGTCAAGAAGGGCATCAGGGTTTTTGGTCGATAAAATTGAAAGAAAGCTATTACCATTTACTGAAATAGCGAAGACTGTAAGAGATCCAGGTTTGAGGATGAAGATCATGAATTTGTTTTAAAACATTTTAAGTTTGATGTGCCTATGAGAGATGAAGGTGGAGTTATCATTGAGAACGCTAAATCTGGTGTTCTGGGCTGAGATCTAGGGATATCTGTTTGGGATTCATCTCCTTCTCTCTGGTATTTAAACGGATGACTATAAGTAGACAGTCTGAAGACTAAAGCCAGGAGGGCTCCATCTACATACATTTGGAAAGATGAAGAGGAGCCAGCAATGCAGAGTGAAAACAGTGATTATAAGGAAGAAATTCAGCAGAGTGATGTTGTGGAACTCGAAGGAAGCATTTAAAGGAGTGATCAACTGTGTTCAATAAAGCTTCCAGGTCTAGTGAGATGAGGACGGAGCATGGAACATGACATTTATCAAGATGGAAGCCACTGGTGAACTTGACTCAGCAACCTTAGAGGGACGGTAGGGCAGAGGCCTTGGTTAACAGAGAATTGAAGGAGAGGAGGTTGGGATTAGTGACTACAGGTAACCCTAAAAAAATGTGTTAAAGGTGAGAAAATGAAAAAGGTCTTGACTAGAAGAACAGAAGTCAGTAGGGTTTTTTTGTTTATTACTGTCTTTAGATGAGAAAAACATATGTCAGTGGCTACAAATGGATTATCAAAGAGAGATGGATATATTGGCGTTACAGGAGAGGGGGGTGGAATTGCTACAGTCATGTACTTGAATAGGAACTAGGTATGGGCTTTAGTGCTCAAGTGGAGAAGATGCCCTTGATTAAGAAAGGAGACCAAGAAGCTCTCTCTTCTCTGTGTCTGTTTCTTCTTCCTTTGTTTTTAGAATTAAGATGTGAAAAAGGGGGTGAAAACCTACCAGGAGCTTAGTATTTTTAGCACTAAAATGAGAGTAATGAGCTTAGTATTTCTGGCCCCTAGAAGTATTAAAATCCAATAAATTTGTAATATATTAATGATGTTATCTCCTATGAACTATCTACTAGTTCAAATATGACTATTCCTTTTGTAAGTTTGACCCAAATATATAACGCACTCCATTTGTGGGTTTTTTTTTTTTTTTTTAATGTAGAACAAGTTACTTTCAAAAAGTATAGGGTAAATACTTGTGATATCCCATCACGGTATGGCTTACACATGATTTTAAGAACATTTATTAGGACTAGCTTTATATGGGATTTCAAACCTTTTTATCAATTCATTAATTTTCCTAAATAAAATGAACTCTACAAAATGGTGATAAGTACAAAACTGAACTATGCATCAAGAATAACTAGACATTGAACTTTAAAAAAAAAAACCTCTTAAATGTTTTTATTCCATTATCTTCTTAACTCTCCAGGAAAATGAAGCTAATGTGCATAATATTGGAATCCAAGTTCCTTTGCAAACCAGAGTGAAAGTATGAATTGTTCATTATATGCTGAAATCTAAAATAGATGAATTTTTATCATCCTTATCATCCTTTAACTGCTCTAAATGGTCCCTCTGGAGGTCTATCTTTCCCACTCTCTTTCTTTCTCTCTCTTCCTACCCGACCTCTTTCACATCCCCCCCGCTTTTTTTTTTTACATAAAAAGCTGTGAATTCTGTTATCTCTTAAAAACAATATCACAGGCAGCCTGGGTGGCTCAGTGGTTTAACACCTGCCTTTGGCCCAGGGCGTGATCCTGGAGTCCTGGATCCAGTCCCACATCAGGCTCCCTGCATGGAGCCTGCTTCTCCCTCTGCCTGTTTCTCTGCCTCTCTCTCTCACTCTCTCTCTCTCTCTCTGTGTCTGTCATGAATAAATAAATAAATAGAATCTTCACTTCCTATCAATTTTTGTGCCTGAAGACTTCCTTGATACTATAATCACCAGCAAAATCTTCAATCCATATTTTATGTGTAGCAATTCAGCACTTTTGTTATAGTTTCTCAAACATAGTTTCTCAAACACACCTGACGGATGTGTGACATTGATGGCTTCTCACAAAAATGGCTGGATAGTCAGCAAGTCTTTGACTCTGCTCAGTACTCACAACACTATGTCGAGGCTTATTGGCTCTTTCAAGCCTAAAGACTGAGGAGCTTCAGTCTATTTCTGGCAACCCAAAATATAAAGGCTGAATAACTAGTGAAGTAATTCCCAGACTGGATTGGTTCTTAAAAATCTGTTCTTTGGCATTTAATGATGCCCCCATTTGGTTTATAATTGGATCTTCCATTACAAATCAAACCAAACCAAATAAAAATTCTTAAAATTTTCTTTCAGCCCAGCTGTCACTCTTTTTCCTCTTTAAAGCCAGCCTCCCTTCCCACACAGACTGCTGAAACTGTTTTCATCACAGGTGATCTTTGAATTGACAAGTCCAGGGAGGCCTCTTATATCCTTTTCTCTGTTTTTTAAAATTTATTTTTAAATTTTATTTTAAGTAGGTTCTACACCCAATATGGGGCTTGAACTCATGACCCTGAGATTAAGAGTTGCATGCTCTACTGACTGAGCCAGCCAGGCACTTCTATCTTTCCTTTTCTGTGACCTGAGCATTTAATTCTCTTGGTCCAAACACATCTAACCAAACTCTTCTCCCCTTTGCTCTCATGACACTATGCTCTCTTTGTTTTATTCCCATGTTTACTCCTTTATTAGTAGGGCCCTCTAATTCTGCTTTTCCTTAAATAGTGATATTTAATTCATCTTCCTGACTCGGAATTCTTCTTGATTTGTGAGAAGGGTGACCTTAAAAGTGCTGACTACAGGTCAAAGACATGAGAGCTAAAATTTTAATCAACTGGCATTTTAATATATGTAGAACTTTCATTATAATAGGACAGATATGGAAATAATTGAGAAGAGAATAAAGCAATAAATAGATCAGAGGAAGCTAAGCATGTGGTGTGGTCACAGTATGGGCTTATAGACTAACACATGAAAGTGATAAAATGCTTGACAATCAGTGACTTGGAGTATTGAATCCTCATCCTCTTAAATTTTGGAATTTATGATATAAAAACTGCTAAATATTGGCAACGGTATGTCCTTGGTGAATGATAATGTCTCCCTCACAGATAAGTCTACTCAACTCTGCAAATACGTAGATTTAAGAACAGGAATGTTTAAGATAGAAAGTAGTATATAATTGTTTTTATGTCTATAATATTTAGTATTTTATACTATTCAAGAAAAATTTGTCATATATGAGTTATAGGCTGGTCTTAAATTGTTATTTACAATGAATAGTGGCACCTGGATGGCTCAGTTGGTTAAGCATCTGCCTTCAGCTTGGGTCATGATCTCCGAGTCCTGGGATCCAGCACCACATCAGGCTCCCTGCTCAGTGGGGAGCCTGCTTGTCCCTCTCCCTCTGCCCTTACCCCTCCCCCATGTAGTGCTCACTCTCTCTCTCTCTCCCACTCTCTCAAATAAAGAAATAAAATCTTTAAAATGGATACTTATTTTAACTTGTGATTTTAAGTGGAAATCCATGACAGAAATTGGGTTTGGGTTATTCACTGCTCATTCTAAATCAAAACTAGAAAGCTGAAAGCTACATTTTCCAGATTCCCTTGCAGCTCTGGTTCTACCCACAAATGAGATGCAATCTTGCATAAGACTTGGGTTCATGGGCAGCCCGGGTGGCTCAGCAGTTTAGCACCACTTTCAGCCCAGGGTGTGATCCTGGAGACCAGGGATCGAGTCCCACATCAGGCTCCCTGCATGGAGCCTATTTCTCCCTCTGCCTGTGTCTCTGCCTCTCTCTCTCTCCCTGTGTCTGTCATGAATAAATAAATAAAATCTTTAAAAAAAAAAAGACTTGGGTTCATAACTGAGTGACCTGAGGCTAAGGGGCACCCATTGTGTGGGTAAAGATTATAGCAGAAGCAGCATCGCTCTGGAGCCAATAGCCCTAACAGTGGCTTCCTGATTCAACAGATAGCAGCTTCGTCGTTTGGCATCTTCCTGATGGTGTGGCTTCCTTCAGGAGTCAACACTGGGCAATACCTTAGTGATTCTAGATCGACCATGTACAGAAACAGGAGCAGCAGCAGCCTAATTTTTCCCCCACTCTCCTGTGTCTTTAGTAAGCTGTTCTCTGCCTCTGAAAGGCTTTTCCTTTATCTGCCTGAATCACACAAACTTGGCTTTCCAGACTCCGTCAATGTATAAGTTTATCATAGAAGGTTTTCCTAATAGTCCCTACACTTACACCCTGTTGCCTTGGCTATTAGGTCACCCTCCCATGTATTCTCTTTTATACTTTGTTTATTATCCCCAATTTACTAGGTGCCACCCTCCACTATACTCACTGGTTTATTTGCTAGTTCCTAACCATCCAGGAAAAAGCTTGGAGATAGAAACACTCATTTTTGCTTTTAATTATAAAACCCTACCCCCAAGTATGAGACTTAGTACATAGTAGGTGTTCAATACAGGAATTAATGAAGTAATAAGTAAATGGATATCTGAGTGCCCGTGAAAAGTTTCAATAGGCAATTCGGCCTTTCCATTAAAATAATTATTTCTAAACACATATGTGAAAATATTCCCCAAAGGAGAAACCTAATCACTCTGTAATTCAAATGAAGTAGCAATCTAATCCACTCCTGTACAGAGTTTTCATGAATATCAGGTCCATGAAGCACCATCAAATTCCCTAATTCTTTTCCCGATAAGAGCCCATTAACTTAACTGAAAAAAGGGGCTTGCTGCCAGGCTCTGTTTTGGTGTGAGGCGAACATTATACTACCAAAAATTTTAAGAGGGCGTAGTGAAATTAAAGTAACAAGGCTGGTTTCTTTAGTAGCTTTTAGCCTTGAAATTGTCCTAATTTGTTCAGTTAGTACCAAAGGAGAGACAGAATTTGGACTCGGGATAGTTGGAAGAATTTTTTTTAATGTTAGATTCACAATATAGACATTTTAGAATTGCAGCACACAGATAAAAAAAAATTAAAAAGAACCTTTTCATTCAAGTTCTTTTACATGTGATTTTGGCAATGGTTGTAGGTTTTTATATCAATCAATGGTTGTAGGTTTTACAATAGTATTGTCACAAGGGAAACATAAAATTGTAATACAGAGGAAAATTTGGTAGTTGTGTCTGTTGATGACAATACCTGGTAAATTAAGTATAACTGTCTTTTAAAATCTGAATTAATTGTGTTTGTCTTCTAAACATCTAACTGCATTGGTAAAGGTAACAGTAAACTTTTCCTTTTCTGATAAAGTAAGAAGAATGTTTTATGTGCCAAATTATAGATCGTTAATGAAAACATGAAACCATTAAGATGGTGTTATACTACTATGCTGTCTATATAATAAACTGATTTTTTTTTTTTTTAAGTAGGCTCCATACACTGGGCATAGAGCCCGATGCAGGCTTGAACTCACAACCCTGAGATCAAGACCTAAGCTGAGATTGAGTAAGATTTTAATCAACTGAGTTACTCAGGTACTCTGAGTTGAGGAAACTTTTAACCTAATATGGTTACTGTGGTACAGTGAAAATCTTATTTTTGATTTATTTTTTTTTAATTTTCTGTGTTTGCCAACTGGCTTTCACTGGATATGTGTTCCCATCAACAAAACGCAGGAGCACAGCCTGTCATTCAGTGTCCCTTACTTAGAGCTGCAAACCTTCCAGCAGTGCTCTTATTTGGACTGGCGTATGTTGCCTCTCACATTGCTGTGAGCACCATTCATTCAATAAAGATGCATTTTTGTCCCTATTCTGTACTTAGCACTATTGCAGATACTAAGGAGCCAGTGGTAATAAAACCAGGGACACGGCGCTGGTATTGGCCTTGTTCAAATTTATAGGTGGTGGTTAAAAAACAAACAAAAAAAACAAATTTATAGGTAGTGGCTAGAAAAGGGATGGATAAGTAACATTAAACAAAGAAAGGATAGTAATAAGTGCTATGAGGGAAATTATCAGTAGACATGACTGTTCGTGAGCTCTCAGCTCACAGTGTCTTTGCACACCGCTGGGCATCTCCGGACTGCCCCCCAAATTCCCCATGATGTTGACATGTCCCCCTACACAGCTATTAACTATGCTAAATAGCTCTCACGTCATGCTGGGCAGGCTTTTCTGGGAAGAGGAGCATCTGGCCATCTTGCACCGGGCTTTCCAACACTTAATGGTCCTCCAGCTCCTTTCTCTCTTATAGAACTTTATACTTATTACAGAATACTTAATACCTAATCAGAAGTGTTTGCATTTGAATGACTTTAGTGGTCTGGGCTTTCCTGACAACACATGTGAGTATCTGTTCAACTATAATTAGGCAGGAAGAATCACTCGTGGTGGTATCACTTAGGTAGACAAAGTGGTTCTGCACTGAAACAGTGAATATGCTACTCATTTTATGTAGTCAAAAATCAAGAATTAGGAAAAAAATAAGAATAAGGTAAATTTTGATTTGGGATGATTTGTAGAACCTCATTAGCAGCATTGTATGGCCATCTAGCTCGGACTTTGAGGCATGGCAGTGTTTGGATTTATCTCAGGAAAATGGGTTCAAGTCCAGGTGCTACTAGTCATCAGATTTCCTACAATGACATTGTACAAATTATGTTTCTGACACGGGTTCTATCCCTGATAAACCCAAGTAGAGACAACTGCTCTGCTTGATTTCCAGTAGCCTGGGGGGTTTAAATGGAAGTATGCCACAGAATTATATATTGATATTGCTTTTCCCTAAATTTAAAATTAAAAAAGAGAATAAATTATATTTGTGAGGACCAGCTATAAGCCAGGAATTAGTTAATATAGGCAAAGTTGTCCTGATTTTATTTTATTATTTATTTTATAGTGAATATACTAATACAGGGTAAGTGATTTCCCCAAAGACACACTGGCAATAGGTATTGCTGAAATGAGAAGTCATTTGGTACAATGTCCTGATCTCTTTTTCTTAAGTAGAAACATTTACAATGTGACTTGTATGTTATGTCATTAGAAGACGAGTATTCAAACGTGGTTTTCAAACTCCACTCTTCAGAGTGGAGACTTTCAGAATGATTTGGTTCTTGCTCTTATCCACCAAAATGGGCCTTTTTCCACCTGATTTGCCCACTGTCCTCTTTAAAAATCTAGATTTCTTAGACTAACATGAATGAGTGAACGATGAATGAATGAATGCCCTTCATACAGGCGATTGTTGGCAAAATTACTTGAGAACTAGGGAGCAGTTTGCCCTCCTAAGGAAGGGTGCATAGATTCTCATGATAATTTTATAAAACAATTGAAAAATACCCAAACAAAGGCTAAGGAATGTTGGTTGGTTTATTCAGTATTGTCTCCAAGGAAACTCTCTCTCCCTCTTTTTTTTTTTTTTCCGTGTAGCTTGAAAATTAGTGTGTAGGAGGGATCCTGTGGAAGGACCTGCTAAATTATGTTAAATATTCATTTGCTCATTTTAGCATCTGGATAAAGACTTCTTTACACTTTGGAAGATGCATTTCCAAAGGAAACTTTAATTGACTTGGAGAACTATCTTTCTCCCAACAAGAAGGATAAATAAACTGGAACCATTATATTTTCTCACATTGCAAAAAATATAAAAATACCATTAAAGGGAAATCAAAGTAGTAATGGGTTGATAGAACTGTTGAGATAGTTGTAATATTGTTTCAAACACTTGAGCATAGTAGTATTGATTTTTCTCTCATATGTATGAAGAGATATACAGGTGTTTACAATCTTGGTATAGTTTGTAATGAATTTTAAAGGTGTTACAAACAACAGCAGCAACCCATGAATGATTAGAATTTCAAATCCAAGGTGGATAGAAGGTATGATGAAACAGCAAATTATACTTTTTAATAAGTGCATTGTTCTACTGAAAGAGATTATTGTATTCACTGACAGCCAATTCTGTAGTGATGAATTATTGTTTAAAAGCCTTTCCTGATGATATTTTTGGTAAGCAGTTAACAAATAACTACTCAGCTAATTTTTATGTGTGCATTTATAAATCTTTGCTTCAGTTAAATTTTACACCAGTTTATTGGATACATGTTTTTGATGGTATATGTACCTTCCCTAGCTTCTCTTTCACTTAAATTTTCCAAAACAGAATAGTTTTCCCAACCATGAAAATGGAACATAAATATGAAAAACGGCATGGTTGAGTGTATAATTTTGGGTTTTGTACCTGTTGCCCTTTCTAACAAGAGGCACTAATCACCACCTAGAATTCCATTGTCACCTTGTCTTCAAATAATGAAATATTTGTTATAGTCCTTCAAATTGTGAATAACCCAAGACTGAATTTCCATCTTACTTAGAACTTCTCTCTACAGGTCTTTAAAAATTAAGGAAATTCTTCTATCCCTACACATTTTTTGACCTTAAGGTAGGTTAAGCATAAGGAAAACTAGCTTGTTTATTTTTAAATCAGAAAAAGTTAAAAGTTTATATGGCATTGAAGTTTTATATTCAAAAAATGTTATGAGGGTTCAGGGGTATATTATTAATTATCATTATGGTTTTCTGATTGACCAATAGTTTTCAGATTAGTCAATCATATGAGCTATTTGTTTCTGCGTAAAATATCTAATGACAAATAGGTGACAGCAGAGATTATTTAGTTATGGAAATTTAAGGTGTGCAGAAAGCTTGCCTTCCAAACAAAACAGTGTCCTTCAAGGATCTGAAAGATAAACATTGGATGCTTTACTTTTTGATTTTGAGAGCTTTTTGGTCAATAAGAACCTCCAAATGAAGTGCAGATATCCAGCTAGTGGGCTCAGGCTGTGTCCTTCCCAGAAACAGCAGGAGCAAAGAAGACCAATAGAAAGGGAGGAATGTTAGTTAGAAACTACACTGATTTACCTTAAAATTTTGCCTCCAGGTGCACTGAAAATTCATGGCCGCATCATTTCATCTTCTCCTTCACATCAAGTTGTTTAAATTTAATTTTTTTGGAATATTTCTCTTGTAAGGAATTTATTTTTAAAAAAGATTTTATTCATTTATTTGATAGAGTAGAGAGAGAGAGAGAGAGAGAGAGAGAGAGGACAGGCGGTGGGGAGGTGCAGAGGAAGAGAGCGCGAAGCAGACACCCTGCTGAGCAGACTTGGGGACTTGATCCCAGGACACAGGATCATGACTTGCACTGAAGGCAGACGCTTAACCGAATGAGTCACCCAGGTGCCCTCTCTTGTAATGAATTTCTTTTATTCACCTTTGAAAGGTGATTCGCCTTTTAATCACCTTTGGCTGATTTCCATTTTAAGTAAATAACAGGACAACAGTAATTATGCATTTTACCAGGTTTTTTTTTTTTATCATATAGTTCTAAACAATAATGGCTAATACAAGGCATGGATACTTGGAAAAGTTTACAACTTTCTGTCCTTTACCTCACCAATACCTTTATATTCATATATATTTACAAATTTCCTCTACCTGCAGAGGGGGTCCCTAGAAGAAGGACTATTCTATAGCATTAGTCAATTAATAGTCTATTGAGGATTAAGGGGAAACAATGAAATGCAGAACAGGCTTTTTAATCTCCACATTGTCCAGTTTCCTCTTAACATTCTTTCATTCATTTTATTCTTTAAATGTCAGTAAATTATCATCCACCTAAAAAGGAATGAGTAACTACAAAAAGCATTTTGCTTACCAATGAAGTTCTCTATGATTGTTCTTGCCTTTAAAGATTCAGGTCGTGTGTGAAGATTATTTATTCCTTGGTTGGGAAGGATTTCTTACTTTTGGTCCTACAGAAGTAGTCTGGACTGACCATGGTGTGGATTGCTCCCCTGGAAATAGGTTGGACTAACGGGTAAAATTACATCCTGTGGATGACTGAGCCTCTCTCTTTCCTGGGCTGTCCATTCAGGAGAGCTGCTTCCCTTTCTCGCCGAAGCAACCCTACTGACACCCAGAACTGGCATGGAGATTGCATGTTCTTCTTCCAATTCAATCAAGCCTCTCACCTTTCAGAAGGCCGTGTGAGGTTGTTCTATTTAAATAAGTTTTCGCTGACAGAAGAGTGCCTGAGGCCAGCTGGTTAGCCTAGGTAAGCTAGAGCTCATCACAGTAGACAACAGAAACAGCAGTTCAGATAATGATTTTTTTTTTTTTTTGGTCTCTTAGGGAGCATGTTTTTCATTGCACCAATGCAAAAATTGCATTGGACAAAGTTGAGCAAGGAAGACTTTGTTCTGGTTATTGTGGTAGGGAAAAGAAACTGAACTCAATTCCCCTGAAACAAAGGATATGAGTGTTGCGCGTGTATATATAGATTTATATATACACACCACATCTTCTTTATCCATTCCTCTGTCGTTGGACATCTGGGCTCTTTCCACAGTTGGGCCGTTGTGGACATTGCCGCTATAAACATTGATGTGCCAGTGCCCCTTCAAATCACTACATTTCTATCTTTGGGGTAAATACCCAGTAGTGCAATTGCTGGATCATAGGGTAGTTCTATTTTCAACTTTTTGAGGAAACTTCATACTGTTTTCCAGAGCGGCTGTACTAGCTTTGAATCCCACCAGCTGGAGGGGAGGGGTTAGGGGATGGGGGTAACTGGGTGATAGGCATTGAGGAGGACACATGATGTGATGAGCACTGGGTATTATATGCAATTGAGGAATTACTGAACTCTACATCTGAAACCAAGGATGTACTATATGCTGGGTAATTGAAAGTGAATAAATTTTAAAAAAGGATACGAGTGTTTTTAAGTACCAGAGGAAGTCTGAAGGTTGTAAGGGAAAGAGGTCAGTCCATGGGATATATCCGGCACATTGACTTATTCTTGAATTAGGAAATATTTTTTCTTTATCATTAGATCATCTGTGCTGGCTAATGGGTTCCCTTCTAAATTAGGCTCCTGCCCTCCCACAGAAACTTGGGGATAGGGTAGCTATCTTCCTTGATTATATTTCAAAGAATTGGCTCTCAAATCATGAAGAAAGACCTTCCTGGATTATAAACCTAGCAAGAGGATTTTTAAATGATTTATATCTCAAAGGGGCAGAGAAAGAATTTACAATTACAAGTTTTCTAAAGCAAGTGCTGTAAGAAAAGGATTGCCAGGGGCCTAGGTTTAGGAAGAAGCTTGTTTAAAGTTTCCTTAAGCTGAAGGAGATGTTAAGGTAAGATGTTAAGGCCTTCTTGATCAATAGTAAATATGATTCTGCTCCTACTAAGCTAACCATAAAGTCTCCTTGGTTTTTTGAAAATCTGTATTATTTTGGACTAAGCTTGAACTGATGTGCATCTCTATAATCGATCTATAAAATATTCTAAACAAATGAATCGTTGAAGTTAAAGGATTGAGGGCATTTTAAAATTTCTGGAGAAACTTTTTAAGGTACACTTTGAATTCTTAAACTGAACCCAATATTATCTTGCCACTGGTTTAAAAATTATGAATCTTTCCTATCCATTAAAACAAATCACTTGACACCTCTACCAGTCATTTTCACTAAATTTACTTATCAGAGAACTGGTGATTTTTTTGCATAATCATATAATCTCTAATTTTAGCTATTCACTAATTCCTCTAAATTAGAAATATAATCCGGGCTCCATTTGTGATCATAATATAGCTATCATATAACATATGTATATGTAATACAACCCAAGTAGTTGAAACTTGAAATAGTATTTATGATTTGAAGGAAAGAATAAATGAGCAACTAGTCTATTAGAAAGTTTAAGTTTTTGGATAGAGGCCAGAATGGAGTGTTATTTTAATTATTGTACTAATATTCTACTTGCTAACATGACATTGTTCATGAGTATTTAATGACAAGTGCTACTGGACAATTGCTGAGTTTGATGCTCTTCCTTGAGTGAAATGAAGACCTTAGCATATTTTACCTTCCTCTAACACTCTTTTAGTCCTCAGAAGCAGCTCTTAGTATGATACCCTGCCTGACATTCAGCACAGCAGCATTTTGAGTACCTTACCGTAAAAAAAAAAAAAGTGATTTGCATATTTCATTTTATCACTGTGAAATTCAGGTCTCTATAGGTCTTTTTTCCCTACTTAACTTTATTATTGTCTATGTTCTTGGGGTTACTTATTTTTTTTCCCAATTCCTTTGTATTGTGCTAGAATTACACATAACATAAAATTTACCATCTTAGCCATTTTTAAGTGTACAGATCAGTGATATTAAGTATATTAATAATGTTGTGCTTCTGTCACCACCATCCATCTTCAGACCCTTTTTCATCTTGTAAAACTGAAACTCTATACCTATTAAACAATAACTCATTATTTCCCTCTCCACCCAGTGCCTGGATACTACCATTCTACCTGCTGTCTCTATGATGTTGACCCTTCTTAAGTACCTCATACAAATGGAATGCATTATTTGTCTTTTTGCAACTGGCTTATTTCACCTACCATACACTGTATTAAAGTCTCATTCATGTTGTAGCTTATGCCAGAATTTCTTTGCTTCAGGTTGAATAATATTCCATTGTACACACACACACACACACACACACACACACACACCCTGTAATGTAGTTATCCATCCATCCAGAGATGAATGCTTCGTTTGCTTCCACATTTTAGCTATTGTGAATAATGCTGCCATCAGCACAGGGTGTACAATGTCCATTAACTCTTTGAGACCCTACTTTCAATTCCTTTACGCATATACCTGGAAGTGGAATTGCTGGATCATAATCATAATTCTACTTTTAAATTTTTGAGGAACAACCATGTTTTTCCCCCCACAGGGGCTATGTCATTATTCCCACCAACAATGCACAAGGGTTCTAAATTCTCCACATTTTTGCCAGTTTGTTACTGTTTATTTTATAGTAGCCATCTTAATGAGTGTGAAATGGTATCTCACCGTAGTTTTGACCTCGCATTTCCATAATAATTAATGATTTGAACATCTTTTCATGTGCTTTTTGGCCATTTGAGTATCCTCTTCAGAAAAATGTCTGTTCAATCCCTTTGTCCCTTTGAATTGTATGGTTTATTTTTTTGTTGAGTTTTAAGAGTTCTTTGTATGTTCTGGACATTAATTCCTTACCATACATATAATTTGTAAATATTTTCTCCCATTCTGTGGATTGCCTTTTCACTCTGGTGAATAGTGTCTTTTGATGTACAAAATATTAAAATTATCATTAAGTCCAATTGGTTTGTTTTTTTCTTCTGTTGCCTAAGCTTTTACCATCTTATCCAATAAATCACTGCCAAATTCAATGCTGTAAAGATTACACCTTGTTTTTTTTCTAAAATTTTTATCATTTTAATTGTTGCATTTAAGTCTTTGACCCATTTTGACTTAATCTTTGTATACAGTGCTAGCTAAGGGTCCACCTTCATTCTTTTGCATGTGGATATCCACTTTTCCCAGTACTATTTGTTGCAGACTATCTTTTCCCCATTGAGTGATCTTAGCAGCTTAAATGATAATGTATGTGAGGGTTTATTTCTGGGCTTCCTATTTTATTCTATTGGTCTTTACATCTGCTGTCTTTATACTAGTACCTCACTGTTTTGATTACTGTGACTTTGTAGTAAGTTTTGAAATCAGCAAATGTGAGTCCTCCTCCTTTGCTCTTCTGTTTCAAGATTGTTTTTGGTTATTTGTGGTCCTTTGAGACTATATATGAATTTTAGAATGAGTTTTTGTATTTCTTTTTTTTTTTTTTTTTTTAGTTTTATGATAGTCACAGAGAGAGAGAGAGAGAGAGGCAGAGACACAGGCAGAGGGAGAAGCAGGCTCCATGCACTGGGAGCCCGATGTGGGATTCGATCCCGGGTCTCCAGGATCGCGCCCTGGGCCAAAGGCAGGCGCCAAACCGCTGCGCCACCCAGGGATCCCGAGTTTTTGTATTTCTTACAAATTTTCATTGGGATTTTGATAGGGATGACATTGAATCTGGATATCACTTTAGGTACATGGAGATCTTAACGATATTAAGTCTTCCATGAGAATGAGATTTCTTTCTGCTAATTTATAACTAAACTTCTTCAGTTTCTTTCAGCAGTGTTTTATAGTTTTCATTATATAAGTCTTTCATCTCCTTGGTTAATTTATAATTATTTTATTCTTTTTGATTCCCTGTAAATGGAATTGTTTCTTTAGCTCCCTTTTCAGTTGTTCATTGTTAGGATATAGAAATGCAACTGGTTTTTGTGTGTTGTATTTGTAAGCTGATACTTTGCTGAATTCATTGATTAGTTTTAACTGTTTTGAACTGTAGTGAACAGAGATCATTTTACTTCTTCCTTTCTGATGTGATTGATTTTTATTTCTTTTTCTTGCCTCTGGCTAGAACTTCTAGTACTTTGTTGAATGGAAGTAGTGAAAGTGGGCATTCTTGCTTTGTTCTTTATCTTAGAGGAAAATCTTTGTCTTACCTCATTAAATATGATGATCACTGCATATTTTTCATGCATGACTTTTATTATGTTGAGGTGGTTTCTACTATTAATTTGTTGAGTTTTTATCATGAAAGGGTGTTAAATTTTGTCAAATTCCTTGTTGGCATCAATTGAGATGATCACTTTGCTACTGAATTCAGTTTGCTAGTATTCTGTTGAGGTGTTTTTCATCAGTGTTCAAAAGGGATATTGGTCTATAGTCTTCTAATGTTTTTGGTTTTGATGTTAGGGTAGTGTTGGCCTCAAAGAATAAGTTTGGAACTCTTCCTTGTTCTTCA
Source organism: Canis lupus dingo (assembly GCF_003254725.2). NCBI lineage: Eukaryota > Metazoa > Chordata > Mammalia > Carnivora > Canidae > Canis > Canis lupus. The sequence goes on from NC_064256.1 coordinate 50,345,950, forward strand.
AATTTTTGGAAAAGTTTGAGAAGTATTGGTGTTTATTCTTATTTAAATTTTTGGTAGACTTCATCAATGAAGCCATCAGGCCCAGAGCTTTTTTTTAAATTGGGAGATGTATGATAATTTATTCAATTTCCTTACTAGTTGTAGGTTTTGCATTTCGAGGAATTTGTCCATTTGATCTTGGTTATCCAAGTCATTGACATAAAGTTGTTTATAGTATTAGTATTCTCTTATAATATTTTTCATTTCTGTAGACTTTGTAGGAATGTCCTCATGTTAATTTCTGATTTCAGTGATTTGAATAATCTCTCTTTCTTTTTTTAGTCTAGTTAAAAGTCTGTCAAGTTTGTTCATCCAGATCCCTATTGTTATAGGCTATTTCCAGCTTGACAATGTTCAAATTTTGAGTGCCTAATATGTGCCAACCAGTATACAATACATGGGGTTTTATTTGTAAAACCATGAAGACTGTCTATAAAACTTTGTTTTATCTTCACAATAACCCAGTGGGTAACAGTGTTATTATTTTAATTATATGGATTAGAAAACTAAGATACAGAGAAGCTTGTCCAAGATCACAAAACTTGTAAGTAGCAAAACCAGTTTTTAAATCCAGGCAGTCTTCCTACAGTTAACATACTTAACCACCAAGCCAAGCAAGTAAATGTAAAAATAAATCAATAATTATTTCTTCTGATTTTGATTTTAGCCATTCTGACAGATGTGAGGTGATATATCACTGTGGTTTTTACTTGCATTTCCCTGTGATTAGTGAGCATCTTATATTGAGCATCCTCTCATGTGTCTTTTGGTCATCTGTATATTTTCTTTGGAGGAAAGTCTGTTCATGTCTTCTGCCTGTTTTTTAATTGGATTATTCTTTTTTTATGGTGTTAAGTTGTATAAGTTCTCTATATATTTTGAATATTAACCCCTTATCATATATATCATTTGCAAATATCTTCTCCCATTTGATGAGTTGTCTTTCTGTTTTGGTAATGGTTTTCTTTGCTGTGCTAAAGCTTTTTATTTTGGTATAGTCCCAAAAGTTTATTTTTACTTTTGATTCCCTTACCTTAGGAGACATATCTAGAAAAATGCTTTTACAGCTGATATCAAAGAGATTACTGCCTATGTTTTCTTTCTGTGTTTTATGGTTTCAGGTCTCACATTTAGGTCCTTAATCCATTTTGAGTTTGTTTTTGTGTATGGCATAAGAAAGTGGTCCAGTTTCATTCTTTTGCATGAAGCTGCCCAGATTTCCCAACACCATTTGTTGAAGAAACAGTACTTTTCCCATTGCATATACTTTCCTCCTTTGTCATAGATTAATTGGCCATACAATCATGAGTTTATTTCTGGGCACTTCATTCTGTTCCATTGGTAAATAGGTACATTTTGTGTGTGTGCCAGTACCATAGTGTTTTGATTACTATGCTTTGTAGTATGTCTTGAAACCTGGAATTGTGATACCTCTACTTTTGCTGTTCTTAAGATTGCTTTGGCTATTTGGGATCTCTTGTGGTTCCATACAAATCAATATTTGATAAACGCTGTAAAAGGGAGGAAAAAGTTGACATGAGAGAAGATACAAATATGATTCTCTTTTAGAATGGGTAGTCTGACAAGGCCATTCTGGGTGAGAATGTCATGAGTTTTAAGCTTGAATAAGAACCATCATCTAAAAGACTGAGACCTCAGTAATCTTTTATAGTAATTAATTAACCAAGCCAAACGCCTCCAACCACCATGTTTGACCTCGTCCTTCCTACTTTCATGACTTGACCTGTGCCCTCCTACTCTTCCCTGCATTGTCATCTTTTCCACTTAAGGATCTTTTTTTGGCCAAATATAAAATTTACCTTCGTATTACTCTGAAATCTTATGACATATGCTAATTTATGTGCAAGTTGCCTGATAGTCCCTGGTCTTATATTATTGGTATATATGTTTATATTCAATGAGCTATTCAAACACTGGCTCAGTTACATGGCCCCTCCACTTAATCTGAGAGGTTTGTTATCTCTGTAGGTCATGACATGTAATACCATGTGAACATTACCATGCTAGTTACAGGGTCTAAAACCAGAGCTGGACCTCTGAGCTGAGAGTGGTCAGTCTTGAGACTGTTAAAGGACATAGCAACATGAGGAATCTCTCTTGTTATCTCTCATGAAGTCCTGACTATTCACTGTTTGAATAAACCTGACTCTTCCTTTTGTGGAATTTAAATAGAAAACACAAAGATAGAAGGTCACTGGTTTTTGTTTTGTTTTGTTTTTGTGTTTTGCCTATAGACTTTAAAGAAAGGCAAAAGAACCTTTCTTAAAACCATTCTGCCTTTCAGAGTAAAGAGACACAGCATAGGAAAAAAAAAAAAAACATACCTGAGAGGGGAGAAAGAAGACTTTCCATTTGATATGATGGATCAGTCAGTAAAGTCTATAATTTATCCTATGGAAGGATTGCTATGGAAAGAGTTGGGAAGATTGAGGGAAGAGTCCTTGTGCTAAGAATAATCACATCAGTGCTAGGGACCTGAGAAAGGGGAATCTAGGGAAAGACAATGTAGTTTCTTGTTAAATGTCAGTTGAGGAGCTGAAGCTTTGGAACTAGAGAAGGAAAGGAAAAATATCTGCATGTTGTATAGATCATTGCTTTGAGCAAAACTGAGATCAAATATCTGAGAAAGTATATGAAAAAAATTAATCCGGCTTACATAAATGACAGGTTATTGAGATGAAAGAACTGTAACCCACTAAGTTTAGGTACTATCACCCAGGTAGACTAAGCTCTCCTCCTCAGATTTGAAGTCCTTCTCACCTATGTGGCTAGAGACCAGTTATATTCATGCTTAAGCTCTATAATTCAGACATTTTTGGTCTCTCACCTATAGTGACTGTGTATGAGAGATTTGGGTTCTTGGAGTATAGTCCTCACAGAACTTGAATGGTGCTTTTTAAAAATCCGACAAAAATTATTAATTTAAGAGAGTCTTGAGAGAAGTAATTTTCCTTTCATCGAGTATTTTCAAACAGAAACTGTTGCTTGAGGGAATGCTGTAGAGATTATTAATCAAACATTAGCTGGATGTTGGATTAATCGACCTCTTAGAATCTTTCTACTCTTTAACTCTGTTTCTTTGAAATAAAAAGAATTAAAAGAGAAAAGGAGGCAAACTGTTTTACTCTGTATCATGTACCAAAACTCTGGGATATCCAAAATGAGTAGATAAAGATCTTGCCTTTTTCTGATATTTTATTTGCAATAATTAGGGAAAGTTTAACTCACATTTGGTTCTATTTTATTTCCAAAAATTGGTTAGTTTTACATTTTGGAAATATTTCTAAGCTGATTCCATTAAATAAATTTGTTACCAAATAATTCAGAGGCTTACTGAAAAGCATTGATCTTTTGGAAGTCAAACATTATTTAAAGATCATTTGCTGAATTAAATGTGCTATAAAAATTGCAAAAAGAATTTATAACTTACAAAGCTCATTTTTTGTATTTAATGTTTGCATTTTAATGTTTTATAGGGATATTTGCATAGGATATTTATTTTCTTAAAAGAAAGCATAACACCTAAAATTAAGGTCTACTTTTAAAAAGTCTGTGAATCTATCTGATCTCTTTCATCTCTGTATTCTCGTAAGTGGAAAAAAGAACCACTGGGAAAACTTAAAATACTCAAAAAGCATACAAACTGGAATTTTTTATATTGTTGAAAGAATTGTTGATAAAATAAAAAAATACAAAGACTGACATGATGTATTCAAACTTCTGAGTAAAACTGACTAGTGCACCTAAGAGTAATGTTTAAAGATAGTTAATTTTTTGTTTGATGGTGTAAAGAAAGAAGTTTATAGTAAAATTAGATATTCATCTTGGCCATTAAGATATTAAAATCATGCATAAGGATAATGTAATGCTATTGAACATTCTACAGGTTAGACTTAATATATTGAACGCAGATTTTAGAGGTTGCTTTCTCTTATTCTCATTTCCTTTAAGTGTCGCTCCCTTTTCTCTCATTATTATTATATATATGCCTTAACCCACACCAGAGACACAGACAAAACCACATACTTTGAGCACACACATACACAGATAAAAAACACAAGTGTGTGCGTGTGTGTGGTGTACATGCATTAGAGATGGTTTGCTGTACACTTTCTGCACTCCCCCAATTTTGATAGAAGAGGTTAAAAACTAGAAAATCTATGATAAATAGTAAGTATGTATGTAACAGGCAACAGTAGCCCAGGCGATAGCAGTGCTAGATTGCCTAGGGGTTGATATGCCAACTCTCAAGGAGAAGCTGTTGTCTGATGTGAAATAGATGTGATAAACGGAGAAGCTAATCATTGATTTTGGACCCTGCCAGGTATATGTATATCCTGTATCCTGTCACTCCAGAACAGCTAAAATAATGTGTTATCCACTACCAGCAGCTAAGTTTTCTTCCTTGAGGGAAAGCCTCAGGAAGAATGTTTACCCATAAGGATGCAAAACTATCCTACTAGCAATAAATGTTATAAATTTGATTCATATCTATGACAAACTCAAAATTAAGGTAGAAATAATTTTGTCTAGATTGGTTTTGAAATACTTTAAATGACTACCAAAGGGCCCAAATTGGTTTTTGTTGCCATGGAACTGAATTTATTAAATGGATCATATTTGTGAGGTAAAATAGCTGGAACAACTTCCCGCTACCTTAGAGGGAGGAAGAGAATTAGAAACCAAAAGAGATGATGAAAGTTGTCCACTTGGAAATCTTTTAAGAAGTCATATCTACTGCCAGTCCCTTTTAGGGGAAAGCTACCTGTAAGGCGGAGGGAGAGAAATAACGAATCAGGGATTAATGTTCATCTTTATAAAGACCTGGCCAACAGGAATCGCTTTCTTCCATTCCCTACTCCTAGCTTCACTGAGGTATGAGTGATGAATAGAAATTAAAAATTGTACATTTAAGGGGTACAATGTGATGTTTTATAATATACATATTGCTATATATATAGTTTTGTAATGTATATATATATATATCACTTTATATATAGAGAGAGAAATAATAACCACAAACTATTTAGCATACCAGTCACATAACAGAGTGACCATTTCCTCCTTTTTTTCCTTCCTCTTTCCTTTCTTTCTCAGTGATAAAAACACTAAGACCTACCTTTCAGCAAACTTCAAGGATACCATACTGTGTTGTTAACCATAGTCACATTGCTATACTGTAGTATGGCCCCAGAACTGTTTCATCTTACAGAACTGAAACTTTGTGGAGAGGCCAGAATGTAGATTACCTAAAGGATGTAGGAGTTCCGGCTGCCATTAGCGAGACATGAGCTAATATAGTCTCACTTGCACAGTGTCCTCCAATCCACATGGGCATTGGCATGAGGTAGTCCAACTTGTGAGGATTAGGTCAGAGAACGCATGTGAAGCTCTTAAGTGCAGTGAATGTCAGGCACATAGCAAATGCCTTAATAAATGTTTGCTGTGGACTGGTGGTGCCAGTGGTGATAAAGATAATGGTGATGGTGTCATCTACACCATCTACCAGTCATACACCGTCTTCCAGCCAGGGACTATGGCATCAATGAACTACATCACTGACCTTGCTTGACCCGGGGCAGAGTTCTCCAGTGGACCAAAGCACTGTATAACTTGTGTGTGGCCTAAATGATTATTGCTTACCTTGTAGCTGTCCAAGTTATCTTCATATGAGTGACTTATTAGCAAATGCCCTGGAAAGACAAAATAAAACATAGCTCGGAGAAGTAGGGTGAGACTTTCTGTTGGGTAATAATCCTCATTCTAAGTTTGCTGGCTTTGTTCATTTCAAACATGATACCCCATTACAGTGTTTAATATCTCTCCCTTTAGGATGGTCCTTTACACACCTAATCAAATCCCCTTTTCTCTCTTTTAAGTTACTTTTTTTATTCTCTCTGAAGGATCTCCGAGAATTGCTGGACAACCTACTTGATCAAATAGCCTTTCTGATACTTGTAGTCATTCATGAGTTGACCCCTTGACAATCTATTCAGGATAAATAACTTGTTTCCTTCTAATGTTTCTGTATAGATTTTATTTTATATATAAAAAAACTTTGATCAATTTTTTGTGGTTCTTCCCTTGATCTTTAAATAGTTTTCTTAAAAATGGTCTTCCCGTTGTAAGATGCCTTTTATCTATAGCATCCAACACAATGCCACGCACATAGTGGATGCTCCATAAATAATAGTTGAAGGAAGGTAGGCAGAGAAGAATAAAGGAAGAAGGAAGAAAGGTGACAGCAGGGTGTAAGTATTTGCTTGTGTTGTATAGGTTAAAGGATTTTTGAGAGGGACTTCTTTTAAAATGCTCCTCTAAAATATCTGAAATTCCATCACTGAAATTTATTTCCAAATATTACACATTTCTGTTTTCAAATACACCTAGAATGAGTCCTTAACACCTTAGTGAGAATTAGTTCATGGGGACACTTTGTTTTTCCTCTCATAGAAAAGGCTATAATAGTGTCAGAATATCTGTTCCTGTAACAACTATTATCTTGTTGCCTTTATTAATATGGGAATGATGTCAACATAAAGGTGAAGTCACATGGATTGATAGGTCACTGATGCTAGGCAAAGAGAGCTGCTGTAGCAATAATTAGAAACTTCTGCAGGAAAAGAAAATCCATTCGCTTGGATGTTACACAGATGGGAGTCCTTTTGGCTATATTTTAAGACAATGGAAAATGAGCTCTTACACTTTGGGATGCATCTACAGAAAGCTGAACCCCTACTTTACCCAGCTTTCCACTTTTGGCAGTTCATTCATCCTCCTGTGTTCCATCCACAGTGCCTCTGCACCTGTAAGCCAGCATTCCTACATTACTGGTTTTTTGTAAATTTTTCATGTCCTCAGAGCAGCTTCTAGTCATGCTGAGTGCCTGTGTAGCTGTCCAAGTTATCTCTGGAGGTACCAGTTAGGGTTTTGGTGAGTGCCTCTGCTTACCAAGTAGCCCAGAATGTGAGTGGTCTTCTCAATTCTGTTTTCCCCCACCAGTCCTGACTTTAGTACAATCTGGAAGAACATGCATTTGGGGGATTACATTTATAGGGTTATAGTAGACACTTTCTTAAACATTACCAAGGTGTTAGTAGGGGAGCCGGCGATGCTGCTTCGAGACAAGTACACATAAAGCAGGGCTTCTCAAAATTTAAATGTGTTGGAATCATCCCAAGATCTTGTTAAAATGCAGATTCTGATTCACTAGGTCTGGGTGGAATCCAAGATCTTGTCTTTCTAACAAGCTCCAGGTGATGCTTTCTGGTGATCCAGGGATGACACTTCAAGAAGCGAGAGGCTGAAAGACAGGTAACAATTTGAAGAAGCATCATCTAGGCCTGGACCAGTATGGAACATATTTTTTAGGAGACTGTGATGTGTTTTTCTGACTTGCAAACCAGGATCATTACTAAAAGCTTCAGTTAAAACAAAAGTTTGGCCAGTGTTCCTGTTCCTTTTCTTTTTTTCACACATGCACTTAGAAATCCAGGTTTATCAACTGGTTGTTAAAATATTAATACTCAGAAAGAGATTTGTTCTTTTATCTTGTGTTAGAAACAACTTAAGTTATAATCTCTAGATGTCTCCTGGGCTAATGAAATAGGCAGGGAAGGTAACCAGGTCCAATCACTTTTATTGACTAAACAAAGTGAGTTCCCTGCCTTACTCTTAGTACTTGACATTTCACTTTTACTTGTCTGGTTTCACAATAACTACGTTTCAGTGACCTTCAGCACTACGAAAGGATGCCAAGATATATTGTAAGTTTGAGCTAGCATTTAAAAAACAAAATAAGGCCTACAGAAGCTTAAAAATAATTTCCTTCTATAAATTAAAAGTTTTGAAGCCATTTCACATATAGTTAGATGTTGTGTGGGTATATATATGATTGCACTAACTGAGACCCACTCTTGACGACAGGCAAAATATTAATAATTTTAAAAATAGGTTTTAGTTCTCATGTCTTGTGTTGCTTTACATATGTTATCTTATCCAGCTCTCATGAAAACTGTGAGACATTATTGGCCTCATTTCACAGAGAAAGGAACCAAAGCTTGGAGAAGGGAACTAACTCAACGTCACATAGCTAGTGAGTGACATGCCAAGATTTACATCTAGATTTGCTTGAGTCCAAAATCTCTGATCTTAATCACTAAGCTCTCAATCCATTTGGAGCCACTAAAATCTAGGTGGAAATTATGTCTGATTTATATGTTATGACAAACAAAAAGACCATGAAATTCTCTTTGGCATGTGGCCCTTCCTCTCTGGCAGTTACCTAAAGTCATTTTTAGAAGTAAGTGGTGTGTAAATTTCAAATAAATAAAATTTTAAAATGCCTTTTGCTCACCTCCACAGACATCTTAAGTAGAATCTTTTTTTTTTTTTTTTTTTTTTTTTTTTAATGAGTACCATTAGCATTAGCCCACAACCTCCAGCTCCAGGATCAATGTAGTATAAGTACTTGAGGGTTTCTGTCCCGTGACTGTAGAAAAGCACATAAAATAAAATCCCCAGGGTCTGAAATACCTGGTACTGTATAGTCTGTTTTACTACAGTCTGTTTGAGTTGAAATGCCTTGTGTGCTATTGGTAAATTAGGTTAATGGTATGACTGTAATGTGGAGTTATGTTGGTTCACACACAATTATTCTCAGCCTGTTGGTATTTTGAAGCAATCAGGGGCAAGCTTCTCCAAATTAAAAAGACCACCTTTGCAAGACATGAATACTTTCATTTAGAAGAAGTGGCTGTTTACTTGCTTCAAGAACTGTGAGGCTTTCCACAATGTTCAGCTGTCTGGGGAAGTGCAGATGAAGCAGATGTGGAGACATTTCACCCTCAATTAAAATAACGTAGCAAAGGAGAATTCTGATGGAAAGTCTCTATCAAAAGTGAATGTCTTCCAGATTCTGAATCTGGAAGCAGGAAACACAGATAAAACATTGCAAAGGATTTTTTGACAATGATACTAGTAGAAATGTAACTTTACTAGGATTCTTTAAATTAGGACTGTTATTGTTTTTGTTAGACCTTTAGTCACAAAGTTCTACAATAGCCCCAATTCTGTTTTTCCACAGGTCCTGTTACCTTTAGTGCTCATTCTTCCAGAATATAAGACTATTTAGGACAAGCCTGTATTATGTGTATAGCTAGGTTGAAGCAGAGAATAAACAATTCTCAGAAGCGCATCATTTTTCTTTTTTTAGAGAGTACCTGAAATTTGTTGTGTACATGACCTAAAGCTGCTTTTCTATGCAGCAATGGCTTAAGCATTTTTTTGGACATCTTGTGGGCTAAGCCTGGGAAAAATACCTTAAGGCATGACTTCATAACATGGAGCGTATGGAATTAATAGATGTCTGATCTTTCGCAAAGAATGTTCCTGACACAATTACTTTTGACACAAAATTAAAACATGTATGGGGCAGCCCCGGTGGCATAGTGGTTTAGTGCTACCTGCAGCCCGGGCTGTGATCCTGGAGACCTGGGATCGAGTCCCACGTCGGGCTCCCTGCATGGAGCCTGCTTCTCCCTCTGCCTGTGTCTCTGCCTCTCTCTCTCTCTCTGAATAAATAAATAAATAAATCTTAAAAAAAAAAAAAACATGTATGTTTATATTGGATTACTCTAGAGGGTATTAATAAGACTCCATATATATATTTATAAATATATTTATATATTTATAATATATTACATATTTATATATTTATAAATTTACATTTATATATTTATATATGCAAATATGTAATATTTATATATGTAATAAAAATGATGATCCACCTAAGAAGGGATCTGCACAAGGAAAAAAAATTAAAAATTAGGATTGTCCATGAATGGATTGGCCCACCTTGTAAGCTTAGTGAGTTCCCTGTCAATGGAAATGTTTTCATGGAGATTGCTTAAATCTCAGTCAGAAAGATTATAGCAAAAAACAAAACAAAAACAAAAAACAAAAAATAAATAAAAAATAAAAATAAAAAAAAGAAAGATTATAGCAGTGGCATCTACACTGTGTGAGATGTTGGAGGAGACAACAAAACGTTATTTTCTAAAATAAAAGTAGCTATCGTTTCTTGAATGTTAAACAGGTATCAGGCCCTGCACTAAATTTTTGCAGTGATTATCTGTACAAGGAGGAGATATTATCCTCAGTATACAGATGATAAAAAGCTTAACTAGCTAGTCCAGGGTGATAAATATCAGAGCCAGTAAGAATTAGTGAGAATTCAACTATACTATGATGCTTTTCAACTTAAAGGATATATGATTCTGTGCCCTATGTAATTAAGATGATCCTGGAATGCTACATCTCTTCATAACCAACCACTCCAGGTTCTAAAGTGAGACATGAATGTTCTATACTTGTTCATCCATTATAAGAAATGTATTTAGCACACATAGTATGGTTGGTACTTTATTTCAAAAGATGTGGAGGATAAGAAACAATGCTGAACAGATGAAATGAGAAAAAACTGGCAATGGCTTTAAAATTCCTCATAGCACAGATGAGAATAAATATTGCTGAGTGAATGAATGAATTTATTTTGTGCTAGCTCTTTAAAAATATCCTCAAATTATTCTTACGATGTCATATTCCAAATAAAGTTGTATTGACCTATAATTTTTGTTCAGACCTCCTTTCGTTGGTATGTCATTATCTTGCTCTTTACTTTGGTTTCTGACCGTGACACACATTACAAGGGATCTCAAATTCTTTCTGTTTCATATGTAATAATGGACCTTCTTTCATTCTTAGACTCTGCTCTTGCCCCTGTGTGTTATTTAGTTTACCTGCTCATCTCTGGAACTGTGTTGTGACCAATGTGTGACACATAAGGGCTCTGTTAACTCAGTGAAAAAAATATTGAGCCATAAGATTAGCTTTGAATAAAAATGATCATTGATGTTGAGTTTATTGCCTGAGGACGGTAATTGATTTTACTACAGTTTGTTCAAAGAATGTGAAGTGTATAAACGATCCAGGAACTTCTTGGGGTATGTAAATATTGTGTCACCTATACATCAATTTTGATCCTGAACATCAATATTTATGATAAAAAAGGAACTAAGTAGAATTGGAATTTTTCCTAGAACATCTGAATCAAGCACACAGATTAATCAAATTTACTGCATCAATTGGTATGGAGCAGTTGCATTACCTATTCATATTAACAAAAATGGAAAAGATAAATTTATAATTGATATGTAAAATGAATAGCCTTCACATTCAGAATTCTCAACATTTTTGCACATAATCATTTACAAAATCAATCTAGGTTGTTGAAGCTGTGTAGAGGTAGTGATGCTCATCCAATACCCCATGTGTTCGTCTGTATTCTCCAGCCCTCTTGCAGTTAGATGAGGCCACGTATGTCTGGTTTCAGTCAGTGGGTTGGAAAGAGAAGTAATTTTGTTACTCCTAGGCTGAGGCAGTGAAATGCCATGTTGAGTTTTCCATCTCCCTTTCCCTGGCATAGAGAACCAAGCACATCTTCTAGTCCTGCTCTTCTCAAACTTTAATGTGTGTATAGATCTTGTTAAAACGCAGATTCCGAATTGTGTCTGAGACAGCATTTCTAACAAAGCTCCTAATGATACAGTGATGCTAATCTGCAGGCTATGCCTTGAGCAGCCAGTTTCTAAATGAAATACCTTCAAGATAGCACAAACTTCCTCAGCCAGGGGCCCTGAATGACTGTGTGGAATAGAGCCTTACACTGAGCATATAGTGTGAGTGAAATAAATGTTGTATTGGGTAAATTTCTCTAGAAACTGACTTTATGAGTAATTTAGAAGCCAATTATAGATGAGTTAACGGGAACTAAATGATTCTAGTTCATGGGTTCATAAATTTAAAAAAATGTGCCACACTAAGGCAAGATGTTCACAATAGGGGAAACTGTGCATGTGGCATGGTGAGGGGTATCTGGGCACTCTACTTTCCTTGATTTTCCTATAAACCTGAGACTTGTCTAAGAAAGGTCTATTTTTTAAAGTTTAAACAAATTAAAAACACTTTTTCCATCTTTTTTCCACTCCGATAAATAAATAAATAAATAAATAAATAAATAAATAAATAAATACAAATGCTAATTTGATCATGGAAGTAAAGAAACAGAGACTGTAATATTACGGTTTTCTTAGTAAGGCAATAAATTCAATTTAAAGAGTAAAACTAAAAGTAAAGAGTAAAATTCAAATTTTGCTATAGATGAGATTGATTATATCTCTTAGTTCAATATCTACTTCATATGTGAAATAAAAGATTAATGCAAGTACCCTTTTATCAGGACATCTTTCTTTAAAACATAACAAAAATTAAGCACACAGAAAAGATAAAATTGTAGTTGGAATTAAAGGGAGATTAATTTTTTGTATAAGAAGAAATATGACTATGGGAATTTTCAGAATTCTGAAAATGCATATTTTAAAAGTTAAGAGCTTCATACTTGCAGAAGCAGTATAAATTCAGGATATGGTGAAGTATGAAAAATTGTATTTTTTTAAAAAATTATACAACTAATAGAGTTAGAAACAAATTATAAAAATATGCATTAAAAAATAAAAGCCTCTTTCACACCCTTTCCTGTTTCCAATTTCAGTCTAATTTTGAAAATTATATTTCTAACACTAAATAATATATCTGCATTGATTATCAAAATTAAGAATGAGGAATTAATTGCATTTATATTACTTCTCTTTCACTTCCTCCTCATTTTGTCTTTTATAGTATCATTATTTTATTCCTGATTGAATATCAAGTATTTTACATAGTTCAATCTGACCATGAAGGTTCAGGATTCATTTATATATGAACAGATAAATGTGTATATGTTAGCTTTTTTAACTTTAAATTGAATATAGACTTTAAACCAAGTTATAGTCTAAACTTTGACAATGTATCTGGGTTCCCTATATGTAAAATTAGGAGATCTGTGTTCCTCATATGCTCATCTCTATCCTCTATGCTCCACCTCATAATTTTCTTAGCCATGGTAATATTTTAACATGATACAGATGGATGACATGACCAGTAGTCTAATTCTATGACTATAACTAAATCTATGATATAACTAAATACGGTCTAAAACTGAAATGAATAAACTTTTAAAGAAAAATTAATGTTACACTTACCTACAACATTGTTATCCCTGTAAAATACTAAATGTCAGTGTGTTTTAAGTATCAAGGTATAGGTATAATAATTGCCTCAACATCGGAATGTAGAAGCTGAGATTTAGAAAGGTGGAGGTACTTCTGGCATTACAGAGTTCCCTAAGTGGTGGAACAAGATAAAAACCAAAGTCTGTCTGCCTTTGAACAGAATGCTTTTAAGTATTCTAGGCTCTTAACCATTTACATCAAGAACATACATTCTAATACTTCGGTTTGTTTGCTTCACTTCTCAATAAGTACGATCAGTAAAGTGTTCAATGATCTCTGAATCTTTGTCCAGCTCTGAGTATGTGTGGTTCTGATTCATTACTTACCATAGTTAAGAAATATTGTTTAAGGGGGACGCCCGGGTAGGTCGGTGGTTGAGCATCTGCTTTAGCTCAGGGTGTGATCCTGGGGTCCTGGGATCAAGTCCCACATCCGGTTCCCTGCATGGAGCCTGCTTCTCCCTCTGCCTGTGTCTCTTCCTCTCTCTCTAGGTCTCCCATGAATAAATTAAACAATTTTTTAAAGTATTTTTATTTAATACTATTGTAGACTAGGCTCGATGCCCCTTGAAAAATGCATCACCACTGTAGGATTTCTTTTTCCTGAAAAAACACACATAGAGCGTATCATACTTTTTATAGGCTATATTTATTGTACTAATAGAGCTACAAAGTAATTTTTCTTATTTCTACGTAACTGCATTTATAAAATTATTACTATTTTCTCCACAAATGAGGGTTCAGCAGTGGATTATATGTTAAACTGTATAAAAGGGACACCTTAAATGAATAGTCCAGTTTCAGACATACAGAATAGTGGAACTTTTTAATATTTTCCCATTTTTAAAAAATATCTTCCCTTGATACTTTTTCCATATCACCAAAATTTCAATAGGTATTTCCATTTCGAGATGTAGGGTTGTGTGAAATGACAGTAATAATATATGAAATAAAGTTCTAGCAATAGAAGATGGGTGCATGGCATTAGTGAATTGGGGACTTTGATTCCTGTAAGAATGACAGCAAATAAAACCCCGCCAAATTGTATTTTTTACCTTAAAAATATATGTGCATCTTTGTTTCTCTGACTTATTTCACTTGGTATAATGCCCTCCAGCTCCATCCACGTCATTGTAAATGGCAAGATTTCATTCTTTTTGATGACTGAGTAAAAGTTTCATAGTTCGGCTTTTTCCATATAGTTTGGCTGTTGATAATACTGCGATAAACATCAGGATGCAGGTGCCCCTTTGAATCAGTGCTTTTGTATCCTTTGGGTAAACAGAAATGCAATTGCTGGGTCATAGGGTAGTTCTATTTTTAACTTTTTGAGGAACCCCCATAATGTTTTCCAGAGTGGCTTTAATATTTTACTTATGTGGAATTAAAGAAAACAAATAAAGGGAAAGGGGGAAAAAGGAGAGAAGCAAAACATAAGACACTCTTAACTATAGAGAACAAACTGAGAGTTGATGGAAGGCGATGGGTGGGGAATGGGGAGATGGGTGATGGGTATTTAGGAGGGCATTTGTTGTGATGAGCACTGAGTGCTGCACATAAATGATGAATCATTTAATTCTACTCCCAAAACCAATTTTACCATATATTTATCATACTAACTAGAATTTAAATAAAAACTTGAAACAAAAAAATAGAGATGCGAATTTTATGTTCTACTTGGTAATATAGCTGTAGTTGTGTTAAGATAAATACACTTTTTAAATTACCATTAGTTAAAAATAGCATTCTAAGTTTCTCATCCCAGAACACCACAAGTTCCAGTTTGAGAAACAGAAAACTAAGGTCAAGAACAGTTATCTCACATACAATTGCTGTTTACTATCAGTTTGCTAAGTCTTTTAAATAGTCCATTTCTTTGCTCCCTACTTAGGACCACATGGCCTGCCTTTCCTTTCCCTTTCACATTCCTCAGGGATTCTTTTGGCAATAGGCTACTCTTTCTCCATGCACTTTGTCAGTGTTGCTTTTACAACTTAATTGCCATATATGGGTCTATTTCCCATATAGGGTCTATGTTCTTGACTGTTTGTGGGTGTGAGAGTTTTGTCCTATACCTGCTTCTTCTTTTGTCTCTGCTCTAGCTACTTTTTTCGTTCTTGTCTAGTTCCTATTGGTAACTGAGTTTTATTGCTGTTGCGAATCAGTCCCTGGAACTCTAGGCTAGCCATCTGTCTTCCAGTAGCATCATGATACCGTCAGTGGATGCTCATTCCTTCACTGCAGTATCCCCACACTTCACCTAACGCAGAGGAATAGAGTTCAACAGAGTATGATGATGGTGTGGAAATTTATGGAAGATATTATAATGTAGTAAAAAGAACACTCTTTGAGCTGGAAACTAAATAAAACTTTTCATCAGGTCCAAAGGGAATACATGAAATCCATCAAAGGGTTCCCTCATGGGAGCATTTGTTTCTCTCTGGTTCTACCTACGTAGCTGTCTGTGCCAAAACAAGAAAAAAAAAAGTGAGAAGAGGGGCATCATGTTATATTTTTTCCAAATCTAGTCTTTTGTCTGGCTTAATAGAAGATAGCTTGATTCTTGTATTTCCTTGTACTTTCAACCTCTTACAATATCATACGTCATGTTGCCTCTGGACAACTCAGCCGTACGCTCATGAGACAATAGGGAATGAAAATGTCAAATGATGAATTACTATTATTATGGAAATAAGTTGGAACTTGGGGATACATCAAAGTTCCCTTGATCATACTTTGAAGACTCCTGATAGAGAGTATTTAAAGGTACCTGACATAGAGTAAGTCTAATTGAAATGATTAGTTATTATTATTAACTTTATTTTAAAAACTAATAGGAATGTCTTAGCTAATATCAGTTCATGTTTTTAGTATCCCCTGCCTGTATCAATTCTCATATTTCCTTCACTTCCCTGGTTATTCTGTTTTACCTTCTTTCTCTAGCTCTCTTTGTTAGTCTATCTTTTCAAAATTGCAGACTTTATTTTGAGCTGTTCTTGGTTGGACTTTTGTTTTACTTTGAACACATAGCTGCTATTTACTCTCATAAATATGTGTTGGGGCCCCTGGACTTGCTACTTCATTATCCTATCCTGTGTACTCAGATAAAGCTACTTTTTACCTCGTCTTGCAACTAGGGAAGGAAACCCTAGCCGTGATGTTGGTATGAACAGGCCACCAAAGCAGAGATTAGGCACTACATTGGACCCATATGAATACAAATACTTTTCCCAGGGTTGATACATTGCCTCTTTGGTGTTAAACAAAGGCTGAGATAGGACCAGGTGATCGTGAAATGGAGGAGGTGAATGACAAAAAAAGGAAAGTAAGAATAAAAATGCTAAATATATGAGGAGGTAACCAGAAATAAATAACAAAAATTATTTGTGACCTAGAATTAGGCAGATATTTCGTAGACATAACACCAAAGGCATGACCCATAAAATTGTAAAAATGGATTAGACTTCATAAAAATTAAAATGACAAAGCACTATTGCTCTACAAAAGACCCTATTAAGAAGGTAAAAAGGCTAAAGAGGATATAAAGTTTTTCAGCCACTAGAAAATATTTGCGAATCACATTATCAGGTAAATTGCTTGCATCTAGAATCTATAATGAGCCCTAAACTGAATAGTAAGAAATCAATCAATCCAATTAGAAAATGGACAAAATAATTAAAAAGACACTTCACCAAAGATGAAATAGAAAATGGACAAAATAATTAAAAAGACACTTCACCAAAGATGAAATATGGATGGCAAATAAACACACAGGAAAGATGTTTAACACTGCTTGCCTTTAGGGAAATGAAAGTGAAAATCATTGTAAGTTATAGCTCCATACTTATCAAAATGGCTAAAATAAAAGAATATTGATGTAACAAATGCTGGTAAAGATGCAGACGAACTATCTTTCGTACACTGTTAGTGTAAATGTAAACCACTACAGCCGCTATGGAACAGAGTAAGGTCGTTTCTTAAAAAGTTAAACATTCATCTACCATATGACCTGGCACTTTCCTCCCTTTTTCTTTTTTTTTTAAATTATTATTTTTTATTTTTTATTTTTTATTTATTTTTTTATAAATAAATTTATTTTTTATTGGTGTTCAATTTACCAACATACAGAATAACACCCAGTGCTCATCCCGTCAAGTGCCCCCCTCAGTGCCCGTCACCCATTCACCCCCATACCTATTCTCCTAAAGCTGTTTGGAAAGATAGAAAGAGATGGAGTACTTCCAAATTCGTTCTATGAGGCCAGCATCACCTTAATTCCAAAACCAGACAAAGACCCCACCAAAAAAGAGAATTGCAGACCAATATCCCTGATGAACATGGATGCAAAAATTCTCAACAAGATACTAGCAAATAGGATCCAACAGTACATTAAGATTATTCACCACGACCAAGTAGGATTTATTCCCGGGACACAAGGCTGGTTCAACACTTGTAAAACAATCAGTGTGATTCATCATATCAGCAAGAGAAAAACCAAGAACCATATGATCCTCTCATTAGATGCAGAGAAAGCATTTGACAAAATACAGCATCCATTTCTGATCAAAACTCTTCAGAGTGTAGGGATAGAGGGAACATTCCTTAACATCTTAAAAGCCATCTACGAAAAGCCCACAGCAAATATCATTCTCAACGGGGAAGCACTGGGAGCCTTTCCCCTAAGATCAGGAACAAGACAGGGATGTCCACTCTCACCACTGCTGTTCAACATAGTACTGGAAGTCCTAGCCTCAGCAATCAGACAACAAAAAGACATAAAAGGCATTCAAATTGGCAAAGAAGAAGTCAAACTCTCCCTCTTCGCCGATGACATGATACTCTACATAGAAAACCCAAAAGCCTCCACCCCAAGATTGCTAGAACTCATACAGCAATTTGGTAGCGTGGCAGGATACAAAATCTTCCCTTTTTCTTTCTCTTCATCCCTCATTGCTTTCTCCAGCCTCTCTTTCTTCCTTTCTACTCCTCTTTTCTCCTTCTGCTCTAACCAAGACATATCCATTAGCTTTGGTTAAGTCTTAGGCAGAGAGTTATTAAGCAACTCTAAAACATGCTTCAGTTACTTTAAATAGACATCTACTCAGCACATATTAGAATGATACTGGCTGCGAGTAACAGAATGATTCACTCACATAAGTAGAAGTCTAAATTGCAGAAAACATTTAGGATCAGCAAAATTTCAATGACTTCAGCTCCATCTTTTGTGGTCCTTTGGTTCATTTCCCATTTCCTTTTGGCTTTATAACCATACACTGTGGTGCTGAGAGGGAGAGAGTTGCTTAAAGCAACCCCAACCGGACGCCTGGGTGGCTCAGTGGTTGAGCATCTGCCTTCAGCTCAGGGTGTGATCCCAGGATCTGGGATCAAGTCCCACATCAGGCTCCCTGCGAGGAGCCTGCTTCTCCCTTTACCTGTGTCTCTTCTCTCTCTCTCTCTCTCTCTCTCTCTCTCTCTATCTATCTCTCATGAATAAATAAATAAACCTTAAAAAAAACAACAGTGAGAAAATATTCTTCCTAGAAGAACCCACGAAACCTCTTCTTGGGTCTCAGTGTTTTGGAATGAGTCCCATATCAATTTTCAAGCAATGCCTGTAGAGAAGAAACTTTCAGGTCTGTTTATCCCTAAGCCACACATTTTAGCAAGACTCATGAGATCATCCTAACTACCTTAGGCTAATCGCAGCTTACCTTTGGAGGTGGGGGGTCAGTCCCCCAAGCTGCATGTTACAGAGACCAGGCAACCTGGAAAGAGATGTTCAGATGTAAATTACAATGTCAGCTGCGCAATATGTAAATCTCTTCTTGTGCACATTGTTGGAGGGAGCAAAGCATTTTATACCAATCATGTAAGCTATATTTTAGAAGATGACAAAAATGCTTAAGCTTGTCCTGCAAACTGAAAGAACATTAGTTCTATCAAAATATTACATTTGCTTATATCAAGCCAAGAAACGTCACATTAGAGAACAAATGTGAAACATTCACCTATTTGAGAATTCTGTAGTAGTTCTGCTATCCAGCTAGGTAGCCCTTAATGTTTTTGACAATTGAGATGTCATCTCTATGGTAATACGTATAATATAATTTTCTGCAGTGAGAGCAATATTCTGGCTGAGATATCCATCTAGAGCCATTATTGAATGATGAGAGAAAAAAAAAGATTGCTTTGTAATAAGACTCATTGCCAATTCATTGGTTTCTCTTTTCCTCAAATAATAATAAATGTGCTTAGAGATATTTACACATGGGGCCAAATTTTGCCTAGATTTCAGTTCTGGCAGAAAGTTTGACTAAAGGCTTTTTTCTATTTCATTGACTAACCTTATTTAGTGACCCAGGTTTTCCTTCCTTTGTGATTCAATGTCAAGGCATAGATTTCCCATTGGGTAAGATAACAAATCAAACAAAAGTAGACTTGAGACAGCAAGCTGGGTGAACAAACCTGTCTTTTCTTGCAGTACCTTCCAGAAGATTAACTACCTGCCTTATCTTTTCAGTCTCTCTAGTGTCCCCTGGATTTTGGCCAGTTTGAGTCTTTTAATATTCTCTTTGTCATGGTGCCCAGGAACTAGTGACAAAAGCCCAGCTCTTTAAAGATCCTTGCAGTAATTGTGCACACATACATACACAGTAAATTTAGAGTGAGACTTTCTAGAAGAATACATTTAAAGCAGCAATCTTGGTGATCTTGGAGTGGCTCCAAGGGAATCATGGAAATGAAATGAGATCTTTCTCCTTGTGACTGTCAACATTTTCAGCATGGTCGCCTCACCTCCCTGTTACCATCTGTTCCTCGCCTCATTTCCCGATTGTCTCATTTTCCACTTTGTCATTATTTCTTCAGGCTCTCGAATCCGAAAAAAGAAAGACCATAAATCTGAATGAATAATATTATTTACAAATTTTGGTATTACCTCTTATATTAGTGATTCATCCTGTCCCTGTTTAGCGAGCACTTCTATATGCAAAGCTCTAGTAAGGTGTTTCAAAAGATACAGAAATGAGGCCTAAAACTTTAGAAAGCTTTGCAAGAGGCTTAAAAATAAATACCACGTGAGAAGAGCAGATAAAGCACTATGGCCACTCAGAGGAATGAGAGTGAATGTGTAAATGGGGAGATAATGGTATCAGAATTGATCCTGTGTGTTCTAGGGTCAGTGTGGGGAGGCAGCCTCTTGCCCCAAATAGTTTTTCCTCTACTTTTTGATGCTTTACTATCTGCTGTGCCACACAGTGATTCTCTTTAATTATGGGTTTGATCTTTAATGAACTGATTAATGCTTAAATCGTATCTACCTTGTGGCAAAGAATTGGGTGTTATCCGAGCCCGCCTGTTTTATTCCTTCTCTCTGGCTCTCAGCAAATAAAGGAAGCCTTGAAAGTGTACTGCTCTCCTGTCACCCTCTCTGCCTTAGGAGTATCTTCAATGGAATGGGTGCTTTTTCCTATCTGCTCTCCACAGCATTCTACATGCTTCTCCGTTACACATTGTAGGGCATTTTACTGCAGTTACCTACTTGTACAGTTATCTTCCTCATTAGATGGTGAGTCCTCAAGGACTGAGACTGGATCCTGAGCATGCCTACTTTCTCAGCATTTTTACAGCGCTCAAAAAACAACGGGTAACTGTTGGTTACATGAATGAGTGAATAAACAAATTACTAAATCAACCTAACGTGTAGTCTACGCTTACTGGACTCCATGACCTGGAACTTCACGATACAGAGATAAAATGAATAATGCTTTTCAACTGCTCCTTGCCAGTGGAGCTGTCACTGAGGGGAGCTGTAGGAAAAAAAGGAGCATCATCATCATGCTCCACATCATCCCGTCTCCACAGAACTCTTTCCAGTTTGAGAGCACACACTGTTTTCATTTTCCTTGCAAAGACAGTGTGGCGCCCACTCAACACTCCCCACTTATGTTAATTTATTGATGCTTTAGAACCTTTTTGTCCTGAGACTTGCCTACACATAAATGTATTATGAGAGAATCTCAAACATGCACAAAAGTGAAGAGAATATTACAAAGAGTCTCCATAAGCCTATCACCTTAATTTAATAATTAGCAAGATTTTGCCCAAAAAGGGGGCGTAAATGATTCCCTTTCTCAAGCCTCACACCCCAAAAATAGAGAGGTGTAAGAGGGATTTCATATCATTCCAACTTTCCATTTAGCATAATTTCTTTGTGTTTTGGTGATAGTTTCAGGACCTTAGTTGAGTCAGAAGTTTTAAAACTGATATCTGGAAACTTATAATTTGCACACATTCTCCAAATCCTGAGATCCTCAGTCTAACTTAGATTGAAATAGGCTCAGAATCATTTGAAGGTTCTAGGCTTTCCTAAGGACAGAAATGACTTCCGAGCTCTAAAGTGTCGGGAAAACACATGGTGATTCTGAATTTTCAATGCCTTAGGAATGAATCAGGTGAGATCTGAATTCTGAATAATCAGAATTTCAGCTTACGACAGAATTGGGCCGAATTCCTAGCATTTCCTTATAGGGTATGGATGTTTGGTTATAGGACGTGACACAGAAAAATCTCTTTATGTAGGTCCAATATGTATTACCTAATAGTTGCTAAGAGACCTCTGTACTAAACTAGTACCCGTAAAGTGGCTTCTACCCAAGGACTCAAGGGAAAGGAATCAACTGTGGGCTTAGTGTACCTACACTGTGTAGATGCAAAGTAGATTAACTCTCCTCTGAAACTCTCTGGCCTTGGCATCTTATTTTTGTCTCGCCAATATGTTATAAAGCTGAAATTCTTTTCAATGTATTATTCCAAGTTCCAAATGAACCTCTTATTAGGTGAAATAAAAGTACTAAAGGATTTTAAAATAATAAATCTCTCTTGGAACTAAAAAAGACAGTAGAGAGAGAGAAAGAAAAAGGTGGTAAATAGTAGACATATTTAATGTGAGGATTCTGTTTACAAGAAGTGAAAAAAAAGTCATACTTGGTATAGAATAGGAAACAGAAAACAAAACCAGTAATATATATTTCATGTACTAAAACTCAAATATCAGGAATAAATTATTTTTGAACTCAATTTTAAAAGAATTAAATGAACTAAAAGGTGAAATCATTCTATCACGTGCCATAAAAACTTAGGCCCCTGCAATTCTTGAAAAGGTGATCACTGATAAAAATTCGATAGTCTTTCATACCTAGTCTCTCTTCTTATGTGCGCGCGCACACACACACACACACACACACACACACACAGGTTTTCACCTGAAGTGTGCACATATCTGAGTGCTCTCTTTAGAAAAAGAACACAAAATTATAGACACAAAATTAGGTACAGTGATAAAATTTTTTAGAATGAGAAAAGGAAATACAGCAAATTAAAAAAAAAACCTAACAAATACCACAAGATTATAAAATCTAGGAAAAAAATGTCTCTGTTAACTACCTGACACACCTCTGTAATACTTATTCCTTTGTATTTTGGGGAGAAAAATAGGCAACTTTATCATGAAGGAGGTATAAAAGAGCACAGAACCAGAGGCAGGGCTCAATCCCATGACCTGGAGATCAGGATTGGAACTGAAACCAAGAGTTGGATCCCTAACTGACTGAGCCACCTAGGCAGTCCCTGGCATTTGAAATTTCTATCAAAAAGTCAGTCAACAAACCACAGCTGTGCCCTTCCCTAGCATGTCTTTTTTTTTATTGCAGTATAGTTAACACACAATGTTACATTAATTTCAGGTGTACAATACAGTGATTTGACAAGTTTATACCATATGCTGTGCTCACATGTGTAGCTGCCACCTGTCACCATAAAATGCTACGTCCCATCTCCCACCCCACACCCCTCTGGCAGCCATTAGTTTGGCTCTCTGTATTTATTGGTCTCTTTCTGCTTTCTGTTTGTTTGCTTTGTTTTTTAGATTCCAGATATAAATGAAATCATGTAGTATTTGTCTTTCCCTGTCTGACTTACTTCACTTAGCATAATACCCTCTAGATCCACCCATTTTGTCATAAATGGCAAGTTCTCACTCTTTCTTACAGCTAAGCAATATTCTTTTTCAAAAAAAAAATCTGAGAGAGAGCACAAGCTGGCAGAGGGAGAAGGAGAAACAGACTCTACTGAGTGGGGAGCCCAACACAGGACTTGATCCCAGGACCCAGGGATCATGACCTGAGCTAAAGGCAGGTGCTTAACTAACTGACTGAGCCACCCACATGCCCCCACAGCTGAGTACTAGTCTTTCTTCTTTATCCATTCATCTATCAGTGGACACTTGAGTCACTTCCATATCTTGGCTATGTTAAATAATACTGCAATAAACATAGGGATACATTTTTTCTTGAAATAATGTTTTCATTTTCTTTGGGTAAATATCCAGTAGTAGAATTACTGGATCACTTGATATTTCTGCTTTTAATTTTTTGGAGGACCTCGATACTGTTTTCCACAGTGGTTGCACCAATTTACATTATGTTGCAATTTACAATGAAATTACACTACAGTTTCCAACGGTGCATGAAGGTTCATTTCCATGTTTTTGCCAACATGTGTTATTTCATGTCCTTCTGATTCTAGCCATTCTGATATAAGATGATATCTCACGGTGGTTTTGTTTTTCATTTCCCTGATGACTAGAGGTTGAGCATCTTTTAATGTGTCTGTTAGCCATTTGTATGTCTTCTTTGGGAAAATATCTATTTAAAAATCAGATTATTTGTGTTTTTTGGTTTGTTTTTTGTTTTGCTGTTGAGTTGTCCAAGTTCTTTATATATTTCAGATATTAACCCCTTATTAGATATATAATCTGTAAATATGTACCCTATACAGTAGGTTGCCTTTTCATTTTGTTGATAGCTTCCTTTTCTATGCAAAAGCTTTTTATTTTGATATAGTCTCAATAGTTTATTTTTGCTTTTGTTTCCCTTGCCTTAGGAGACATATCTAGAAAAATGTTACTATGGCTGATGTCAAAGAAAGTACTGCTTATGTTTTTTCCTATGAGTTTCATGGTTTGAGGTCTAACATTTAGGTCTTTGATGCATTTTGAATTTATTTTTGGGTATCATGTAAGAAAGTGGTCTAGTTTTCCTAGTTCGATTTATTGTATTCTTTTCTCCATTATATATTCCTGCTTCCTTATCATAGACTGATTAGCCATGTAAGCATGGATTTATCTGGAGACTATATATTCTGTTCCATTGTACTGTGTGTCTGTTTTTGTGCCGGTACCACACTGTTTTGATTACTGCAGGTTTGTAGTTTATCTTGAAATCTGGAATTGTGATACTTCCAGCTTTGTTGTTCTTTCTCAAGATTGCTTTGGCTATTTGGGACCTTCCTTTAGGGTTCCATACAAAGTTCATAATTGTTGTATTTCTGTGAAAAATGCTATTGGTACTTTGATAGAGATTGCATTGAATCTGTGGATTGTTTTCTGTAGAATGGACATTTAAATGATATTAATTCTTCCAATCCATGAGTACGGGATGTTTTTCCATTTGTTTGTGTCATCGTTATTTCTACATTTTATAGAACTCTTTCATGGCTTCTTCATATGGTAACAATTATTAAAACTTATTTTCTATGGAGATAATGAAAGATAATTCAGTCTTTAGGTGCAACAGAATTTTTTTTTAAATTCGAATTGATTTATGATTTTAAAGTTTATTTCAGCTTCATAAAATTTTTCATATTGTGTCTTGTGAAAATTTAGCACTGTTGTTGAATTAGGAAAAGTCCCTTTTATGTTGTTTTTTTAAAATGTGCTGTAAAATTTGAAAGAATTTTCTACAAATTAGATTCTGGCTCCATAAGTTGCCAATTTTGTTTCTCCATCATTATTCACATGCTTCCAGTAGAGGTGCTATAGAATAACTCATGTCATAGGATGACTTCTGTCCCTGCACCATTGCGTCTCAACCCTGAAGGCTTTTCCTATACCAGACTACTGTCAGTAATGAGGCTATGCATGGAAGCAACTATACACTATATATATATATATATATATATATATATATATATATATATATCACTAAACCCAAATCAAATGCATTTCTAAGGTGACTTCCAAGTAGCCAAGTCACAAAATGTCTTTATTAATTCCAGGTATAATGAAAGGAAGTAGGTCTCAGTGGAAAGAGAAAACAGTAAAATGATGTCAATATATTTCTTTAAAAAAAACTTGTCTTATGACTGTCACCTAGATTCTTGAGTTTCATTCAAGTGTGTGGCTATAAAGCTTATGCCTCATTAACCCTATAGTAAGTCTTTCTGCATACAAATCACCAAAACAAGATTCTAGGAAAGCTGGTGGGTAGATAGTAATATAAAAATAGTGATGTAGATAGATAAAGATATAGTAATCTTTCACTATAAATCAATTTATACAAATTAACATAAATATTAGAAAAAGTCACTTATAATCATAATCTAGATACTAAAAATTACTATGTATGCTGCATGATGTAATATAGTAATTAGACATAATTATAAACATCAGAAAAATTTTTCATTCTTTATATTTGCAACATTAATAGATTTTTATGGCAAAAGATGCTGACAATATAGAATGAAAAAGGAAGTCAATAAAAATAAATAATTATATAACATGGATAATTATAGTTTACACAATTATATATATATATATATATATATTTAAATTTATATATGTAGATACACTCCTGTGATCATACTGTATATATACTGTGGTACTCTCACTTTTTCTGCTTGAAGCTTTATTATTATTTTTTTAAGATTTTATTTATTTATTGATGAGAGACACAGAGAGAAAGAGAGGCAGAGACACAGGCAGAGGGAGAAGTAGGCTCCACGCAGGGATCCCTACATGGGACTCATTCCCAGGTCTCCAAGATCATGCCCTAGGCTGACGGTGGCACTAAAACACTGAGCCACCTGGGCTGCCCTTGAAGCTTTATTATGATCCTTTACCAAAGCCACTATTTTTAAAAGAAAGAATTCTAATGCACACATAGTGTCCAACCTCCAAGATGTGCCATGATATTGGGCATTTAAATGGTTGTCAATACTTTTTCACAGTATTCAAAGTCCTGTTGATCATTTATTCAGTTAAAATGTGACTAAAACTACAGCAAACAAGGTATTCTTCTAGACACTGAAATTTATGTACATAGAACTTTGTACACATTTTGATTATTATTTAAGATAAATTAATAGAAATAAAATTATAGGCCCAAGGTCATGCTGACATCTTAGGTTTGATACCCCTTCAGAAATGTAATAGTTGATGTTCTCAGAATGATGTGTAAGCAATCCCCTTCTTACTTTGACAATTTTATAAAGTAAAAATATGTTGTACACTCATTATTTGTGATGGAGATAGCAGTAAGGAATAAGGATGGGGAAAGAATAGAATGACAGTTGCATAAATGAGATTTTGTAGAGGATTTTATCTGGGGTCACAGTTTGTTTGCTTAACCAAAAGTATGTGAGCACTTTTCTCAAGTTGCTTTTGTTTCTTTAATTTTTGTAGATTTTTTTAAAAAGATTTTATTTACTTATTCATGAGAGACACAGAGAGAGAAAGAGAGAGAGAGAGAGAGAGAGAGGCAGAGACACAGATAGAGAAGCAGGCTCCACGCAGGAAGCCCGTCGCGGGACTGGATCCCAGGTCCCCAGGATCACTCCCTGGGCTGAAGGTAGGCACCAAACCCCTGAGCCACCCAGGGATCCCCCTTTTATCACTTTTTTTTTAATTGAAGTATAGTTGACACACGATGTTACGTTAGTTTCAGGTGTAAAACATAGTGATGCAACAATTCTGTGTGTTAGGCTGTGCTCACCCCAAGTGTGGCTACCATCTGTCACCATGCAGAGCTATTACATATCATTGACTATGTTCCATATGCTTCACCTTTCAACCCCCTGACTTACTCATCCATAACCGGAAGCGTGTATCTCCCGCTCCCTTTCATTCCTTTTCCCCATACCCCCTACCTCCACAGTTATATCCTCTTCACATTATGTTTTTTCTCTGTATCAAGTATACTATTAGTAATTGTGTATAATCCTGATGCTATTTAGAAGGATTTTTAAAATTCAGTTAGAAAACTTTCTTCCTTGTCTGTTGCTCTGAGGTGTTGCTAGGTTGGTTCAATAATCAGAAATAGAAACCCTTCCAAATGAGATTTAAAAAAAAAAATGAAAGTAACTTGCTGCTTAAAAACACAAAGGCAAATTTGTCATTAAGCCAAATTGGATTAGAAGACTACACCTTCTTCCCTCATTTTTTTTCTCTCAGTGTTAGGAGAGAACTGTAAGAAGCGACACAGAGAACAAAGGTTACATGAAAGCCTCTCCTTTAGGGAAGGCTTGAAAGAAAACTTCTTGACATATTTCTCTCTCCTTCCCGTATTTTGAGTTACTTCAGGGCTCTGAACTGGGACCAAGGCCTAGGGATTCAATCGCAGCTATGATCATGTTTGTCAGAGGTCTGACTTATGTCATTCTTTTTTTTTTTTTTTTAAGATTTTATTTATTTATTCAGAGAGAGAGGCAGAGGGAGAAGCAGGCTCCCTGCAGGGAGCACGACTTGGGAATTGATCCTGGGACCCCGGGGTCGGACCCCGGGGTCACACCCCGAGCCGAAGGCAGATGCTCAACCACTGAGCCACCCAGGCATCCCCTGACTTATGTCACCCTCTTCAAAGAATTAGTGTGTGAATTTATTCATCCATAGTATTGCTTTAAAAAATCTTTTTGTACATTAAGCTTATGCCTTTATTTTACTTCTTGTTTTGAGTGAAACGCTTAATAAGTTTCCTCTATACATTTTCTTTTAAATATTACAAAAAGTTATAAAAATTTTTCTCCAAGCACACACTGGTTGCATTTATTAACTTTTGTGTATGCTGTTTTATTTCATGTATATTCTAAATTGTTTGTATTTGTATATTCACCTCTAAGTTCGGGGATTTTTTTTCTTTTCATTTTCTTTTTTTTTTTTAGGGTTTGATTTTTAGGCTCCCAGATGTGCAACTCTGATAATTGCAAACTTTATTAAATTCTTATCAGAGAATTTGATTATCATAATTTCTGTTTTGAGAACTTGTCAGTGTTTTCCTTGTAACCTGCCGTGTAACTTTTAAAAAGACTGCTTGGACATTTGAACGTAATGTGTAGGGAATTAGCGTTTGGCCTATGAATTATATTTTTAAAAAAAGTGATAGTTTTTTTTATGTATTCAGTAGTCCAGTTCTTGGCAAATAAATATTTAGACTATCACATGTGCATTAGGACGTGCCTTCTATTAACATAAAACAGCTGTGAGCCATTTACTGTTTTGAGGTCCTGACTTACATCTTCTATAAAGACAATGATCTTGGAGATTTCAATGCTAAGTTAATGGAGTAACTGCTGTGCGTACAATGCCTCTCCGTGTGGCCAGAATAGGAAGGGCACGGAAAGACCGTGGAGAAGCCTGCAAAAATATTGCTTTGCTTTTCAGAAAGGTGTTAAATTGACTCTTTAGTATATTCCAAAAGCAATAGGCCTTATGAGGAAATGAGAGGATTTAGGCGAAGCCTGCTCTTGAGGTATCTTTTGATGGAATTTTAATAGAGAATCTCAAAAAATTATTTTGTCAAAATTCTGCAGCAAGAAAGGAATTCAAACATTTTATCTCTTGCAGTTCTCTGCTCAAAGTACCTCAAGATTTTTCACTATTCTGACTATATATATATTTTTAGAAACTCTCAATTCTCTTCCCTTCCTTACATTTTTTTTTTCTATTTCCCGACTATCTAAATGCCTATTCTCTCTAGACTGCCAGGGCTTCTCTACTCGTATAATATTCCTCTTCTGTGTGTTGACTGCCAACTTCTCAAAAGCCCACCAGAAAACTTGGTTAAGCTAAGTCACAGCTGTAGATGTACTACAGTAGGGGGGATAGAACTTCCCTCAAATTTTACTAGTGAGATCTCAAAATGGGGAGATTACGAGAAGGTATTTCAAAGGACCTGGGACCTGGGATGTATCACTTTAGGATGGATCTAACAAGAAGGGGGAATTTGGGACTAGACAAGATGATGTAATATGACATAATAGCCTTGGATCAGTGGACAAAACAAAGTCACAGTCTTGAAGTTAGTCTTGATGACTAAGCTGTCTGGACAGTTCACGGTCTTAATTTCTAGAACGGTTACTGCAGCTAGGTTAATTTTTGCTCAATCTCAGTACTGTTTAACCCAGGGATGGAGAATTAGGTCACTGTATAAAATGTGCCCCCTCCCCAACTTTCTTGCTGTTACAGTCATTTCCTTTTCACTCTCAAGATGTTTTCAACTCCTCTTTCTCTTCACAGCCATTTCTACCCTTTTCCCTCAGAAACATGAAAACAATTGAGGATGGAAAGAACTCTTATGAGTGAGAGGACTATATCTCCTCTCAGAAAGGAAGACCTCTGAATAGTCCCACCAATTCTAAAAATAATTCATTTTCCCTCTGACTATACTTGTTACTCTGTTAGTCTTTTCCCCACATCCTTTTCCTCCTCTCTCCCTGCTTCTCTTCATGGTTATATTCTCTACATGTTATTCTACTCAACTCCACTTCACCTGCCCAAAACACCCACAGAACAAATGAATGGAAACTGGGCAAGAGGGGAGAGTATAACGTAGGTAGAAAATAGTCATGAATAGTAAGCACTCCTGGAAGCTTTTTAAAAGAGTTCTTTTTCGTAATGGATTCCCCTTTCCCAGTTTTCTATCTTGGTTTTTCTTGCAGATGATATATGAAAGTAATTAGGAAGACTTCCTTGTTATAGAAGGAAAAGAAAAAGCCAAAACACAAACTAATCCCTGAAAGAGCAGCATGAAGATTGTACTGAAACAGATTGCAGTATCATTGTCGTGGTGTTATTTATACATTTTCCAGGAAGCTGTAGAGGGAGAGTAGTAAGGCAGGAAGCTATTGCTTTATCCTTATTTCTTATACCCTCCTTCCTACTCCCATTTTTAAAATTTTGAAACTTTCAAAACTGTAGAAAAATTGAAAGAATGATATGATGGGCACCTATATCCCCATCACTTATACTCAACTATTTAAACATTTTTGTAGGATACCATACCATACTCTAGTAGTATGTAGCCCTAAATACTTCTGCATGTATTTCCTAAGAATAATCACATCTTACTTCATAGCCACAGTGCACCTGTCACCATTGTCATTATGTTGATAATTGGTGGGGGTCGGTATAGATATTGGGCTCATTTCTCTATTGCACATGTAAGATACTCTACTAAAGAAGGGCTTGGTTCTTTACATTTAATTTATAAATATAATGGGAATTTCAAATTTGTCACTCAAAGAGTATTTAAGAATGATCTTGTCTCTGGAAATAAGGCTTGAGAATATTTTCCTGGTGATTTTAATACTCATGTCTCATTTTGAAAAGTGAAAGCCATTTTTTACTCTCCACTCTTTTCTCTTTTTTCCCAGCTTTACTGAGGTATGATTGACAAAAGATACATATTTAATGTGTACAATATGATGATTTGATATACATAGATATTGTGAAACAATTACCGCCATCAAGCTAAAAAATTCTGCATAGCAAAGGAAACAATCAACAGAATGAAAAAGCAGCCAGTGGAATGAAAGAAAATATGTGTAATGAATTATTTTTCTAGCTGTAGTTCTCAGATGGTTCCAAGGTCACAGCATCCTGAGCAGAAACTCTCCTTTCCCTAAGGCTCAGAGATCACTAATGGGATGATTATACACACAAAAAAGAAGAGGTTGAAAGACCCCGGAGGGTGCTAATAGGAAGAAGTTGAGAAGATGACGAGGAAATTACTAAATAGGCATTGTTAGTGAAATATAGGGACACCAAGGAATGCTCACTTCCCAGGAGGCAACTGAATGAAACATATAAGGGAGAGAATGAAAAGCAGTATCAAATTGTTGAAAGGTCAAGTAAAATGAGGGCTGCGAATTGACTGGCATATTGGAGTTTTCAGTGACCTTGACATGCAAGATCGTAGTTGAGTGGTGGGAATCAAAGCTGGAGTGGCTTTGGTTTCAAAGGGAAGAAGTAGGGAAGAAACTAGAGACTAGGTATGTGAGCAATTCTTTTGAGGAGATGTTTCATAAATGGAGAAGAGATCTAAAACAGGGACTAGACTACAAGGGAACAGGTGTCAAGGGAAAGGTCTGTTAGGTGGAAGAAACTATAGTGTATTTATATACTGATAGGAAGGATTAGGAGATAAGGAAAAAATTGATGACATAGGGGAGAGGAGTCAGTTACTGGAAGACTTTCCTTGACTAGGTTAGAGGGCTTGGATCTAGTACACGTTGGACATAAGATAATTCTTATGTACATTTTTTCAAGTACTTTGTACTGCAGTCTAGATGTATTTTCAAATTTATCTTCCCAGTCATGAATTTAATTTTCTGAAGTAGAAAAGTGCATTTTAATTACTTTATCCATAAGAACAGGAAGGAAGCAGATTACATAGATTCTTATATTCTTGTACATTCTCATTAGATTGAAAGTCATTGGTTGAGGGTGAGCATTAGGAGAGGGTGTAAAAGGTTTTGGAAAGTATGAACTCATCTTTTAGGAAGGTGAATAGATGAATTGGATAGATATAGTGGGAAAGGAATAAAGATATGCTGTGGTTTGGAGTCTGGACAGCATTTTTATCTAGGACATCTCTCCAGAAAAGAATAATGCTCTGGACAAAGAAGGCAGAAGCTGCAGCAGTGTGAGAAAATTGATGAGAATTTTGTTCTTGAAGAAAAGAGTAGGGTTGGGATGATCTGAAGGGAAAATAGGTATACTTAGTACTCCCATTTTCTTCTGTGATCTTGGATATAAGATTTGACAAGAATGAAAAGAGTGGAACTGGAAATCCATGTTGGAGAATGTCGGAGGAACCTTACTTATTCTCACGCCTTGGAAGCTGAGTTTGGAGATGCACTCTCTTGTTAGGGTCCTTAGGTTCTTTATGTGTACTTCCAGTTAGTTCAGTGATGGGTAAATCTAGAAAATTTGCATTGGGGGATTGGATCCTACCCTCTTTTTAAGCTCTTAATAGGACTAAATAAAGGCCTTGTTAATCTTGTGATTAAAAATGCATAAAAATTGTTATAACTTCAACATAAATGCGAGGTCAAACTAATGTGGAAAACAAGTTGAATCTCTTTGATCATGTACACTCTTCAAGATAGACACTATTTTTCCTGAATTTGGTATATTTCCTCCTGGTGAATCTGACACCCTTCCCATTTTGTCCTGCCCAGTGAAAGTTCACATTCTATAATCTGTCCAAGTGCGTATATATCAACATGGTTCAGAATGGTGTTTTGTGTATTTGAAGACCAATATTGAGTAATGAGCTGATTAGCTGATTATAGACGAAAAATGTATATAAGGTTATCAAATCTGTCAAATAGAAACCGGAACTTTTTAACGGTGGACATGGTAGTCTTGGCGCAAAGCAGAGCTGACCCAAAGACAATTATTTTTAAAACTATACTAACAATTTTTTTTCTATAGAAACCTCTCTTAAATACCCTACATTAATTAGGGTAGACTTGCTTGTGCTAACTGACATCACTATTTCAGTGATCTTACACAACAGAAATTTGTTTCTTACTCACTAATCCTGGGAGGAAGTTCAAGTTGGGTTTTGTTACCATTAGGGTCTTATAATCATGAACATCCCACTGGAAGAAATAGGAAAAGCCTGGAATTGTTCACAAGAGGTTTTAAATGTCAGGTATGTTACAATCACTTTTAATCATAGTCTGAGTTGGCAAGAACTCAGAAACATGGTCATAACCTAGAAAACATAAGTCAGTGATATTTAGGGGAAAAGAGGAAGATGGTGTCTGTGAACTATTTGGTCTCTGCCATACTCACGAAGGAGAGTGAGACTATGTGAAGATAAGTACCTTAGTGAGGATTTTGTTATCAAAAGCCATTTGTGAGGGAGTTTCTCAAAGTATTACTTTTTAAAAGATTTATGTATTCAAGAGAGATACACAGAGAAAGGTAGAGACACGGCAGAGGGAGAAGCAGGCTCCCTGCAAGGAGCCCGATGTGGGACTCGATCCTGAGACTCCGGAATCACATCCTGAGCCAAAGGCAGATACTCAACCACTGAGCCATTAAGGCATCCCTCTTAAGAGATTTCTAACTTTGAAAATGTTTTTAACAGAGGTTTATTCTTATGTTTTAAGGAGGAAAATGGGTAGTGTGGGAGGATGGTTTTTGCTGGAAAGTCTGTAATTTGGCTCACTTCTTTCTCTTGGATTTAGTGGGAGTGGAGAGAATTTATAAGATATCAATGAAGGAAGACCCAAACTGGCAGCATAGATGTCTCCAAATTATTGTTTTTTTTTTAATTTGAGGTATAATTGTCATTTAACAATATGTTAGTTTCAGATGGGCCACATAATTCAGTATTTATATACATTGTAAAATGGTCACTACAATAAATCTAGTTAATGTGCATTGCTGCCCAGTTAAAATTTTTTCCCTGTAATGAGAACTTTTAAGATTCTCATTTTACCCTGCCAACCCACCATCTTTCCTCTATATCTGTTAGCTAATATTTTTTTTTGTTTTTAGATTCCACTGTAAAGAGATGACACAGTTTTTCACTTAGCATGTGTAGTCAAGGTCCATTCATGTTGTCAAAAACAGGGAGATTTCTTTCTTTTCAGGGCTGAATAACAATCCATTGGATCTATGCGGCGTATTTTCTTTACCCATTCATCTGTCAATGGACATTTAGGTTGTATCCATGTCTTGGCCACTGCAAACATTGCCGTAATGAACATGGGAGCGCTTACATCTTTTCAAATTACTGATTTCATTTTCATCCAATAAATTCCCAGAAGTGGAATTGCTAGATGATGTGGTAGTTCTATTTTTAATTTTTTGAGGAACTTTCATACTGTTTTCTATCGTGGCTGTACCAGTTTACATTTCTACCATTAGTGCACAGGGTTTCCTTTTCTCCATATCCTCATCAACACTTGTTATTTCTTGTCTTTTTGATCTTAGCCATCCTAACAGCTGTGAGGTGACATCTCATTGTGGTTTTGATTTGCATTTCCCTGATAATTAGTGATGTTGAGCATCTTTTCATGTGTCTGTTTGCCATCTGTATGTCTTCTTTGGAAAAACGTTCAGATCCCCTGCCCATTTTTTATTTATTTTTTTTAAAGATTTTGTTTTGTTTTGCTACTAAGGTGTATGAATTTCTTACATATTTTAGAAATTAGCCTCTTATCATATATATGGTTTGTAAATATATTCTCTCATTCAATAAGTTGCTTTTTTATTTTGTTGATTTTTTTTCTTGCTGTGCAGAAACTTTTTACTTTGATGTGGTCCCACTTCTTTATTTTTGCTTTCACTGCCTTTTCTTTTTGTGCCAGATCTAAAATATCATCACCAGTACTGACATCAGGAGCTTATTGCCCAAGTTTTCTTCGTTTTATAATTTTAGGTCTTATGTTCAAGTCTGTAATCTATTTTGAATTAACTTTTATGTATGGTATAAGATAGTGGTCCAGTTTACTTTTCTTGCATTTGGCTATCCAGCTTTCCCAACATCATTTTTTAAAAGATTTTATTTATTTGACAGAGAGAGAGTGAGAACAGGAGACAGAGTGAGTGAGCGAGCATGCGCACACAGGGAGAATGGCAGAGGGAGAGGGAGAAGCAGACTCTCCACTGAGCAGGGAGCCTGATGTGGGGCTCAATCCCAGGACTCTGGGATAATGTCTGAGCCGAAGGCAGATGCTTAACTGACTGACCCACTCAGCACCCCATCAGCACCACTTCTTGAAGAGACTGTCCTTTCCTTGTTTTATATTCTTGACTCCTTTGTCATAAAGCAATTGCCTATATTTGTGTATGTTTAGTTCTGGGGTCTGTTCTGTATCTGTTGAAATGATCATATGATTTTATTCCTTATTTGGTTAATGTGGTGTATTACATTGATTTGCAAATGTTAAGCCATTTTTTCTACCCTAGTTAATCTCATGGTGTATGATCCTTTAAATGTATTGAATTCAGTTTGCTTACATACTATTGAGGACTTTTGCATCTAGGTTTATCAGGGATATTGACCTGTAGTTTTCTCTTCTTTTGACATCCTTGAATGGTTTCATTATAGGGTAATACTGGTCTTTTAGAATGAGTTTGAAAGTGTTCCTTCCTCATCTATTTTTTAGAAGAGTTTGAGAAAAACTGGCAGTAATTATCCTTTCAATGTTTAATAGAATTCACTCATGAAGGTTTCTGGTCCTGCCCTTTTGTTTGAGAGCTTTTGGTCATTGATTCAGTCTCTGTGCTAGTGATCAATGTATTTAGATTTTCTATTTATTGGGATGCTTGGGTGGCTCAATGGTTGAAGATCTGCCTTCAGTTCGGGGTGTGACCCCGGGTCCAGGGATCAAGTCCCACATCAGGGAGCCTGCTACTTCCTCTGCCTGTGTCTCTTATGAATAAATAAAATCTAAAAAAAATCTTCTATTTATTTATAATTCAGTCTTGGTAGGATGTATGTTGCTAGGAATTTATCAATTTCTTCTGGGTTGTCCGATTGTTGGCATATAATTGTTCATAATAGTCTACTATGAGTAGGTTTGCTTTTTCATTTTGCTATGTAATGCCATTCTTTGTCTCTTATTAAGTGTGTGTGAGTGAATAATGTAGGTATAGGAACCCCAGCTTTCTCTTGGTTTCAATATGCATGAAACACATTTTTCCATCCCCTGACTTTGTCATTGTGTGTCCTTAAGTTTGAAGTGAATCTCTTGTAAGCAGCCTAAAAATGGGTCTTTTAAAAAAAAGTCCAGGACCTCCTGGGTGGCACAGTCAGTTGAGCAGCAGACTCTTGGTTTTTGCTCAGGTTGTGATCTCGGGATTGTGAGATTGAGCCCTGTATCAGCTGTGTTCAGTGCAGAGTCTGCTTGGGATTCTCTCTCCCTCTCTTTCTGCCTCTCCCCCAACACTCATACTCTCTCTAAAATCTTTAAAAATACGTTAAGCTGATCTTTTGATGGAGAATTTAATCCATTTACCTTTAAAGTAATTACTGGTAGGCATGTCCTTATTGCTATTTTGTTGTCTTCTGTATGTTTGTGATTCCTTTATTCCTTTCTTCTCTTGCTCCCTTCCTTGGTGATTTTCGGATTTTCTTTAGTGCTATACTTTGTTTCCTTTCTCTTTATCTTTGGTTTATCTAGCATAGGTTTTTGCTTTGTGGTTACCATGAGGCTTAGATACAACAACGTATTTTTATAATGGTCTAGTTTAAGTTGATAACAACTTAAATTTAAACACATTCTAATGACCTACATTTTTACTTTTCCCTCCCCATGTTTTATGGTTTTGATGTCACATTTTACATCATTTTACATTTTTATCTTTTATATTCCTTCACTAATAATAACTATAGCTATAATATTGCCAAAATTTTAGCTTCATACTAGCTTTATAAGTGATTAATCTACCACCTGTTCTAATATTGTTCTGGATTTTAAGTTCTTTATTTATTTAAGCAATCTCTACACCAAACTTGGGGCTTGAACTTGTGACTCCAAGATCAAGAATTGCGTATTATTCCTAAAGAGCCAAACAAGCACCCCTAGATTTTACTCTATATTTACCTTTACCCGTGAGATTTGTACTTGCACATTTTTCCCTAATTAGTGCCCTTTTATTTCAGCTTAAAGAAGTCCCTTTCACATTTCTTGTAAAATTGGCTTAGTCATGATGAACTCCTTTAGCTGTTCATCAATTCTACGTGACAACTTTACCAGATAGAGTATTCTTTTTTTTTCCCACTGTTCAAAATGTATTTAGTTTTTAGTTGGTAGGACAGATAGTTGGTTGCATTGTCTTTTTACATTATATGGCAATGTACACTATATTCTGACATATATAGTACACAAAATAAGATCCTTTAGAAGAGTTATGCACAATATATGCAATATTGAATTTATATATTGGATCCCAGGATGTGACTGAAGAAAAAAAGATGGACTAGGCATGTTGGGTGTTGGGGTGAAGGAATCAGAAGCTACAGAACACAGTAAATACACATATGGTTTGAGGAGTAACTGCAGCATATAGGACATTGGCAGTGGTGCCTGTGAGATGGTGAAACTATATTACATTAACCAATTTAGGACTACACAAGACAGGCATCATCCAGCATCAGGATATAGCTGCAGGGTTTTGTGAACCATTCCCATTTGTAATGTTAGGAAACTGATGTTTTTCTTGGGCCGTTTTAATATTACTACTTGAGTAACAGGTCAGATAATAAGAACATACACAACCTCCAACTAAAATCTTGTAGTCTAGACAGTGATGTGGTACATTAGAAAATTTTAAAACTGCAGCTCCTTTTGGATCCCCCAAAGTGTATCTGCACCCTTCTTCAAACGGGCCTCTTCCTCAGGAGTCAGAGTCACCTTCACAACATCGGAGATTCCTTTCTGTCCCAAGATGCAAGGAACAATAAGGAAGACATCATCTTTTATTCCATAGAGACGCTTAATCATGGTGGAAATTGGATGCACCCGCCTAAGATTCTTCATTGTACTTTCTGCCAAATCTGCCACAGACAGTCCAATGACCCAGGAAGTGTAGCCTTTCCATTTGATCACCTCAAAGGCACTGTCAACCACCTGTTTGTGAACCTCTTTCCACTGTTCCTTGTCTGCATCAGTGCCTAAGTCAGGGTGCAGATTCTTCAAAGAGACACCATCAACATTTACTCCACTCCATACAGGCACACTGGAGTCACCATGCTCTCTCCAAGGACACACCCATGACAGCTTAATGGGTGAACTCCCAGCCTTTCTCCCATTCAGTAATGGAACCGGGCTGAATCCAGATTGCAACCACTTCCAATAACACAGTTTTTGGGAAAGCCACTTATCTTCCAAGTCACATAGGTCAAGAGATCCACTGGATTGGAAACAAGATATCCACTGGATTGGAAACAACAAGCAACTTGAAGTTTGGGCTGTATTTGACAATATTAGGAATAATGAACTTAAAGATGTTCACGTTACACTGGACCAAATTAAGACAACTTTCTCCCTCTTGCTGATGTGCCCCAACTGTGATAATAACCTGCTTGGAGTTTGCAGTCACATTATAGTCTTTGCCAAAGACAATTTTTGGTGTTCTAAGGAAAAGGCTGCCGTTGTAGAGATCCATCATCTCTCATGACATCAACAAATCCTTCATTAAGATACTGATGACATGAGCCATGCCAACAGCACCAACCCCAACAACTGTAATCTTATTCTGGGGAATATGGTCTTCCTTAAGATTCTGAATCGGCTGATCCTTGAGAGTTACCATTTTAGACTTAAAACCAAAAGGAATCGGGAGTGCACATTGGGCAGCAGCAGCATGCAGGGTCAGGTTGGGACTTGGCAATGGTGGCTCTGACTCCCAGATAGAGTATTCTTGATTGAAGGAATTTTCTTTCAACACTTTGAAGGCCAGAGGGAGTGATATAATATAGTCAAAGTTTCTGCTAAAAAATCTGATGGCCTTAAGGAGTTCCTTGTTTGCAATAAGTTGCCTTTTCTTGCTGCCTGTAAGACTGTCTCCTGATCTTAAACTTTGGCATTTTAGTTATAATGTGTCTTAGTGAGGGTCTCTTTGGATTCATCTTCTTTGGAACTATGAGATTCCTGGATCTGGATGTCTGTTTCCCTCCATGGGTCAGGAAATTTTCAGTCACTAATTCTTCAAATAAGTTTTCTGCCCATCTTTCTCTTCTCCTCCTGGGACCCCTATAACATGAATATCAGTCCACCTGATGTTGTCCCATGAGGCCCTTAAACTAGCTTTTTTTTTTTTTTTAAATCCTTTGTTTTTCCTGTTTTGGTTGGATGAGTTCCATGACCTTGGCTTTGATTTCATTAATCTTTTCTCTGCCTTATCTAGTCAGCTGTCGAATCCCTCTAGTTTGTTTTTCAGTTCAGTTACTGGATCCTTCAGCTCCGTGACTTCTATGTGGTGCTTTATTATATTTTCTCATTGTTGAATCCTCAGGGTGTTTATGCATTCTCCTGAGTTCAGTAAGCATTTCTATGATGCACTATCATTTCTTGCTGTTTTTAACTTTTAACAGGTAGATCATTTATCTCTCTTTCATTAAGGACCTTTTTATGAGGTTTTATCTTGCTATTTCATTTGGAACATATTCCTGTTTCTTCGTATTCATGACTCTGTTGGTTTCTATGCATTAGCTGCCATCTCTCCCAGTTTTGAAGAATGGTCCTTGTATAGGAGATGAACCTTATTGTTCTACCCTTCTCTATCTCTTGGTTGTCTCTCAAGACTTGGTGATTGGCCAAGCCACCTATTTTATTTCTAGTGGTTCCCAATATTTAAAGGTTCCCCTAGACTTGCATGGTTCCTGGGGGTGGGGGTGGGTGGGGAATCTTAGCCTCTAGATTCAGGCTCTTTGGAAGCAGAAACTCTTAGGTGGCAGCTTTTAAAGTAGGCAAATGTGTACAGTTCTGTGGGACCACAAGTGTAGTCTTACTGACACAATAGCCAGACAAGGTAGAAATGTCCCCTGGGTGTCATTAATAAAAATTAGAGCAACAGACAAGCATATACATCCCTTTCTGGGAGTTGCTGGAAATCTGGAGTGAGAGAAAGTGCAAAGATAGTGTGCACCAACTTTTATCCCCGTATCCCTACCTCTTTAGGCCCCTAGGTCTATACCAGACAGTCTGCTTGCCCACTCATGCCAAAGCTCCAGGAATCAAAAAGGCCTCTTCAACAAAATAATGTGGTGTGTTTCAGTCCACTGTATTGTGGCCTGGGTGGGGTAGCCAGATAAGAACTCACTTTCAGATTGTTACCAGAGCTAGGTGCTCAAGAATGTCCCCTGGGCAGCAGCCATAAACAAAACAAGGCACCAGACAAGCATATAGGCTTCTGTCTGGGAGATACTGGCACTTTGGAAATTGTCAAAGAATATAAAGATCATTCCTGCCCTCTGAGGTCTCTGGGATGTGTATTTAATTAGAAACTTGGCCCTCACATTGCAACCATGGAGATAAACGAACAGGCCTTTTTCACAAAAAGACTGGCTCCTGGGTCTGGTGCCTCTTGCTGTGTCCAGGGAGTGGTAGCTGATGATGAACTCTTTCTCCATTGGTTAATATTAGGTGATTGTCTTATCTGGTAAATAATAAGTGCACCAATGATTAAGTCTGCCTAGAGTTGCATTTTTGAGGTGGTAACTTATAAGCTGAGTTGTTTGACAGCATCAAGTATTAACTCTGCTGGTGATGTGTTAGATGGCTAGAGAATATGAAATCAAATAAAGAGCATTTATCAGCTTCATCAGGAATCGTACAAGTAGTGAGTAAGGTAGCAAGGATGATAACCAGTTTGGTAAACTGTTAAAATATCCAATTTTTCTACACTGGCTGGCAAATAGTAGCTATTCTCACAGAACTTCTCTATTTGTTTTGTCTGCCCTCAGCAGTACCTCCAAACCCCTCTTCCGTGGTCCCCAGAATTTGCTATTTTCTAGCAACTAAAAGGCCAATGCTCTTACACACTCACTAGTTTACATCTAATCCCAGGGGATGCAGTCAAGAGACAAGTTACAAGCCTTGAAATACTAATGAGTATTCAGTAAACTGGAGTTAAAGGTCAGAGCATGAAATACATGCTGGGGAACAGAGAGAAATGGAATTGATAAGGGGCCACCAACAGATTTTAGGCAGATAATTTTGACCAACCTTAGTCTGTAAGTACTCACTGCTACTTGCAGACTGAGCTGCTACATATAGTGTTTAAGGAATTATTAGTAACAGCTGCTGTTAAAATGCCTATGGGTTTTTACTGTTACTCTCTAAATATAGACTTGCATGAAGGAATTTACCTCTTTACCTATGCAGTTACAGGATATATTATGCTAACATTACCCCGCTTTGCAGTTGGTGATTTCACTTTTACAGATGTAAACATGAAAATCACTGGGAAGGAAAATAAAACTTGGAAAAAAGTCAGTCACGTTTGACCATTTCACTCAGAACATTTCACATAGTGGCTGAATACTGATAAATCAGTTTATTCATCAGTGTGAGCAGGCAAGAGATCACTCAGAAGTTTTGATTTAAAAGGGTCAATAAAGAAGGTTTATTTATATGGAAGTATTGATAGAATTGGTTCTCCTTCCTTTAAATTCCTTGCTTAAAAAAAAAAAAAAAGATATTCCTCATTAATGAAGTATGGGTTAAATGATAAATACTCAATACAATACCTGAGCAAATCAATGTTTTATTTTTACATCACAGTTTACTGTTCTTCCTAACTGGCAGTCACTGCATTGTATATACCTTCAATTCCAATATAATTTCCATCACTGTATGTTTCTTCATGTTCTATCTTAAGAGTAAATGATATTACTGAATTACTTTCATCAAATACTAATTTTCATAGTCTTTCATTAGCAAGCACCAAAATTAAAACCCAACAATCGATGGGATAAGTATACATAACAAATTCCCTGTCAGACATGGGAATAAAATGTTCATATTCCCAAAGGTCTGCATTTTTTTTGGCATTACACAATAGGGTATTACAATTAAACATAAAATCAGTTGCTATTTAATACTGTTTAATAACGCAGATCACTTCATTTGAAACAAGCTTTGCCTTTTGAAGGTTCCTCCTTCCCATCCCTTCTACAATGCTTCCCAATGCCGCAGCTGAGGGAGCTCCATGCCATCATTCACTCCTCTTCTCTCTGAACTGGCAAGCGCTCTGGAGGAAGAACAGATTCCAACTTCTGCCAGCGCTCTGGCGGCCACAGGATATGTGTAGCATGGGCATGCAGAAGTCCTAGGGAAACCTGAACCCATGAGAGACACAAAGAAAGCAAGCAAGGAATTATTTTATCAGAATTATCATTAATATCTTAAAAACAGAATTTGATCCAGGTCTGATAGATGATTAAAAATAGTTAACATTTATACAGTACTTTTCTAGGTGCTTTATGTACCTAAATGCCTTTAAATTCTCACAACCATTGGAAGTAGGTATTACACTCATTTTTCATATAAGAAAACTAAAATTGAACTGGTTAAAGATCTTGCCAAAAGTCTTACAGCAACCGACTGGTAGAGGCTGGCTTCAGGGCTGAGCTGTCCAACCCCAGGGTCTGCAAACTTAACCCTCATCCTCAATAATCAGTTTGCATGCAGCCAGGGAACACAAATCTGGTTTGCATTCTCAGAATTTCCTATGGAATTACCAGTATTTTAGACACTTTACTTTGTGGATAAGTCAGAGACTTTTTTTTTTTTTTTTTTTGTATAAAGCATTTCCCTGCCTACTGGCCAAGCAGCAAGAGTTACGGTGAGACTAAGTAAACCACATGGAGCAACACAGAACTAGTGCTCACAGAGGGAGGTGGAAAACTAAGGGAAAGAGCAATGGAGAATAGGAAGCAAGGAAAAAGAATAAATATGTGCTAACTAGCTACTGCAGGTTACTGCAGGTTCACTTTATATTTTCAAATGTTTTTCCTATAAATTGGAGGTCCATAGAGATTAACATACAAGACTGCTTTCATTGAAGTTGTTTCCTAGCATATGCATTCAAGGAGAGACTCAACTGCATGTCCAGGGAGGGACTCTAACAAGAAAACTAGAAACACATTGATTTGAAAAACAAAACCAACTTCACAACTTGGAGTACAAATAAAATAAGCTCAGGGGCCCAGTAAAGGAACATTACTTTGGAAAAAAAAAAATCAAACATACAGAAAATTTGAAAATGTGGGGGGCGGGGGGTGGAGGGAGCAAGCTCTATTCACCCAAACTCACTAGTTATTTACATTTTGTTGCATTTGTTACTTTTCCCTTGTGTGTGTGTGTCTGTGTACATACTTTTTTTAATGACCCATTTGAAATTTGCTGACATTCTGAATTTACTCTGAATATTTCCACATGTATCTCCTCAGAAGTAAGACTCTTTCCTACATAAACATAATACATTCTATGTAAGATATTATTGACACAATATTAACATATAGCCAACATTCTAAGTTTTTCAGTTACAATAGTGTCTTTTATAGCTATTTTAAAAATTCTTAAGGGTCAAAAATTGCATCATAATTGTTGTTATTTTTGTTCAGACCTGTTGCCTTGTAAAATGTCCTACATTTATAATGGCTTGACTTTTCCCCTCCTAAATAGATTCAAGGTAAGGGTTCTGGGCAAGAACACAATGTACTTGGTAATGCATTCTTCTTATTCTCTCATGTCAGAAGACACAAAATATCTGTCCCATTCCTGTGAAGTTTGGTCACTTGATTAAGGTGTTATGGACCAGGTTTCTCCACTGTAAGCAAATTGTTTCCCTTTTATAATTAGTAACTAATCTGTGGGGTGATATTTTGAAATATGTAACTATCCTGTGTCAACATTTCACATAAAAT
This sequence comes from Canis lupus dingo, assembly GCF_003254725.2. NCBI lineage: Eukaryota > Metazoa > Chordata > Mammalia > Carnivora > Canidae > Canis > Canis lupus. The sequence goes on from NC_064256.1 coordinate 50,389,693, forward strand.
AATTTCACGGTCTCTCAAGGAAGCTGGTTTCTAAACCATCTAATGAGTTTAATATCCATCGATGATCCTCCCTGAATCAGTTATTACATCGATGATTATAATAGTGAGTTTCCAAACTTATTATTCCTTTTATATTTATTCGCTGTTATTCTTCTCTAAAGTGATTCCCCTTCTGACCCTGAACGCCTCTTTTAATATCATTTTTTTTTTAAAGTCTGTTATGAGTTCTGGGTTCAACATTGCAGACTTACTTGTACCTGTTCAGCCTGAGATCAGACATCTCGTTAAGGAGGCTTGGGTCTACTCAGGAAAGTATTTAGAAACCACCACCTGCTACTCTATGTACTCATTGCTCCATGGGTGTCAATATTCAAGGCCATTTCAGAGAATAAACAGAAAATATCCAAAACCCCAGGGTTTTCCCTCATCTTCCCCCATTTGATATGTCTATCTTCCTTCTTCCAGAGTGAGCACTCTGGCTCCCAAACAAAAATTTACTGAGTAAAAATCAAAGATTCTTTACAACTATTTTAATCCCTACAGTAAATCTCATTTTAAGGGTATATTTATTGGAATCTGACCTTTTTTCCTCCACAGTGTAGCTGTGTTAAATACTGTGTGGTTTGTTTCTATTTGTATTCAATTTTAGTGTGCTTTTGGGATCCTTTTTGATGAAATGTTATTGTTAAAGGGTGAGGTAGGCAGAAATGCCCCTTGAATACACACTCCAAAGAGGTCCATATCCCAATCCCCAGAAGGTATGAATATGTAGTGCTACGGAGCTAAGAGGAATTAAGGTTACAGATGGACTTAAGGTTGCTGATTAGTTGATCTTAAGATAAGGAGACTATCCTATCGCATTCTAGGAACCCAAATGTAATCATGAGATTCCATTAATGTAGATGAGGTAGGCAGAAGGGTTGGATTCAGACAGATAATGTTATACTGCTGGATTTTGAAGATGGAGAAAATGGCCACGAGCCAAGGAATGCAGGTGGCCTCCAGAACCTAGCAAGGAACCAGATGATCCCCTAGAGCTTTTTTTTTTTCTCCCATAGAGCTTTCTGGGTAAATGCAGCCTTGCTGATACCTTGGTTTTAACCCAGTGATCCATACTGGACTCATGACCTCCAGGACTGTAAAATAATTTTGTTGTTTTAAGTTACATTATTTGTGGCAATTATACTAACAATGGGAAAATAATACAAAAAATATACACAAATGACAGTCTACCATCTACTACTATACCTCTAAATGCTTCCATTTCTAGCAGTATATTTTCCTTTTTTGGAAAAAGAAACCCAAATATACACTTATTTCCTCATACCAACGGTAGAACACTACACATTCCCCTCTGCACGTGGCTTTTAATTCTCACCAGTATATCCTAGAAACCATTTCCTAACACTTCATAGGAAAGGGAGACTGGTTTTTACAACCCTCCTCCCCCCAACACCCCCCCCCCCTTAGTGATTCTGATTGACCTCGTTGGGAATCCAGCATCTGAAGTTGCCACTTGGTGTCACACCCAGAAAAAGCAAACTTAACCAACTTGAAAGAATCCCTGAAACATATTTTGGAACATGCTAAGTAACTATCACAACCATGTTACCTGGCAGGAACCTAGATCTAAATGGTCTGTAATAGTGAAGTTTTTATCTACTTTTATTTTTTTTTTTTTTCTGGACTCAGTGGAACTATAGGGCAGCTGATTTCTATCTTCTCCACAATAACCCTTTTTAGATTTGATAACTGCTACTCTGTTGTCCCTCAAGCCTTTATTTGCCGTTTCAAGTTGTTGAACTTTTCCCATATGGTTGATTTGCCAGGACTCCTGCCAATATATTTGCTTGCTTGGTGCTTCAATTTGTTTTAATCAACATTCATTTTCCTAAAACCTAGGATTCTTTTATTCCAAATATTTATTAGGTATACTATGTATTTCCTGAAAAAAAATAATTTATAGTCATGAATGTGAAGAATCTCACAGATGTAGAATATTACTATTGTTTAAAAGTATGGAATGCAAAATTTAAGCATTTCTTTAAGAAAGGCTGATAAGAGGGCCTATGTACGCTCAGCATTCTTGTCACAGATCTCTATTAGTATGTATATAGACATGCAAAGAGCATAGTGAATACAGGGCAGGAAAAAAATCCAGAATTAATCCAGAAATAAAAAAACTTAAAAGCTGTACTTCAAGGTACAGCTTTGGTTTCCACACATACTGTAGTAAGCAGGGTCCTCCAGAGAAACAGAGCCAATAGGATATGTGTTTATATATAGAAATAAATTTATGTGAAACATTTAGTTCCTGTAATTATGGAGGCTTGGTGGGTTCAAAATCTATCTAATGGGGAAGGCCAGAAGGCGGAAGACTCAGAAAAGAGTTGCAGTTTAAGTTCAAAGGCAATCTGCTCGCAAATTGCTTATTGCTTGGGGAGGTTATCCTTTGGTTCTGTGCAGGCCTTCAACTGATTGAACGAAGCCCACCCACCTATTGGAGAATAAAATGCTTTACTCACCCTTACAGAAACCTTCAAAGGGCTGGGCACCATAGCCCAGCTAAGCTGACACACAAAATTAACCATCACACCTGACAAATACAATCCTCCTCCTTATTGCTTACTACACCCGGGGCAGTGTTCTGAGTGACTTAGGCATCCTGATGCATTGAATCCTCACACTAACTCTGTGATGCAGGTTCTATTATAGTCTCCACAGTGGAGGAAACCTATGTACAACATGAGATTTTTTTTGAGCCAAGACTGATGTGTATGCCCTCTGGCTCTTGAACCTATCAAGATCCATAATATAATTTATTTTCTAAATAAGACACTTTGACCGTCAAATGGGGTACTTTTTAAATTAAGTCAGGATAATAGTAAAATGGAGCTATGCTAGACAAATCAAGATCGGGTCAACTTAATCATACTGCTGTTCCACATACTTTCCTGAAACACCTAGATTGATCAGAAGGAAATGATTGTTAGGAGCTGTATTTTTTTTTTCAAAACTCATATGTTGAGGCCTTAATGCCCCAGTAGCTCAGAACAAGACTCTATTTGAAAATAGTTACCTCAGTAAAGGTTCTAAGTTAAAATGAGGCCACTAGGGTGGCCCTAATTCAATCAGGCTGGAATTTTGTTAAAGGAGGACATTAAGACACACAAAGAACCAATAGGGGTGCATGTGGAGACACAGAAAAAAAAAGTCAGCCATTTGCAAGCTAAGGAGCAAAGTCTTGAAAGAAAACAAAACAGTCTTCAGAACTGAGAATTTTTTGTTGTCACTCAAGCCATGCAGTTTATGGTATTTGGTTATGGCAGTCCTAGCAAACTAAGACATAAATAAAAAGGAATAACTGTGCTGGAAGCTGCTTTCCTAAGATGTGCCAGTATTCAGTCAAAATAGGTAAACAAAGAAACATGTTGAAGAAAAAAAATCCATTTGTTATTAAAGAGAGAGATGCTTAAGCACGTATAGGCATACCTAGTTTTATTAGGCTTTGCAGCAACACTGTGATAAGTCTTTCAGTGCCATTTTCCAATAGCATTTGCTCATTTGTGTCTGTGTTACATTTTGATAATGCTTACATTATTTCAAATTTCATTATATTTGTTATGGTGATCTATGATCTTTGAAGTTACTACTGTAATTGCTTAGGCGATCTACAAACTGTGCCTGTAGAAGATGGCAAACTTAATAAACGTGGTATGTGTTGTGACTGCTCCACTGGCTGGCTGTTGCCTCATTTCTTTCCCTCTCTCCAGACCTCCCTATTTCCTGAGATGTAGTAATATCAAAAGTAGGCCAATTAATAACCCCATATGGCCTCTAAGTGTTCAGTAAAATTAAGAGTCACAGGTCTCTCACTGGGAATCCAAACTACAATTCAGTAAACTTAGTGAGGAAACATATCAAAAGCCAAGACTGGCACAAGAGGCTTAGCTTTTGTCCTAAGCCAAGTTGTGAATGAAAAAGAAAAGTTCAAAGAAATTAAAAAGCTATCAATGGTAAGAAAGTGAAACAGCCTTATTGCAGATATGGACAAAATTTTAGTGGTCTGGACAGATGATCAAACCAGCCAAAGCCAGACCAAGGCCCTAACTCCCCTCAGCTGTTTGAAGGCAGAAAGGTGAGGAACCTGCAGAAGAAAAGTTTGATTTAGCAGAGATTGGTTCATACGGTTTTAGGAAAGAAGCTATCTCCATAAGGTAAAGGAGCAAGTTATCCAAAAGATCTAAGATCATTAATGTATGTGGCTACACTAAAAAAACAGATTTTTAATGTAGATGAAACAGTCTTCTATTGGAAGAGGATGTTAGCTAGGGTTTCCATAGCTAGAGAGAAGTCAATGTCTGGCTTCAAAGAACAGGCTCTCTTACAAGGGGATAATGCAGCTAGTGACCTTAAATGGAAGCCAATGTTCATTTACCATTTCAAAAATCCAAGGGAGGGGATCCCTGGGGGGCTCAGCAGTTTAGCGCCTGCCTTTGGCCCAGGGCCTGATCCTGGAGACCCTGGATCGAGTCCCACGTCAGGCTCCCTGCATGGAGCCTGCTTCTCCCTCTGCCTGTGTCTCTGCTTCTCTCTCGCTGTGTGTCTCTCATAAATAAAATCTTAAAAAAAAAAAAAAAAAATCCAAGGGACCTTAAAGATTATGTTAAATTTACTCGTCCTGAGCTCTGACATAGAACAATAAAGCCTGAATGACAGCACATCTGTATACAGTGTGGTTTACTGAACATTGTCAGCCTTCTGTCAAGACCTACTGATTAGAAAAAGAGTCCTTTCAAATATTAGTGCTTATTGACAATGTACCTGGTCTTCCAAGAGCTCGGATGGAGACATACAATGAGATTCATGTTTTCATGCATGCTAACACAACATCTATTCTTCAGCCTGTGCATCAAGGACTCATTTTGACTTTCAAAGCTTATTCATTAACAAATGCATTTCTTAGGGCTATAGTTGCCACAGATAATTATTACTGATGGGTATGGGCAAAGTCAATTGAAAACCTCCTGGAAAGGATTTGTCAATCTAAGTGTCATGAAGTATACTTCCAATGAATGCATGGAAAAGGAGTCAAAATATCAACGTTCACAGAAATTTGGAAGAAGTTGCTTCTAACCCTCATGGAGAACTTTGAGGGGTTCAAGACTTCAGTGGAGAAAGTAGCTATGTATGTGGTAGAAATAGAAATTCAAGAAAACTTGAATTAGAAAAGGAGCCTGAAGAAGTGAGTGCATTGCTACAATCTCAAGAAAAAACTTTAATGGATGAGGAGTTAATCATCATTTTATGAATGAGCACAGAACAGGATTTCTTAAAATGGACTCCTTTCCTGGTAGAGATGTTGTGAAGATTCTTGAAATGAAGACAAAGGGTTTAGAATATTATATAAGCTTAGTTGATAAAGCAGCAGTAGGGTTGGAGAAGACTGACTCCAAGTTTTGAAAATGCTATCAAATAGCATCACATGCTACAGAGAAATTGTTCATGAAAGGAAGAGTATATCAATGTGACAAGCTTCACTGTTGTCTGAAGAAACTGCCACAGCTGTCCCAACCTTCAGCAACCACCACCTAGCCATCAACAATGATGGCAAGACCTTCTATCCACACACTCAAAAAATATGACTTTTTGAAAGCTCAAGTGATGATTAATTTAAAAATATCCTCTAAAAAAAGGTTAAAGCATATACATTGCAATAGTATTATATCTAAAAAAGTAAACCTAATAGAATACAGTATAATGTGTTTACATTTATAACTTTTATATGTACTGAGAAACCAAAAATTCATTTAACACACTTTATTATAATATTCACTTTGCTGCAGTAATCTAGAATAGAACCTAAAATATCTTTAAGATATGACTAAAATTTTTTCGAAGTTAGATTACTTGACCAACCAAACTAGTACTTTCCTGGGACTTGACTCTCCCCTATGCTCTTTTGTGTCCCATGTGTAACTGTGTCTACTCTTCAAAGGATTCACAACAGTTTTAGGCATAAATCTTTACAGTAAATTTTAGGACATGACAAAATCATTAAATCATATAATCCCTTAGCAGATCATTGTGCTTTTAGTGTCTGCTGAATGAAAAGACAGATCCACATATATCAATGGGCTTCTTAAAATAATTGTTGCCCATAGACTGGGAATCAGTGATCTAGAATAGTCTATTTTTATTGTGTACCCTAACAGCAAAAATACTAGAAAATTGACTTTGATATATATTTTAAAATATATATTAAACATTTATATTTACTGTATATATTATATATATGTGTGTGTGTGTGCAGTAGTGTTAACATTCCATAAAACCAAATGTTAGTGAAACTTAAACTCTTATTTTTTCAGATCAAGAGTTCTAATTTTTTATTTTTGCCTCCAGGGGATCCTTATACACACCCTCTCCTATTCTTGCTCCCCTCTTAAGAGATCTCTGCTCTAGGAAACACCAAAATTAGTAGCTGAAAATTGATCAGTGCTATTAGTCAATTAGTTTGTTTTATCCACACAATGCCAAGTAAGCACATGGACTAAATTTACACTGAATTACCTATCTTTAATTGAATTGGCTCAACTGAGAAGTTATGTTGGCATGTAGTAGACACAGCTTTCATGAGCCCAGACTTTTCTTCAGGTTCCAGAGGCACAGGTGTGTTACTATGGTTCCCTCCACTCCCTATTCATAGGCCTATAGTCACAGAGAACTCTTCCAATTCTTGGCTTCAGGATACCATCTCTTAAAGGAAGAGCTTGCAAAGATAAGATAAGGGCAAGCAAAGCAAAAGAGCCCAAAGGTAGGACAAAGGGAAAAACACAGAAAAAAAAGGAAAGATGACTGTAAATGGGAGCAAAGACTTTTTAAAAACAAAGATGAGTCGGAACCAGAGCCAGGGTCAGAAGAGGATCAGGATGACAAAGAGAACAAGCACAAAAGTTCATCTGATTAAAATATTTTCCATAAAGAAAATACAAACACATGTTATATGCACTATTAGCAAATAAAATCTGTTCCCTAATGAATTTACTTAGTGTAAGAAGAGAGAAAAATTTCCACATAAACAAGGCAGCAGTCAGATGATATTTATTCTACAATATTAAATTACCTACAATTACTTTTGCAAGTCAAATCAAAATGGAACAATATTGGAACCGGGAAGAACACTGTTTAAAAGAAGGGTTGATTTGCTAGAGCTTAAAGAAGTCAGTCAGCTTTGCTGCATGATACCTCAGTATGCAAGTTCTACTCTAACGGCCTCTCCACCTAACAGCACATGCCGTGTCCACCTTTCTGCTTCTGATGATTGCTCTACTCCAGTTTATAATCCTCTTCCTCATATCCGTGGGACCCTCCTGTAAAATCCACTTTAATCCAACTTTTCCATGGAGTCCTTTCCAGCCACCTCAATTCTCCTCTTTACCCAAGTATTTGAGGCCTGCTGTTGGTCTATCCAACATCCGTTCTCAAAAAGAAATGAAGAAAAGGACCAAGGACTTCTGGGGAATAGAGCAGAGTAAGAGGGCCCTAAGCTCACTGCCTCCCACTGATGCAACTAGATAACACCACATCAGTGTAAATTACTGAGAAAATGACCTGAAACTGGCAGAACAGACTCTCCACAGCTAAAGGTAGAGAAGAGGCCACATGGAAGAGGATAGAAGAGCAGAGACATGGTTGGGAGCTAAATGGACTTGCAGAGACTGTGCATAGACAGGAGGGATGCCTTAGGCATTCTCCCCTGGATAAAGGAAAAAAAGAGCCCTCACAGCAGGCACCCCAGGCATGGGGAACCCTCACAGGGAAGATGAATTCCTGTAACATTTGGCTTTGAAAACCAGAGGAGCCAAATTTCATGGGCCCTTACAGTAAGTGGGGCTTAACACCTGGAACTTTCAAAATTAACAGGCTCTGCCCTGGGAGAGCATGGAAGGCTAGAGGAAATTGAATCTATGCCTTCCTTTCAAGAGACAGCACAACAAAGAGCCTGCCGAGACACAGCATAGAAGCAGCAGTTTGAAAAATGGCTGAAATATAAAAGAGAGAGATTTGTTCACTCATCTCAGAGTATGTGCTGGAGGGAGAAGGAGCCTTTGGAGATTTCTCAAAAAAGAAAAGTGCTGGCAGGAGCCATTTACCTCCCCCATACCCTAGCCTAGACACACAGGTATCTGCAGGAACTAGTGCCAACACTTGCTACCTAGCTTGCTAACAATGTGCTCACAAATATCCATCCTCATACGTTTGCTAATCCATGCCCTCCAAACCTGCCTGCCTTAGTTTGGGGCAGCTGTAGGTCCCCTCTTGCAGAATGCAAACTGTGAGAGAAGAGAGCAAGTGAAGAAGGAACAGAACTACAGAAAACAACCATAAAACAAAAGCAAAATGGCCAAGAAGTACATAATGATCAAAAATTACTTTGAATGTAAATGGACCAAGCACTCCCATCCAAAGATATAGGATGATAGAGTAGATTTAAAAAATAATAATAAAAAAAAGCAAGATCCACCTACATATTACCTACAGGAACTCATTTCATACCTAAAGACACATGCAGATTCAAAGTGAAGGGATGGAAAAACATTTATCATGCAAATGGAAGTGAAAAAATTGGAAAAGCAATACTTATATTAGACAAAACAGGCTTTAAAACAAAGACTGTAACAGACAAAAACACTATGTAGTCATAAAGGGAACAATCCAGTAAGAAGTTATGACAATTGTAAATATAGCACCCAAATACATAAAGCAGCTAATAACAAACATAAAGCACCTAATCAATAGTAATACAATAGTAGGGGACTTTAATACCCCACTGACATCAAGAGACAGATCATCCAAACAGAAAACCAACAAAGAAACAGTGGCTTTGAATAACACACTAGACCAGATGGATCTAACAGATATATTCAGAACATTCCATCCTGAAAGAGCAGAATACACATTCTTTTCTGGAAAATGTTCTCTCTGCACTTTAAAAAAGATTGAAGTCCTACATCTTTCCTGATGACAATACTGTAAAACTAGAAATCAACCATAAGAAAAAAATGAAAAAGCAACATAAATTCATAGAGGTTAAACAACATGTTACTAAAAAATGAATGGGTCAAGCAAGAAATCCAAGAGGAAATTTTAAAAAAATACATGGAGATAAGTGAAACTGAAAACACAATAAACCAAAGTCTTCTCATTGCAGCAAAAGCTGTTCTCAGAGGGAAGTTTATACCAATATAGGCCTGCCTACCTCACGAAGCAAGAAAAATCTCAAACGACTTAACTTTACCCACAAAGGATCTAGAAAAAAACCAAACAAACAAAACCCTAAACCAGCAGAGGTAAAGCAATACTAATGATTAGAACAGATATAAAACCAGGAACTGGCTCTTTGAAAAGATCAATAAAACTGTCAGACTTTACTCAGACTGATTAGAAGAAAAAATAGGACTCAAAATTACAAGTGAAAGGTGAGAAATAACAATTGATATTACAGAAATATAAAGGATTATAAGAGAGATTATGAACAATTAGATGCCAACAACCTAGAAGAAATGGATACATTCCTAAAAACATACCAACTCCAAAAACTGAAATCAGGAATAGAAAATTTGAAGAGACTATCAATAATGAAATTGAATCAGTAATAAAAAAAAAAAAAAAAAAAAAAAAAACTCTCCAGAAACAAAGTCCAGAATCAGACAGCTTCAGGGTAAAATCTAGCAACATTTAAAGAAGAGTTAATACCTATTCTTAAACTATTCCAAATAATAGATGAAGGAAAGCTTCCACATTCATTCTATGAGGCCAGAATTCTCCCAGATACCAAAACTAGGTAAGGATACTACAAAAAGGACAACTATAGGCCACTATTTCTGATGAACATAAATGCAAAACTCCTCAACAAAATACTAGTAAACCAAATCCAACCTACATTTTTAAAAAATGATGTATCACAAACAAGTGGGATTTATTTCTGGGTCGTAAGGATGGTTTGATATTTGCTAAATCAATCAACATGATCACATGTCAGCAAGAGAAAAGATAAAAATCATATCATTTCAAAAGATGCATAAAAGCATTTGACAAAGTACAAGATTGATTTATGATTAAAACCCTCAACAAAGTAGGTCTATGGGGAACATACCTCAATATAATAAAGGCCATATATGAAAAGCCCACAGTGAACATTATCCTCAATGATGAAAAACTCAGAGCTTTTCCCCTAAGATCCAGAACAAAACAAGGATGTCCACTCTCACTGGTTCTATTCAACACAATACTGGAATTCCTCATCCCAACAATCAGACAAGAAATTAAAAGCATCCAAATTAGTAAGGGGGAAGTAAAACTGTCACTTTTTTTTTGCAGATGAGATGATACTATATATAGAAAACCCAAAGACTCCACCAACCAACTACTGGAACTGATACATGAATTCAGTAAAGTTGGAGGATACAAAATCAATATACAGAAATCAGCTTCATTCCTATACTAATAATGAAGCAGCAGAAAGAGAAATTAAGAATTCCATTTACAATTGCACCAAAAATAATAAAATGCCAAGGAATAAACTTAACCAAAGAGGTAAAAGACCAGTACTTTATAAACCATGAAACATTGATGGATTGACACAATATTGTCAAAGCAATCTCTAGATTTAATGTACTGTCTATCAAAATACCAACAGCATTTTTCCAGAATTAGAACAAATAATTCTAAAGTTTGTAAAGAACTACAGAAGACGTTGAATAGCCAAAACAGTCTTGAGTTATCCAAAGCTGCAGATATCACAATCCCAGATTTCAAGATATACTACACAAAGCTCTAGTAATCATAAACAGCATGGTATTGGCACAAAATTAGACACAAAGATCAAGGGCCGCCTGGGTGGCTCAGCGGTTTAGCGCCTGCCTTTGGCCCGGGGCGTGATCCTGGAGACCCAGGATCGAGTCCCACATCGGGCTCCCGGTGCATGGAGCCTGCTTCTCCCTCTGCCTGTGTCTCTGCCTCTCTCTCTGTGTCTCTCATGAATAAATAAATAAAATCTTAAAAAATAATTTTAAAAAAAGACACAAAGATCAAGAGAACAGAATAGAAAGCCCAGAAATAAACCCATATATATATATAAATTATATGAACCATAAATATATGGTCGATTTATATATATTATTTATGTAATATATATATAATATATATATGATCAATTAATCTTTAAGAAAGAAGGCAAGAACAAGCAATGGAAAAAAAGAATCTCTCCAGCACCTGGTGTTGGGAAAAGTGGACAGCTACATGCAAAAGCTTGAAACTTGACCCCTTTCTCAAACCATATACAAAAACATTCAAATAGATTAAAGACTTAAATGTGAGATGTGGGATCATAAAAATTCTAAAGTGAGAACAGTTCCTAATTTCTCTGACATTAGCTGCAGCAACATTTTTCTAGATATATCTCCTGAGGCAAGGGAAACAAAAACAAAAATAAGTTATTGGGACTATATTCAAATTAAAACCTTCTGCATAGCACAAAGTAAACAATCAGCAAAACTAACAGGCAACATACTGGATGGGAAAAGATATTTACAAATGACATATCCCATGAAAGGTTAGTATCCAAAATATATAAAGAATTTATACAACTCAACACTCAAAAAACAAATAATCCAATTTAAAAATGGACAGAAGACATAGACATTTCTCCAAAGAACTAATCCATATGGCCAACAGACACACGGAAAGATGCTCATCATCACTTATCATCAGGGAAATGCAAATCAAAACCATGATGAGATAACACAAAAAACAACAGGCATTGGTGAGGATGTGGAGAAAAAAGAACTCTCACGCAGTGTTGGGGTTAATGTAAATTGGTACAGCCACTGTGGAAAGTATGGCGGTGCCTTCAAAAATTAAAAATGGAAATACTGTATGATCCAAAAATTATACTCCTGGGTATTTACCCAAAGAAAATGAAAACTAATTTGAAAAGACATATGAACTCTTATGATTATTACAACTTTACAATAGTCTCTTTAATATTTTTGCTGCATAATTAACGTGTTTGAGTATATAGAAGCTTCCCCAGACCTTGCTGGGAATGTTATGTTACATAGTGTGTAGACATTGTTTACAGACAGACACTGTTTATAGACACTGACACCACCTTTCTGACATCTGAAAAGTCCAAATTCTGAAACATCTGCCTTCCAAGGTTTGAGATAAAATATTAATATCTTTAAATATCTGTAGAGGTGAATATTTACCAAAGAGGAAAAATGTAATCAGAGTTGTGGATTTAGTCCAGGGCAGGACGGACACCTTGCTAGATGCTGGAAATATAAACTATAAAGATGAACCCTGTCCTCTAGGATCTCATGATCTGGTGGGAAGGACAGACATTTCAACAAACCATCAAAGTACAACCTGACGTGGTAGACGTACAAAGGAGCCAAGTACCCTAAGCAGAGACTGTGGCCAACCCTTAGGAAGGCTCCATGGAGTGGATGCATTTAGGGTGGCTCTAAAGAATACTGAAGATTTCCCTCTCCTGAGCGCGGATCTTCACTCATGACAATCCCCTTGCCAGATTTTTATCTAGAATACTCTCCAAGTCCTCCTTGTCCTCCACTGAATTTCAAATTGAGACAATGTAATAGGTTTATACAACCCAATATTTTGCAATGAAAAAGTAAAGCCATATGCTTTACAAAAGATTCAAAATGAGATTCTCTCTTTTAAAGTCCTCATTCTAGGACAAGTGTTTTCCTTCATTACCAACAATTTTAACTTTAATCATTTCAAAGCAATTTTCCTGTTCAAGACTTAGCTTTAATCAGAATGCATTTTAGGTCACTTCATGGCCTCTTCATGATTCTCTCTAGATAACTACAGAATCATGCATAATCATTCTAGTTCCCCCAAGACACCTTCAGTAAGTAGTTAGTTCAACATTTTATGCAAAAATAGATACAAAACAGGCCTCTAGGGGTATCTTCAGCTAATTTTCATGAATTAATTTCCCAGGATTAATGTTTATGCACCACTCTCTTTACCACATAATCAAATCACTGGAGTTGAAGTGGTCTAACTCCTTATTTTGCAGCTTGATTAAGCAGGTGATGAAATACTTGAATATCATTTGGATAGTTAGCAACTCATAGTATCCACAATAATCCACAGTAGATGGATGACATTACTGACGTCTCATTGTTTACTTGTGCTCTCTCTAGTAGCTGATGTCCCACATGCCATTTTTGTGTAGGAGGTAAAACAGTTCATGTAAATACATGAGGGGAGGGGTGTGGAACTCTTTGTTGTTGACACTGTTTTAAGCCATAATTAGAACAAGTGGACAGGCAGCTGCAGGAATAGACTAGTTTGCCCTGGGTAGGAGGATTCAGGCCAACAACGTAACTGATATCCATTGCCAGGCCTGCTGCTGTGGCGGATGCCACTACTTCTCTGCCATGGTTACCTCTATTCATTGGGTGGCTGGCATCCATCTCTCCCCACTTCACATCCCTCTTTCATTCCTTCCTTCAAAAAGATTGTGAGGGTTTTTACAAAGTAAACAACCAGGAACAAAAGAAGGTAAATAAAAATGACAACTACAAGGGTGAAGACAGTTGCTGTAGAGAGCCACACCCTGGGTTCTTGGCTGCCTGAGAGCCAACGTAAAGCAGAGAACATGCTAACTTACGTAGCTCTTACAGGACAAGATGAAAGTTTTCCTCTGATTAAATTTCTGCAAGCTAGTCCTCACATCAGATCTATGACAGCATACTCTTAAGTACCTTAATGGACTGTGTCACTGGAAGGCTCTCCCAGATAGTCACAACAGAATTCACCTTGTAGGCAGTTGGGTGAGTGTTGTTCTGCAAGAGACTAAGGCAATGTAGTCTTGCATTTAATCTAGGAATCTAACTCCTTCCAAGGATAGGTATTTACATTACCTAGAAGTCTCGATGGGTAACACACTCTTTAAATGGTCTTTTCTAAATATTATGTCCTCAACTATGTTTTTCCTCTACAGGATCTATGCTGGGCTCAGCCAATTGGATGCCCGCCTGTGGGACTCCAAACACAGAGGGGGAGATGCAGAAACAAGGATACCATCAGAGTTACTGGCAGAGAAATGAATGCCAGGAAGTGTCCAGTGGCACCAACTGCCAAACTCATCACCCTGCTCCTGTGTGAACATAGGAGCACCCTGTGCGGATGTCAAATTCCTCTACCTGGTTTTCATCCTATCCATTCAGCAGAATCTTCAATATCCTTCCAATAACACCTTTTCTTCTCAAATGAGTCAGGATGGAAAAAAAAAAAAAAAAAGGAAGCCAGGATAGCTTTGTGATTTTTGTATCCAAGATAACTGATTGACGTGCTACCATGAAAATCCTGGTAATAGAATATTGATGAGGATATTTGGAATTAATGTCTGATTCCTAATTCTAAAGGTGTAGAAATCAAGGCTCAGAAATGTTGCCTACAGGTACCCAGTTAGTTATGGCTGGGACACAAATCCTAGCCCTGGCTCCTAGTTCAAAGCCCTTTTCAACATACCTGTCAGTGAAATGAGGTGTAGAGCCCTGGAAATTGTAAAGGTTGGCAAGGGGCCCTGCATCAGTGCTTTCTAAACCTGCTTTTACCCCAGGGAAAAGTGAGGCCTTTCACTTTCTGCAGACAAAAACAAACATTGTGCATTAAGGTTTGTACACATCCATGCCACTCTGTTTGGGAACTGTTGCTGATATGTAGCAGCGGGGCATGTTACAAGCCACTGGGCTGTAAGGAACACTCGCTGGCAGGGACAAGAAAGCCGGTGCTTATTACAGTAATGCGGTTATGTCGATGTGCATAAAAGCACTTGGAAAATGAAGAAATGTGGAAAGACTCTAAAGTGTGTTCCTTTTACTCGATACAACCGATCTAAAAAAGCCTACTATGTACAAAGTATAGGTCATGGGGTTCTAAACAAACCGAGATGAAGGAGCCATGGACTCTGGCCTGAGGAGTTTTAACTTAGAAGGAAAGACAGTTGTCACAGGCTTGATCCACGGGATGCGTTTGGCACAAGTGAAGGTTGCAGACGATGAGTGTCATTGGTCCACACAGGCCAGTGAAGGATTAGGAGAGAGGTGGGTTCTAAACTCTAACAGGGGGGCCACCTCTGACTGCAATCTAAGCAGGATCGTGCCCTGGGCCAAAGGCAGGCGCCAAACCGCTGCGCCACCCAGGGATCCCTATAAAATGGTTTTAATCATAAAAACAAACCATAAAAAATGATAAAATGGCATAGACCTATACATACGCATCATTCCAACGTCCATTTCTTAGTTTTGCTATGGTTCTGTAGTTCATGTAAGATGTAACCATCCAGGGGAATTGGGTGAAGGACCTTTCTGTACGATTTTTGTTGCTGTCTGTGAATCTATAACTATTTCAAAATTAAAGGTTCCAACAAACTTAAAAAAAAAAAAAGGTGAGCGTAGAGAGCAAGAGAGCAGTCAGGAGATTTTTTTGCTAGACTGCTGACGAGAGATGATCACGTTTCGGGGAAGAAGAATGAAATCCAAGTTTCATGCTCAGTGTACAGAGCCCTTCATAAATGTCCCCCCGCTTTATTTCTTGGCACTCCTTAATGTGTACCTGGGTCACTCAAACACCTCTTGGAAAAGACCTCTCTGTCTCTCACATTTCTGTACCTTCGCATATACTACTTTTCATCTGCCTTCTGAAAGCCTTTCTTCTGCTATTTACATAGGTCACTCCTCTTCATCTTTCCAGGTGTAGCTTAGATATCATTTCCTCCTGGACGTGGAAGGCTTCCACCTTCTCCTCCCAGTCTCAGCAACCGGTGCCTAGTTAATGCCAGCTAATAATTATTATACTGTCTGTTAAATAGTATATTTCAAGAACGCCTGGGTGGCTCAGGGATTGAGCCTCTGCCTTCACCTCAGGTCCTGATCCCAGGATCTGGGTTCGAGTCCTACATCAGGCTCCTCGCAGGGAGCCTGCTTCTCCTCTGCCTGTGTCTCTGCCTCTCTCTGTCTCTCTCTCTCTCATAAAATCTTTTAAAAAATAAAAAATAATAATCTATTTCATTATTTCTCTCTTACTAGGTGTGGAGCTTCTCAAAGTGGGCGCTATCTCACATATTAAATCCATGGCATGAAAATAGAAAGAAGTTCAACAAATGTTGATTAAAGAAGTGAAACTACACAATATTCATTTAAACTGGATATAAAGAAAAAAAGAAAAAAAGAAAAATAAACTGGATATAATTTGGCAACTGATTGGACATGGGGGTAGAGAAAGGAAGGAAGAATGGAGAGGACTAAATTCTCCCCTGCCTAGAAAGATGGTAATTCCTTTAACCCCAGAGGAATCATGGCAGAAGGAGCAGATTTGAGAAACAATGAGTTCGATTTGGGATTATTCAATCTGAGATTACTACCGACTGTCACAGAATACCACAGACCATTCTCTGCAAGAGTTCAGGCAAGTGTGTGAAGTAGAACTTAGAGATCTAGGAATCATCTGGTTGTACCCACAGGAATTAAAGTGCTTTCCTAGAGAAGAAGAAAGTAAGAGTGCTAAGGACAGACACCTAGGGGAACACAGCATTTCAAAGATAATGCTAGGAAGCCATCAGCTATATGTAAGAATTAATAAACTTCCTGGAGCAGTAACACATGCACCCCTAGATCAGAACTCCTGGGACTTCTGTGCAAGTAGAGTCCTAGTGCTCAGCTATACAAAGGTGAGCCTTGACATTAGGCATAACAGAACAGAGCAAAGATTAGGGGAGGAAATATTTGTAAATCACCTATAAAACTGCAGCTATTAGTTCTGCTAGAGCCTGCAGAACCTATAAAGATCCAGACAAAAGCCTATTAAAATTTCTACATTCCAACTTGTTATTTGCTTGATTAAATCATTTGAAAATCATGTCTCTTTTCATTACATTTATGTATCTATGCCTGGGAAAAGGCTGGTAACTTCCATAGTAGCCTAAGGAAAATACAGCAGGGACAAATTTATTTTTTCCAGTATAAAGTTACAAATTATCTAGAGATTATCCACTGCTATGGATTATATATGACTTTACTCCACTGACTCAGATAATTGAATGCTGACTCTTATAAAAATTTTTTGCAAATGATACAAACTTGTTGTGTGATGCATAGATTGATTTTGATAGTGCAGGAAGCTGAGATTTACTGTTAAAACTCCTGATGCTTTATAAATCCATGGATACTATTAAATTGTCAGGACTTCAACCTGAAGAGTGAGGAGGGCTTAGGCCTTATGGCCACACTGCTGGGTAGAAACACTTACTGTCCTATGGAGAGGAAGAGAGGTTTGGCTGATGATGAAGGTTCCACAGATTTGGCACTCATCCTCATGCATGCTACGTGCCATCCTCCTACTGTTAGGAGACTGTCATCAATCATTTCCTCTAACAAACTGGAGAGGAATGAGGTATGCACAAAGCACCAGGAGTAGACCCATGAATATTCCTGGCCATATTTAGCCCACTGTGTCTAGTACTGACATTTGAAACTACAGCTCCAATTAGTTTTCCTTTTCTTTTCCATGTCTTCCATAACTTGAAAAGACAACTGCTTCATTACTTTAAGGAAATTTTAACTGAATGGGGTGGAGGGAATTAATCAGCCTAAACTTATTTTTTCAATCAGGGGGTCAAAAGAGATTTTTCTTTAATCATCAGAAACCTTGATAATTCAGCATCGATAGCAGACTACCCCTATTCCTGGAATACCATGATGTACATATGGTCAAAAGAAGAGAAAAGGGGAACCATCAGTAAGCAGCATGCATGCATGGTTTTCTGATCCCAGAAGATTTAGGGTCAGAAAACCACATAGGGATGCAGACTCAGAAAATTAATAGCCATTTCATCTTTGGTAAATGATTTGACTTCTTTCAGTCTTTTGTCCTTGTCAAAACTGGAGCAACAAGATCAGCTTGGTGAGGTAGCTGCAATAATTAAAGGGTGTAAAGTTTACATTTTTCTAGCACAGAGCCCTGCTACACACTAACTGCAATGGCAGCCCCACAGTAAGTCAGGTACAGATGAAGCCTGAGGTGTAATACATTAATAACAAGAGATAAGAAAATGAGGTATTGAAAACAACTACAATGTATTGTTTCCCATTGTTGACTGTTAATGCTTCCCAATTAGAAGTTATGCCTTTGAGAAAAATTCTATTCAGTTGACTTGTGTTAATCGTTTATAACTATAAAAATGATTGCAAGAAAAAAAAATGATTGCAAGAAATCTTGTCCCAACAAATTTCCTGTTTGGGAACTCTTTTCTCCAACAGCAATAAGACGTGGCTGTTGTTAGTTTTCATTTTTGATGCAGAGCTGAACTTTGAAGGAGCTTTTTTTTTTTTTTTTTTTTTCCTGTACCAAGATGAGCTCAATAAAAACAAAATCCTTTGGATTAAGGTAACATCCCTAAGAGACCTCTGCCTCTCGTAAAAGCATTTGCAGTAATGAACGACGACAAAAAAAGAGTGGAGGCCTTCTTGTTGCTTTAAATTACATATCTGACAGATCACAAGGAAACTGCTTTTAGGTAAATGAGCATTATTTTTCTTGATTTTTCTTCTAGCTCCACAATACCAGTTAAAAGGTCCACTGGAAATATGAATTTTCTTAGCAAAATAAAGCATTATAAATGGTGCCAGCTCCTGACCACTGACTCATTCCTTAACCCCTGCAGGCATCTGTTTTCACTATTCAACAGAACTGAGTTTTTAAAGATCACCAACATTTCCAGGGAATGTCTTCAATCTCCACCTTCCTCTGCAATATTCAACCCTGCGGACGATGCCCACCTAGAACGTCACCCTAATGACTACCTTACTCCCCTTCTTAGTGCTCTGAACACACTGTAAAGCTCTGCTCACTCATCTTTAGCCACCTGTTTCCTGAACATAGATATACCCTGAGGTTATGCTTTGTTTTTCTCCACTCTTTATATGTTTTCCCTTGGTGAACTCATCCACTGCCATTTCTTTAATTCCCACTAGGACAAAAATCCCTCAAATATCTATATCCAGACTTACCTTTCCTCTTAACCTCCAGATTGGATTCTCAGTTGCCTGATGGATGTACTCAAGTGGGTGTCCTCTTTATTACACAAACATGAGGTACACGATGTACCAGCTCATTATCAAATCTCTCAAATGAGTATCTGACCCTAGCTTCTCAGTTTGAGGATCTCCCTTGTGCCCAGCTTTAACCACAACTTTATTTTTTTAAGATTTTATTTATTTATTCATGAGAGACACACACACATACAGAGAGGGAGAGAGAGATAGAGATAGAGAGAGAGAGAGAGAGAGAGAGAGAGAGGCAGAGACACAGGCAGAGAGAGAAGCAGGCTCCATGCAGGGACCCAATGTGGGACTCGATCTGGAGTCTCCAGGATCATGCCCTGGGCTGAAGGTGGCGCTAAACTGCTGAGCCACCCAGGCTGCCCTTAACCACAACTTTAGATCCATAATTAGACTTCTATCTTGGCTTTGCCATCTTCTTATCAAATTAGTTGCCAAGATTCTTCCTTGTATGAATTCCTCTGCTCCTTCCCATTCACACTGCCATCATCAAGGGACAGGTTCAGAGCTCCTCTTCCCTG
This sequence comes from Canis lupus dingo, assembly GCF_003254725.2. NCBI lineage: Eukaryota > Metazoa > Chordata > Mammalia > Carnivora > Canidae > Canis > Canis lupus. The sequence continues at coordinate 50,409,377 of NC_064256.1, forward strand.
GATGAACTCGGTCATCTATATACCAAATTCCCCAATTCTAGCCTTGTTTTGCTCCATCTGCTATATTCTCTGGTACCAGATCAATTTTCTAAAGCTTGGCTTCAATCAGATCATTCTCATAATTAATATATTTCAATGGTTCCTCACTTCATAACACAAAAGATGTGCAGTCTGGTATTCAAGAACCATCACAATATTATGGCCACTACTGATCTTCCTATTCTTTTTGTTCAGTATTCCTTTACTCTATACCCTATACAAGCTCCACACAAGTTCTCCAGGGTGACTTAATTGCCCACCAAAGCCTGAACACTACTGCTCTAAACTACAACCGAACTGAAATGGTCACAATTATTATTTGGTTACTCTATATTTATGCCTTTACTCCTGTTCCTCTAAGTATTCATCATTATCTCCAATCCTCATCATACCTATCTCTTGACATCCAGTGACACTTTCCATAAAGCCTTTGTAAAATGTCACTCTTCCATTCCCAATTCTGTTGCTCTGATCTTATTTATAACTCTATATGATGCCCCATCTGCTCTAGATTACTATAAGATCGTGTAAGTGAGAACTCATGTCTAATTTATCTTTTATTCCTTAAAGAACTTAATGTAACATGTTTTTTCCAAATAGGATGTCAAAAATGACACTTAGACAAGGCTAGGTTAGGAAGGAACTACCACATGTGCATGGCTAACAAAGGCATATATTATTAATTGTAGCATAAAGTATGTTTCATAAATTACTTAAAATTTAGATATATTTATTGATCAGAACAACTTATTTTTAAAACTCAAGATTATACATTTTGATGGAACAGTCAATGCATGTACACATTAACAATTCTTATTTATTTAAGCAACCAACTTGTGGCACGTTGTATTTTTCAAAGATGATGACAAAAATACCTACCAACTAAAATGCTCTTAAGCAATGTGATCTTTCTACCTTATGCTCCTTTCAAGAGGTGGAGTTTATTTCTTCATCTGCTCAAATCTAGTCGGGGGTGGGTACCTCTCTCTGCCTTTTTTTTTTTTTTTTTGCTTTTATTTATTCATGAGACAGAGAGAGAGAGAGAGAGAGAGAGAGAGAGAGAGAAAGGCAGAGACACAGGCAGAGGGAGAAGCAGGCTCCATGCAGGGAGCCTGACGTGGTACTTGATCCCAGGTCTCCAGGATCAGGCCCTGGGCTGAAGGTGGCACTAAACCACTGAGTCACCTGGACTGCCCCCCCTCTGACTGCTTTGATCAATTCTGGGTATAGTACTTAACTGGACTGGCAGCTTTTTTTCTTGCCTCTTGGAAACCAGCCATCATGTCACAAGTGTAGCTCTGTGAGATCACCACGCTGGGAGAAGACCAAGCTACACTGAGACACTTGGATCATGAAATGTCATATGGAGAGAGAAGGGCAAAGGCCAAAGAACACTGAACACCAAACATCTCAGTGAAGAAGCCATGTTGGATTGGATCTTTCAGCCCTGGCTGCTCCACTTGATACCATATGAGTCAGACACAAACTATCCAGCTGACTCCTTCCCAATTTCCTAACACATACAATTGTGAGCACAATAAAATGGTTGTTTTATATCACTAAATTCTGGTGTATTGTGTTAAATAGCAATTTATAATAGAAACACTACTTATCACCACTTAGGACATGTAGAGCTGTGGTCATGCAGGAACAAAAGGAAAATGGTATGCTTACAAAAGAGGTAGTTAATCGTACAAAAACCCTGCTATGTTTGCAATTTAAGGGATGCTGAATAAAACCTAATGCTGGCCAATTTACTCACTTTCCTTTAATTTTGTCCTTAGCAAAAAAAAAAAAAAATCAATCATAGGAAAATATTAAAGATATTTGTCATATTTTTCAAAGTCAAGCCTCCATTACAGAAGTTACACTAAAGAGTAAGTTACACAGTAAGCTGAAGACTATCGAGAAACACAGGATATAAGTAAACAATAGGGAAAGTTTGCAAAAATGTGTTCTGGTAAGCCCATTATTAGTTTATACAAATTATGATGTATTCTAACACTGAAATTCTACATAGCCATTACAAATGATGATGTAGCTATAAGGATAATAAGAATGTACATGACACATTAAATGCAAAGAGCATGTTACAAAACTAGATGAACACTACGATCTCATTTTGGGTTGTTAAAGAAAAGATACATATTGGTCCTCTACCTCCTACCTCCATACATACACACACATACACAGTCTTTTTCTGCAGGAAAAAAAAAGTCTGAAAGGATGTATGTCCATATGTCATTATCCTTAGGGGTGGCATTATAGGTCATCTCTATTTTCTTTAACTTTATGGCAGTGATTCTTAAAATATGTTCACCAACTAGCAGAATCAGCATCACTTGGGAATTTGTTAGAAATGCAAGATACAGGCCCTACCTTGGGCCTCCTGAGCAGAAACTCTAGGTGTAGGGTTCAGCATTCTGTGTTTCTACACTGCTACCGATATAAGCTAAAGCTTAAGAACTACTTGAGTCTTACTGCATTTTCTGAGTTTTAAATAAGTGTTTCCAGCACTGCCTAATTTTTAAAAAGTGAGTTTCTTGAACTTCTGAGAAAGATAGAGTGGGAGGATCCTAGGCTGACCACATCCCACTGATATACCTATATAACACCTATGTCCGGGAAATAACCCAGAAAACAACCCAAAGACTGATACAATGGACTTTCCACAGGAAAATGTAGAGAAGAAGCCACAATGAAGAGGGTAGGGATAGCTAAGATGCAGTTGGGGACCAAATGGATCCATGAGACTGTCCACAGGAAGATGCCACATTCGGCTTTGAAAACCACAGGGACTTAACCTTCCAAGTTCTTACAATAAGGGGGGATTACAACATAGAGCTTTAAAAATCAGAAGCTTGGCTCTGGGAGAACAAGAGGGAGATAGGAAATGGAGTCCTTGTCTTTAAAGAAACAGCATAACAAACAACTACTATGAGATACAGCATAGAAACAGCAGTTTCAAAACTGCCTGGGGTGGGGTGCCTGTGTGGCTCAGTTGGTTAAGTGTCCAATTCTTGATTTCCACTCTGGTCATTACCTCATGGTTTTGAGATCGAGTCCCACATCAGACTCCATGCTGGGCCCGAAGCCTGCTTGAGATTATCTCAACCTCTGCTCTCCACCTACCCTACCAATTGTATGGTTGCTTTCCATTAAAAGAAGAAGAAGAAGAAAAGAAAATGGAAAATCTCTGGGGTATACCAAACATCTCAGTGTTAGAGATGTAAAATCTCCTCTCTCAGGAGAGAGATTTGTTCATTAATCTCAGAGCATGTGCTAGAGGTGCTGGTATGTTCAGGAGACTTCTCTAAGAACAAGAGTTGGTGGGTACCATTTCCCTCCCACCCCAGCCTAAGTACACTAATAACTACAGGACAGGAACCAATGCAGGACAATATTCAGCTGGTATCTAAAAGTGTGCCCTGTCCTTGCATTCTCCTGCAGACCTGTCCCCTACAACACACCTGGATGGGAGTCCATCCAAAGCAGCACCACAAGCCTAGCAGTGTGCAAGCTGTCTGGACAGTAGTCAGCACTCCAAGGACTCCTGCCCCAGAGAGAGGAGAAGAAAATCACACATACCAATTCAACTGCAGCATCAGCAGCGGACTGGGCCAAACATCTAGTCTGATTGCAGGCCCCACCCACCAGCAAAAGCTTCAAGGGAACACAGGAAGAACATTCTGCAGTTTGGAGCTTTTTCAACTCTGTAAAACTACTGTTCTGATTCAACCTAAGATCAAAGCAACCCCAGACTGGCCCACTAACAACAGAGGGACCACACCCTGCCCACCAACAGGCCAGACAGTTATCACAGATGATCGGACTGAAGGCAAACACAGATCAGCCACATTAGCAAGGTTCACACAACACACATAGGAGACACCCCTGAAGAGGTCAGGTTCTGCATGGTAGGGCACTACAGGACCTCTTCTTCATAATGCCATTACTTACAAGGCAGAAGATATAATTGACTTTCCTAACATAGAAACAGCCACAGGGAGTTAGACAAAATGAGGAGACAGAAGAATATGTCCCAAATGACAGAACAGGAAAAAATTTCAAAAAGAGCTAAATAAAATGGATATAAGTAATATGCCTGAAGGAAAATTTAAAGTAATGATCATAAAGGTACTAACTGGACTTGAGAAAAGAGTGGAGTATCTCAGTGAGACCCTTAACAAATAGATAGAAAACGAAATAAAGAGGAGTAAAGAAAGGACTCAAACATAAGTGACTATCAACATAATATGCTCTGTATGCAGAAGATGTTATATATAATACCTAATGGTAAACACAAATTGAAAACCAGTAATAAATATACAAAAAATGAGGAGAAAGGACTTCAACTAAGTATATCACTAAAGAAAGCCAACAAACCATGAAAGAGAGCAAGACAGGAAAGGATGAGAGAAGAACTATAAAAACAACCATGAAACAAGTAATAAAATGACAATAAATACATACTTATCAATAATTATTTCAAATGTAAGTGTACTAAATGCTCTAATCAAAAGACTTAGGGTGATAGAATGGATAAAAAAAAAAAAAGACATCTATATGCTCTATAAGAAACTAACTTCAGATCTAAAGACATAGGCAGACTGAAAGTGAGGGGATGTTTCTCCATGAAACATTTATCATGCAAATGGATGTCAAAAGAAAGCCAGGGTAGCAATACTCATATTGGACAAAATAGGCTTTAAAGCAAAGAGGGTAACAAGAGATAAAACAAAAAAAGGACACTAAATAATAAAGGGGAAATTTCACAAGAAGACTTAAGAACTATAAGTAATTATGTACCCAATATGAGAGTACTCTTATGCATAAAAAGGTTAATAAGTAAAGAAAATTACAGTAATAAAAAATAGTAGGGGACTTTAACACCTCACTTACATCAATGGAAAGCCATCCAAACAGAAAATCAAAAAGGAAGCAGAGTCTTTGAATGACACACTAGACAAGATGGATTTATAAGATAGATTCAAAATATTCTATCCTGAAAGAGAATACACATTCAAATGCACATGTGAACATTCTCCAGAATAGATCACATATTAAGCCATAACACAAATCTCAACAAATTCAAGAAGATTGAAGTAATACAGTACATCCTTCCTGACCACAACATTATGAAACTAGAAACAAACCTCAAGAAAAACCTGGAAAGAACACAAAAAACAATGTGCTACTAAAAGATGAATGGGCCAACCAGGAAATCAAAGAAGAAATAAAAAACTACATGGAGGAAAATGAGACATAATGGTACAAAATCTCTGGGATGCAGCAAAGGAGGTTCTAAGAGGGAAGTTCGGAGCAACAGATTTACTTCAGAAGCAGGAAAAATCTCACAACCTAACTTTATATATGAAGGACCTAGAAAAAGAACAAATGAATCCCCAAAGCAGCAGAAGGAAGGAAATAATAAAGATTAGCATAAAAATAAATTATATAGAAACTAAAAAAATAATAGAATGAACAATGAAACCAGGAGCTGGTTCTTTGAAAAGATCAACAAAAGAGAGAAACATTTTGCCAGATTTATTGAAGGGGATAGATTCAAATAAAATCACAAATGGAATAGGAGAAATAATAACTGACATCAAAGAAATACAAAGGATTATAAAAGAATATTATGAAAAATTACATATCAACAAATTCAATAACCTAGAATAAAATGAATAAATTTCTAGGAACATATAACCTCCAAAAATTGAAGCAGGAAGAAAGAGAAAATATGAATAGACCAATTACCAGCAATGAAATTGAACCAGTCATCAAAAAACTCCCAAGATACAAAAGACCAGCTTCACAGGTGAATTCTAGCAAACATTTAGGGAGGAGTTAACACTTGCTCTTCTTAAACGTTTCCAGAAAACAGAAGATGAAAGAGACTTTCTAGATCCATTTTATGAGACCAGAATTACGCTGACACCACTATCTTTGGTGAACATAGAGGCAAAAATCCTCAACAAAAATATTGGCAAACTAAATCCAACAATACATTTTAAAAAGTCATTCATCATGGTCAAGTGTGATTTATCCCTGGGATGCAAGGGTGGTTCGATATCCACAAATCGATCAGTGTGATAGATCACATCAATAATAGAAAGGATAGGAACCATATGATCATTTCAATAAATACAGAAAAAGCACTTGGCAAAATACAACCATCCATTCATGACAAAAAAAAAAACTCTCAATAAAGCATGTATAGAGGGAACATATCTCAATATAATGAAGGCCATCTATAAAAAATTCACAGCTAATATCCTCAATGGGAAAAAAATGAGAGCTTTTCACCTAAGGTTGGGAACAAGACAAGATGTGCACTCTTACCACTTTTATTCGACATAGTACTGGAAATCCTAGCCATAATAGTAGAAGTCAGACAAGAAAAAGAAATGAAAGGCATCTAAACTGGCAAGGAAGAGGTAAAACTGTCACTATTTGCAGATATGATACTATATATAGAAAATCGTAAACATTTCACCAAAAAAACTATTAGAAGTGATACATGAATTCAGTAAAGTCACAGAATACAAAATCAACCTACAGAAATCTGCAGCACTTCTAGACACTAATAATGAAATAGAAGAATAAAGGAAAACAATCCCATTTACAACTGCACCAAAAAGGATAAAACACTTAGGAATAAACTTAACCAAAGAGATGAAAGACCTGTACTTTGTAAACTATGATGAAAGAAGTTGAAATAAATAAATAAATAAATAAAAATTTTTTAAAGGGATGTCTGGGTGGCTCAGCAGTTGAGCATCTGCTTTTGGCTCAGGGCGTGATCCCAGAGTCCAGGATCGAGTCCCACATCAGGCTCCTTGCAGGAAGCCTGCTTCTCCCTCTGTCTATGTCTCTGCCTTTCTCTATCTCTCTGTGTCTCTCATGAATAAATAAATAAAATATTTTAAAAAGAAAGAAATTGAAGACGACACAAAGAAATGGAAGGCTATTCTATGCTCATGGACTGGAAGATCAAATACTGTTAAAATGTCTATACTATCCAAAGCAATCTACAGATATAATGTAATCTCTATCGAAATGCCAGGAACATTTTTCACAGAACTAGAACCACTAATCCTAAAATTTATATAGAACCATAAAAGACCTTGGGTAGCCAAAGCAATCTTGAAAGAGAAAACCAAAACTGGAGGTATCACAATTTTGATTTTCAAGTTATATTATAAAGCTGTAATAATCAAAACAGGACAGTGCTGACACACAAAAAAATAGACACATAGATCAATGGAACAGAATAGAAAACCCAGAAATAAACCAATGATTTTACAGTCAACTAATCTTTGGTAAAGGAGGCAAGAATATGCAATGGGAAAAAGCCAGTCTCTTCAACAATGGTTTCAGGAAGATGAGGCAGCTATACACAAGAGAATGAAACTGGACCACTTTACCACACCATCCATAAAAATAAGCAAAATAGATGAAGGACCTAAATATGTGACCTGAAACCATAAAAAATCCTAGAAGAAAATGCAGGGAGTAATTTCTCTGACATTGACTGTAATAACATCTTTCTAGGTATGTCTCCTAAGGCAAGGGAAAACAAAACAAAATTAAACCACAGGGACTACATCAAAATAGAAAGCTTCTGCACAGTGAAAAAAACAATCGACAAAACTAAAAGACAACCAACCTACTGAATAGGAGAAGATATTTCCAAATTACATGTCTGATAAATGGTTAATATCCAAAATATAAAAAGAATTTATACAACTCACTACCACAACAAATAATCCAATTAAAAATGGGCAGAAGACATGTACAGACATTTTTCTGAAGAAGATAAACAGATGGCCAACAGACACAAGAAAAGATGCTTAACATCAGAGAAAAGCAAATCTAAACCATAGTGAGATATCACCTCACACCTGTCAGAATAGCTCAAATCAAAACCACAAGAAACAACAAGTACTGGCAAGGATGTAGAGAAAAAGGAGCCCTCATGCACGGTTGGTGGGAATGCAAACTGGGCAATCACTGTGTCAAACAGTATGGAGGTTCCTCAAAAGACTAAAAATAGAATTACCATATGATCTGGTAATTCCACTGAGTATTTACCCAAATAATACAAACAGCATGACTTTGGAAAGGCATATGCACCCCTATGCTTACTGCAGCATTATTTACCATAGCCAAATTATGGAAGCAGTCCACAGGACTATCAATAGGTGAATGAATAAAGAAGATGTGACATTACACACACACGCACACACACACACACACGAACATTCCTCAGCCATAAAAAGAAGGGAATTTTATCATTTGAGACGACATGGATGGACCTAAAAAGTATATTGCTACGTGAAATAAGTCAGTGAGATAAAGACAAATGCCCTATGATTTCACTGATATGTGGAATTGCAGAGACAAAAGAAAGAAACAAAGAGAAAAGAGATGATCAACAAAACAGATTCTTTTTTTTTTTTTTTATGATAGTCACACAGAGAGAGAGAGAGAGAGAGAGAGAGAGGCAGAGACACAGGCAGAGGGAGAAGCAGGCTCCATGCACCGGGAGCCTGATGTGGGATTCGATCCCGGGTCTTCAGGATTGCGCCCTGGGCCAAAGACAGGCGCTAAACCGCTGCGCCACCCAGGGATCCCAAAACAGATTCTTAACTATAGAGAACTGGTGGTTACCAGAGGGGAGGTGGGGGGGATGGGTGGAATAGGTGATGGGGATGAAGAGTTCCCTTATCTTGATGACCACTGAGCAATGCATAGTAGTGTTCTATCACTATATTGTACACCTGAAACTAATATAATTGTATGTTAATTATACTGGAATTAAAATTTTAAAGTAGATATTTCGTTTATAAAAAGTTTAAGTAGCTATAGAAAACAAAATCAAAGTAAAAGAAAGTTAAGGTGGTATGCACATGATTTTTTCCCCTTATTCAATTGTTCACACACTTCAGCTTTGTTATTTCGCAAACCTTCATATTTCTCTGTACTTAGTTCCCAGTTTGCCAATTTTTTAAACTGCAATTTGCCTGTTTAACCTGTCCATTAAGTTTTAATTTCAAGCTGTGTTATTTTTCACTTTTTTAAAAAAAGATTCTATTTATTTAATCATGAAAGACAGAGGCAGAGGGAGAAGCAGGCTCCCTAAGGAAAGCTGGATGTGGGACTTGATCCCAGGACCCCAGATCACAACCTGAACCAAAGGCAGATGCTCAACCACTGAGCCACCCGGGGGTCCCTATTTTTCACTTTTTAAAGTTTTTATTTTGTTTTCAAATCTGTCTGCTTTTTTCATAGTGACCTCTTTTTCCCTTTGGGGTGTATCCCTGTTTTTTTATCTTTTTCAACATTGTAAGTACACATTATGCTACTCTCTTCGAGATCATTTTTGTACCCTAAGGTCTTTTTTTTTTTGTATGCCAATTGTCATGTTTGTTTTACCTACTGACCCTCCTTCGTGGTGGATATTTTCATCATATAGTTTGTAATTTTTCTAAAGACTTTATTTATTTATTCATGAGAGACACACACAGAGAGGCAAAGACATAGGCAGAGGGAGAAGCAGGCCTGATATACCGGACTCGATCCGAGTACCCTGGGATCACGCCCTGGGCCAAAGACAGACGCTCAACCACTGAGCCACCCAGGGGTCCCTAGTTTGTAATTTTTTATTCTGAGCCAATCTTTAGAGTATAGAATAAAAGCCTAGGCTCTTTTTCTCGTAGGAGCCCCTTTTTTGTTATCATTTTTCAGTGTCCCAGGTCAAAACAGCTGAGTTAGTTGTTGTCTCCTTCTACCTTGGGTAAGTTTCCCGGTTGGCCTTTTAGAGAACAGGCCTGATCAGGTTTCTGGCTCAGGTGCCACTTACTCCTCAGTTCATACCATGCCACATCTCCTGCCCCGTGATGCTAGGACCTGATCATCTTCCAAACTGTGATAGCTTCACATCTTGAGTTCACCCCTGCTAGTTTCATGCCTTTTCTTTGTCTTCTCTGCATATAAATTTTTTTCACCCTTCAAAGTCAAAATTAATAATGCTTATGGTGGGGGGATATTTGATATGAGTTTAGTCTGCCATATTGATGGAACCTCATATTTTCTTTACTGTCGTTATATTGTTCTTCCAATTATTTTAATTCCTATATTAAAAATGGGCTCTGCTGAATATAGTATCTCAGATTCAAATCTATGGATTGTAATTAGAATAGTTGAATGTGATTTTAGGAGCTGAAGTCTTATTAAAGAAAATAAGGCTCAAACTTTATTAATGATTTAAGATTTTATTTTTTGGTATAGAGTATTGCTAGAGGTAGCAATACTCTATACCAAATAGCTCTTTCTAGGAAGAGTTATAACTCAGAGCAATTTGAACAAGCGTGAAAATTGCTAGAAGCAGAAAATTAAACTATCATTTATTCCTACGAAAGGCAAGAGAGTCTATGAGATATGTTAAATGGCACTTATAATCACTTAGTGATCTCTTTGTTAGTTGCTAGCAATATGGTAATTTATTAGTTTAACAATACATCACAGAGGAACTAGTACTGTTTAAGAAGGACGGAGTAGGCTCGGATACTAAATATGCCTGTTACTAGCTGTGTGAACTTATACAAACCATCACATTCTTTTAGAGTTATGATGATCAGAAGACAGACACTGCTTAATAAGTACTATTTTTATTGATTTTATTATTAATAGCAGATTGGAACTTGAGAGAACAGGGTTAAGAGCATCGTTTCTCGAAATGCAGTCTAAGACCTAAGTGTATGAATCTACCAGGTGCTGTTTAATCTCCATTTAATTTTTTTAATTTAATTAATTTGAGAGAGAAAGAGCACATGAGCGGTAGGGAGGGGCAGAGGGAGCAAGAGAGAGAAACTTGAGCAGACACCACACCAAGCAAGGAGCCTGACACAGGGCTTGATCTTACCACCCTGAGATCATGACCTGAGACAAAACCAAGAGTTGGATGCTTAACCGACTGCACCACCCAGGTGCCCTGAATCTTCATTTTAAACAATCCCTATGTGTGATGCTTATTAACATTGAAGCCTGAGATTAATTAGTAAGTGTATAAAAGTAATAATTTTTATGAGAAAACATAGGTCATATCAAGAAGAATATCAACTGCATTTGTGACAAAGAAGAATGAAAACCAAAGACACTTTGTGTCAACTACAGGATATGTAGTAAATTGTCTACTTCTCAAGAAGGGCAGGAGTCTTGTGCACTTTAATGGTGGGTGATAGCCCAGCTTTAGGAGAACACAGCAGAAGAAAATCACATCTACTCAACCACTCTAGTCTTAGACACCAGGATGATTGCATTAGCCTCCTGATTGGTTTCAAATGTCATCTCAGAAAAGCCTTCTAAGTCCCCCATATTTAAAACAGAATCATCTGGTGTCTCCCTCTGTTTTCCTTACCCTGTGCTGCTTTTCTCCATACTACTTATCTTACCATATATATTCATATGTAAATATTATATATTAAACAATTATTAATTTTTCTGGGTCTATAATCCACTTGCTAGGCTGTGAAACTCTGAAAATGTGGACTTGGTTTTGTAAACTGCTGTATCCCTAGTGCCTAAAAGACTGCCTGGCACATATAGAGGCCTGACAAATATTAACTGAATAAATAAATGAAAGTGCTTCAGGAAGGCCTGTCTTCCTTTTGGATTATTATAAAGAATAGAGGATTCTGAGAGAGAGTAGGAAATAATCCAGAGTGGAAGATGCCCTATGGATGTTGCACAAATCAAACCAATGTCATGAGTTTGATGTGGGGAAGAATTTCCCAGCAAAGGGTGGAGAAAAGGAAGAACTTCTGAGCCTCTGGAACTATTTGACAGAAATCAGTTTCTTAAAATAGAAAGTCAAACCAGTCCTCCTGGAATAACAGCAGTAGCAGTGATACAAGAGAACCTAGCAAGTAGGAGGTCCTGTGCTGGTGATGGATGCTTTCCTTCTGAGAAACCACGGGTGGACGATCATCTCTACCAGGTGCTAGGTTTCCTCCCTGGGATAAGTATTCCAATATAGGAGACTACAGATACTGCAATTTCTGATGACTGACCCTGGGAGAAAGACATATTTATAAAAATATAAAACTATTTCCTGTGTGAAATCCTGGAATACACAAGAAGTATTTTTTTTTCTTCCTTTTTTGCCAGTTAAAGTTCTCGCCTTTGAAAAAAAGAAAAGATCACATACAAATGAATAGCTGGCTTTAAAAGAGGACTAGACTAGAATTTCTTTTTCTGGATGATGACTAATTTTAGAATAATTGGCTCCTGGCAGGGACAGAGCACAATCTCAAGGAGACAAGGAAGAAAATGTTCAGCAGCTTTGCCCACTAGATGAAGATGTTGTAAACCCAGATAAAATCAGATACAAAAGAGAACAACAGATGCGATATAGAAAAAAAAAAGAAAGAACCACAGTGGAGGATAGAGTTCAGTGACTCCCCAGGAAAATTAAGGGAAAGAGAAATTAAGTCTACTACTCAGATCCTTAACTGCCTGTGAATCAGAGCATTCGTTCTGATACAGAAGAGTAAATGTGATCTCTCAGATATTATTAAGGCTTTGTGAGAAGGTACTCAGGGCTGAACACATACTGATTAAAACAGAGAGAGTGAGTGTTTGGTGGTTCCTCTTAAACATAAGATTTCCTTGTGACCCAGCAATTATACTTCTAGGTATGTATTCTAAAGAATTGAAAATAGGGATGTATTCAAACAAATACTTGTTCAGGAATGCTTATCAGCAGCCCTATTTATAATACATAATAGCCCAAAGTGGAAACAACCCCAAATCCATCAGTGGATGAACAGAGAACTAAAATGTGATTTATACATATAATGGAAAATTACTCAGCTATAAAAAGGAATCAAGTACTGATACATGAATATGGATGAACCTCAAAAGAGAAACCAAAAAGCACTATTCTAACTGAAAGAAGCCAGACACAAAAGGTCATATCTTATCTGGTTTCATTTATATGAAATATCCAGAATAGGTAAATCCTTGACACAGAAAGCAGATTTGTCATTGCCAAGGACTAGAGAGGGAGAAATGGGGATTAAGTGCTTAATGGGTATAGGGTTTCCCCTTGGGGTAATGAGAATGTTTTGGAACTTGAGAGGTGGTGGCTGCACAGCATTATAAGTGTACAAATGCCACAGAATTGTTCACTCTAAGGTCATGTGCATTTCATCTCAAGAAAATAATAAGCACAGTCTGAAAGGTTAAAAAAATTCTAAAATTTTTTAAAGTACAGGGAGAGAAAAGGTGGAGAGGGAACAGCAATACATGATAAAAAAATGATATGCTGATAGGAACAGCTTAAACCGAGAGTAGCAGCACAATGTAGGGGACTTCATGAGGCCAACAGCGTAGAGACACACTGAAGCAACAGAATTATGAAAGGAAGATGCAGACAACCTAGTCAGACAAGACCATTAACAACAATGTTTCCCAATTAAGGATGCAAACATAAGGAAAAGATGAACGATGTCTTGCACAGAGGACATATACTCGGGGGACTGCAAAGGTTAATAAGGGGAAGTCGCTGTCTCCAAAAGCTAACACTAACGTAGCTGAGACTTTCAGAAGGCCTCGTGCCATGATGAAGGTAAATATAGGTGTCAGGATCATTTGGAGAAAGAAGAACTTGCTTTTCAACATTTGGAACAGCAAAAACTTCATCAACATTTGCACTGTTCCTTGTTGAATGAGCAGAGAGAGATGGGGGTGGGGGAAAAGAAGGGTGAACGAGCACATGGAGACACAAGAGACTCTACAAGCAATGAAACCCGCAAGGAAGGCTGTGTCCAGACTAGTGCCGAGTGCCAGGCTGAACAGTCTGGATCTTATTCATTAGTTGATGGGGAGCCATGCAGATTCCTAAGTAGCGAATGACATAAGCTGTGTTTCAGGAAAATAATCTGGCAGGCATGTGTAGGGTTGATGAGAGGGTAAAAGAGTCTAGTAGTCAGGTAAGAGATTATCATGCATGCATTGAGATAATGGCCATGAGTTGAGAAAAGGGACAGATAAAACACATATTAGAAAGGTGATGAGAAGTAGGGGTCAAAGAGGACACTCTAAGAATTTGGTTTGGGGAGACTGGGCCGGTGACTGGGTCATTATTAGCTAATAGGTAGTACCACAGGTAATTAGAAGGCAGATATGGCACTGACATGAGTTCCATCTTACAGATATTTGAAATGCTGGAAGAACGTGCAGGGGAAGATGCCTAATAGACAGCAATAAAGCCTGAGGGAGATGAGAAAACTAGTAGACCTCCAAAAAAGTTTAAAGGTTAAAATTTGATTGAGGTTTGTTATGCAGATGGCCAGTGAGCTCCTGGGGAAATGAAATCAACCAGAAGGAAGTACAAGTTTGCTGCCAACTAGTTATGCCAAATCAACTTCAATTTCTTTGTGACAAGGCTTCTAGACTATAAATCAAACAAGTGTTCTAGACATAGCATATCTTGATTTTAGCTAAATATTTCACAAGCATTTTGTGATTATGACCAAAATGAAAACATGTCAGGGACTACAGCAGATAGAGATAGAATCACAGTGGATTGAGCATCATACCTGAAGTACACTGATTTTGACATTCGTAGCAACATAACCACAAACACAGGAGAGCCTAGAAGAGTATAACTTTATACTAAAATGTATTTACTTTAAAGAAGTGGCTTATTTATCTCATTGGGGACTTGGAAATCCAATAGAATTATGACAGAATATTCTGTTGGTTTAAAGTGCTATCTGATGGTTTGGAATTTTTCCTAAAACTGACCAGAGAGATAATTCTTATGAAATTATCACAAAAGAATAGAGTTTCTTGTGAACATTATTTGGAAGGAAACTGATAAAGCATGTTGTTGTCTCTGCACAGTGTCCACACATAAGTTTTCTATTTAATAATTTGGGAGGCCTAAATGATCTGCTGTTAAAATACCACAGCTAATTGTACATGTCACTGTATGTTAATCTCTGTTAAAATATTCATTATAAAAATGCCTTTCAATATTTTAAATCATCAGCTAGTTCTGTTTGAAGAATTCATTGTTCAAATTCCAAGAGGAGGTGGCAGGACCTGGGAATTAAACACAAGGGAAGATGCAGAGAAGTTCCTATCCAAACTCTCCACAGTCGAGTCTCTGGCTCTATATAATGGAAGAGCCAATATGTAATTGCAAAACACACTAAAAATAAGGTGTTAGAAAGGTGCCTAATGAAGACAACATGTTCTCTGCAAAGAGAAATCTATCATCTCTAAATGCCGCCCAATAAAATAGGTGTAATCATTATGTAGTCTTGAGATATTAATAGTGTCTCCATATAAAACATAAGCTAATATTGTCTCTTACTAAAAAAACTTACAAAGTAATTACCCCTAAATATATAAACTGTACCATTTCATTTTAATTCAACCTTTAAAATACAGAATTGTACAAGAATCAATGGATGGATGAATGGATGGGTGGACAGACGGATGGGTAATCCTTTCCCCAGTTTAGACACTACTACAAGATCATAGTTTGTGGTATGTGGGAGAGCTTGCTGCTTGCATAACCAACACTTTTTTTTCTGATTACAATAACCTTGATTTTCTCCCTATGGCAATATACCATAAAGACTGCATTTTCCAGCCTCCCTTGTTACTACCAAGGTTGGCCAGTGATATGAAAATGGAAGTTAATGGGTAGAACTTCCACAAAGGATCTTTAAGAAGGGATTGAGGGGATATTCTTTTCCCTACACTTCCCACTGCCTTCCCCTTTCATCCTTTCTAGAATTTAGAAGTAATGGCTGGCATCTTAAGCTCAGCAGCCATAAAAACTGACATAGAAACTTCAGTTGTCTTTAAAAGTTGTGCTGTGAGGACAGCAGGGCTGAAAGACAGAAGGTGTTCTGGGTTCTTTAAGAGTGGGGAAAAAGCCAAATGGATGTTCCATTATATATAGTTAAACTTAACCACAACTAATGTACACTGTGTCCAGTATTCAGTTCTCACCTTTCCACTACATACATCCTTCTTGTCTTAAGATGCTGACTAATTCAAGGTTATAATGTTTGCAACTCATTCAAAGGTTTTCACAAATATCAAAGCAGAGAAAGGCACTATCGCATGCCTGGATAGTCCATAGCCTTGCGTCCATCTGAGGTACTTTGAGAAATGCTTTGAGTTTACATTTTTAAAGTAAATGTTAAAGACATGGTAATTGTTTTTATGAATTTTCCAGTGATGGGTGAGATGGTGTGACAGCTGTCAGCAAAGCGTCAGATAGACTGTGGCAGCAAAAGTAAGAGGATTTAAAAGTCCTTATTCATGGTAGCCTTAATTTCGTCTGATACCAAGCTGCTAAAAAATTGGTATCCGCTGAAGAAATCATGGTTACTCACCCTCATAACCTCTCCACCTCCTATGTTTTGCCTAGCCTCAGCTTTCCCAAGCTTCTTTCAGTTGTTTTCAGAGATGACGTTAGTTGTAGAAATGATTCTGCCCTAGACGGTCAGTCTCAATTGAGTCTTGAAGCGCCTATCATTTCTAATAACCCATTTAATGGGGTCTACGCTATTAATCCACACATTAAGACCTAGGGCTTCTCACTCCTAGGAACATCGCTGAGCTTACTCCATGTGGTAGGAGGAATCCTGAGATGGCCTCTGTAATCTCCACTCACTGAGTAGCCTACCTCCCTTTGAGTGCAGGTGGAACCTGCAACTTGATTCTAATCAGGGAATGTGGAAACAGTGGTTCCATGATTCCACTGCACTCTGTCTATAAGACTCTGTCTTAGCATGCTTGGGTGTGAAGAATTTTCCTCTTGGTCGTGAAGTAGCAAACATGCCCTACTGTAAACTGCGGATAGAGAGGGCCACATGGTAGGGAACTGAAAGCAGCTCCTATGACCTAATGGGGGCCGACAGTTGACATCCATCAAGAAGCCAGAGACCTCCGTTTTACAGTCACAAAGAAATTAATTCTGCCAACAACCTGAATGAGCTTGGAAACGGCTTTTTCCCTAGTTGAGCCTTCAGGTAATACCACAGCTCAGAGAACACTTTGATTATTTGAGAGGATCCAACTCAGTCAGTCGTGATCCCTGACACACTGTGAGACAATAAGACTGGTTTTAAACTATGAGCTTGTGGTGATTTGTTACATATCCCAGGAAATGAGTACTCTACTCCCGGGCCTCTTTTGCTTCCAGCTTGACCTGGGACCAGGCAACCCAGGGTTGACTTTCTCACTTTCTCCCAATTGAAGCCCTTTGAGTCCAAGAGTTCTAGGCCACAGCATTGAAGCTTTGGTCACTTTTCTAAGAACCACTCCTTCCTCCATCCCTCCACACACACACACACACGCACATTTCCACATACGCATCAACTGGTAGACCTGCTGAGCCTTGTAGATTCTACCTTATGTCGGTGAATCCCATTATTTCTAAATATACAGGTCCTAACTACTGCAGTGCTCACAAAGACTGGCACAAAGCTTGTCCAGAATTTAGACATTACCCATGAATGGGTTTCCTAGTCAATAGCTACCTGACAGCCTGGATTTCTAGAAATATTCTCCCCAGCCCTCCCATCTCCAAGTCCTTGTATCACCCTACCTTGTATGCTATCTTTTCTCTTACTGTAGACTCTCGGTGTTGATGAGTTTACTTTAACTCTAACTTGAGATTACAACATGTACTGGATAGCAGACTTTCTTACTTGGTCAGTTATTTCAACCTCTACTTCCTTCTACATCTAAAACAAAACAAGGCAAAACTAACAAGAACAACAACAACCAAAATAAGCAAAAAACAAAGGCCTACTCATTAATTCTAAGAATAAAGCAAATTCAGTATCTTTACTTACTAAGGCCAGCATGTCAGTGCTTCTATACACTGATATAAATACATAATTTAATCTTGTGTATGTTCAATTTTGGGAAATAGAAATGAATTTTAACGTCAAGGGAATATTTGCAAAATGTTTGCATCCATTTTACAGGTCTTGAAACATAGTTTTTTTTTCAAATCTATTTTTAACAGAAATTGTTATGAAGTATCATAATTAACAAATCTGTTTTATGATCTAAGTTATACTTCTGAAAAACTTGAGGGCATCTTGAAGCTATCTTGAACAGGAAAGAAGTATCATTTAATACCATATTCATGTGAGAAAGTTATGTGCTTTAACTGATCATACTGTAGATTTTATAAATTAACTGAAGTGAATATTGGTTATTCATTTGTTATTTTCTGTAATATATGATGTAGTATATAGTATTTATTGCCCCTAATAGATTACTATCATTATCAATAATAAAAGCTACCAACAATTTAGTGCTTACTAATAGTAAGGCATTATTTAAAATGCTTTATGTACATTATCTCACTACATCTGGGCAAAACATGATGTCAAAGGAGTGATTAATCCTATTTTGTAGATGAGAAACTAGGAGATTAAAGACCCTAGATAAACTTCAAAAGATAACATAAACCTAAATCAGGATTTAAACCCAGGCTTTTCTGACATCTCCTATATTGGTGTGCTGGCCTAATTCATTTCCTTTATCTACACATCCAAATAAACTGTATTGCTGTGAGGTTCCTAAGTTTTAAGTTGCATTGAAAGATAGCGTATGTTATTAACTTAAGACAAAAATCTCCATTCTTTTTGCTCACATGTTATTTGGATTTAATACACACAAGCATATATATGCATGTATGTTTGTGTATTACATATTAACAGAAAATTTTGATTCAGCAATTACTTATAAATAAAAAGTGCTAAATATATTATAAATAAAACTTTCAGGAAAATAGCCAATGCTAATCATAAATATTAAAACCAGAGGGACTGGGATTTCATGGAGTCTGAAAATTAAATTATGGATAAACAACACCTTAACAATAGTGAGTCTCCAAGGACATTATATATTTTTCTATTTACTTAGATCTTCTTTATTTCAGCATTGTTTTATAGTTTCCAGAGTGTAAATGTTGTGCATATTTTACTAAATGTATCCCTGAACATTTCATGTTGTGATGCTATTGTAAATAATATTTAAAATTTTTAACTTCCAATTGTTCATTCCCATTGTACAGAAACACAACTGATTTTTTAAAAATAAATTTACTTTTTATTGGCGTTCAATTTATCAACATACAGAATAACACCCAGTGCTCATCCCGTCAAGTGCCCCCCTCAGTGCCCTTCACCCATTCACCCCCACCCCCCGCCCTCCTCCCCTTCCACCACCCCTAGTTCGTTTCCCAGAGTTAGGAGTCTTTATGTTCTGTCTCCCTTTCTGATATTTCCCACACATTTCTTCTCCCTTCCCTTATATTCCCTTTCACTATTATTTATATTCCCCAAATGAATGAGAACATATAATGTTTGTCTTTCTCCGATTGACTTATTTCACTCAGCATAATACCCTCCAGTTCCATCCACGTCGAAGCAAATGGTGGGTATTTGTCATTTCTAATGGCTGAGGAATATTCCGTTGTACACATAAACCACATCTTCTTTATCCATTCATCTTTCGATGGACACCAAGGCTCCTTCCACAGTTTAGCTATTGTGGACATTGCTGCTAGAAACATCGGGGTGCAGGTGTCCCGGCATTTCACTGCATCTGTATCTTTTTTAAAATATTGGTCTTATATTCCTAAACTTGTTAAACTTGCGTATTAGTGGTATTTTTATACATACCTTAATATTTTATGTACATTAGTGGTGTTTTTATACATACCTTAATATTTTATGTACATAGAATCGTGTTGTTTTAAAAACTTTTACTTTTTTACTTACTAATCTATATGCCTATTTTTACTGTAGTATTGTACTATCAAGGACCTCCAGGACGACACTGAAAAAGTGGTGAGATCAGTTATCCATGCTTTGTTTCCTATCTCAAAGAAGAAGCATTTTGATGCTTTATGGCTATGAAATTCCTTATGATTTAGTAAAGGATTAGGATTAACTCTGTGGTACTGTAGATTTTTATAGATAACTTTTCTCAGAATAATGGAGTTTCCTTATATTCCCAGCTTTCTCAGAATTTATATTATGGATGTTGAATTTTGTCAATTTCTTTTTCTGCATCAATTTAGATAATTGATTTTGCTCCTTCATTATGTTAGAATGATAATTTACAATGACTGATGTTTGAAAGTTAAACAACACTGCATTAAACCACTGCATTTGCTCATGATATATTATCCTTTTAAAAACATACTGTTGTATTCAATCTGCTAATATTTTGGTAAGGATTTTGTTTGTGGGAATATTAGTCTGTAGTTTTCTTTCAAGGTCTTTGTCTAGTTTTGATATCAAATAATTACTGCCTTTTCAAATTGCGAAATGTTTCTCCTCCTCTTTATATACGGCTATATTTAGAAATAAATGTCCAGATTTCAGTAGTTTTACCAGCATAATTTCTGCTTCACTTACCCACACACATCCATCCCCCAGAGATAATCCCTTTTACTTAGGTGTTTCAAAATCTCAGTGTGTAGCTCATTCATATTTTAAAATAGATCGATATAAAATCAGTTGGCCTTGTAGAAATAATTTTGTAGAAGTATGAACTATGAGAAACAATGAGGTGCAAGGAAATTCAAAATATCATTAGAATACTGTGGTTCAGAAAATAACTGATGTTTTCAAATAAGTCTTTGGGTGATGAAGACTACTGCTCATATAATGACTAGGTTTCAAAATAAAACACATAATATAGTCAAAATCTTATTGAATTCTAATTATATAGAAACGGATAGTTTTCTAAGCACTCTCAAAAGGGTTTTCCTTTTCTTTCTTAAGATTTTATGAGTTACCCCCCTCAAATTCCTAATATTCTCAGTTGGTTTTATAATTTCTAAGGAAGAGAGTCAAAGTAACTGTAAGTGCTAAATGTGTATAGTGGGAAAATCACCAATTTAATGTGTTAATAACAACTTTTAGATTGCTGAATAAGAAAAACCAAGCCAAAGTTACTTCAGGTTGAATAATTTCCTTTAGGAATATCACTCCTTGCTAACATTTCTAAGTTTCTCTTACAGTATTATCACACCTATTAAATAGTGCAACTGTACAATGCAATGTGTGACTATAAATTATTCTCAGAAACATAGCTCTTATCTTAATTGCTAAGAGACTTTATCCTAACCATTAGTTATGTGGTGAATTCAGCATCATGGAGAATCACTGCTGTGACAGTGCTCCCTCACACTGTCCCTACCAGAACTCAGGTGACAACATGGAACATTAGATCACATGCTAAGCCATTTATTAAGCTATTAACTTTGTCTGACCCAGTTTTAAGTTTTTGTGTTCTAAATGTCAATTTCCATTCACTTGATTTCTTTCCACTTGGCTTTGCTAGACTAAGAATAAATTGTCTTTTTCAAGGAAAAGCAAAGGAAGTGAGACTATCAGGAAAAGTAAACTCAGAGGACTCTTGGGGAAAAATTAAGTACTGTTGAGAATCATCTTTAAGTTAATTAACCAGTTTGGGAGGTAATTGAGATTCCTGCTTCATCTTCTTTGCCTAACACTGCCCTTCTGCCCTGCATTTTACACTTGGGTACTTACTACTGTTTACCCTGATTCCATAGCACATGGCAAATCTAAAGCATTTGCTTAGATTAGATCCAGTTTTTTTTAAATCAATTTACTTTATAATATAGTGATAGAGAGTCAGTAGTCATTTTTATACACAATCAGTTCATTATTATTATTTCCACTGGAAATAATAGAGAACTAAAAGGAGATTAAACTAGACATATACTTTCTGCTCTTTATTAGTATGTATCATGAGGGATTTGGTGATCAAGGAATTTATGGCTACTGGCTAAAGAGACCGTTTAAAATGACCTGTGAATATCTTTCATCCATGCTGATCCATTACCAAGGATAATCAAAAGTTGGCTAAAAAACTTCCAACATCTCATCAAATACATTATTTTCAACAGTTGGTTGGGCTTAGAGAAAAGAGACTGTTAAATGGTTTCTAGCAATGTTTCAGGTGAACAGGAAGTATCTGATTATACCTCAGACTGGGGGGGAGGGGAGTGCAATTTTAAACTTACATCATAGTACTTTTATTATTTACTAAGAAATACCATATTTGCTTGTTGTAAACTGATTTATCCAAGCCCTAAAATATATTCTCTCAGGTAATTAATGTTGCCAACCTGATAAAAGGTTAAAAAATGTCAAAACAAATGCAAAGTGTTGAGGAGGGTAAAAATAATTTGTTTCATAAGTTTTCAGTGTTATGCCAGTGCAGAAATTTTTAAAAATCCCAGTATTTCTGGTGTTAATATTTTTGAAGGAAGGAATGCTCAATTCTGGGAAGAGGAGATAGCTATTAAAGATTCATAATCTGTAGAATATCTTGACTGGTGAGATGTGATTTAAAATGAGAGGGAATGGGTAGAGTCCAAGATAACTCCCAAGTTTCTAGTGTAAAATGGTGGTACCAGTCATTGGAAATGGAAACTGTGGAAGCAGTAAGTATTTAGAGATATGAAATTAAAGCCCATGCTAGCTGTCTGGACTGGAGAAATAATTCAATCATGAGAACATGAGAAATTGAAGTCACTGAAGATTTGGGTAAGTCATTTTAGGAAACAACTTAGAATGTAAAAGAAGACTTGAAGAGGGAATCCTAATGGCCAATGATATCTAAGGGTTTATTTGAAAGGTGAGGAAGCATCTAAATGGACTTGAAGGGCACAATCTAAAATATAAACAATGCCTAGGTAAGCTCTAAACACTAGGCATGATGTCTGTATGGCTTACAATGGTGTGTATTCACGGTACCTGTTATACTCCCTGGAACACAACAGGTAAACATTTGTTAACTAAAGACCAAACAATCAAGAGAATGGTGTCCTATCAAACCAAATGCATAGAGCACGTCAAGAAGAAATAACGTGCAGTAGTGACTACTGGATTTGGCAGTTAGAAAGTCAGTAAAAAATCTTATCAAGAACAACTTCTATGGAGGGTTGCCTGGCTGGCTCAGTTGGTAGAGCATGTGACTTTTCATCCTGGGATTGTGTTTGAACCCCAGGTTGGGTGTAGAGATTACTGAAATCTTAAAACAACAACAACAACAACAACAACAACAACTTCTGTGGAGTTTTGGTGGTAAATTGAAATGCATTGAGGGGCAAATGCCTGATGAAGCTATGGAGATGTTCAAGACTGATGTCTTTTTCTTTTCTTTTAAGATTTTATTTATTTATTCATGAGAGACACAGAGAGAGGGATGCCTGGGTGGCTTAGTGGTTGGGCATCTGCCTTTAGCTCAGGTGTGATCCCGCAGTCCTGGGATCGAGTCCCACATCAGGCTCCCTGCATGGAGCCTGCTTCTCCCTCTGCCTGTGTCTCTGCTTCTCTCTCTTTCATGAATAAATAAAATCTTAAAAAGAAACTTAAAAAAGAGAGAGAGACAGAGAGAGGCAGAGACACAGGGAGAAGGAGAAGCAGGCTCATGCAAGGAGCCCAATGTGGGACTTGATCCCAGGACTCCAGGATCGTGCATGGAGCCAAAGGCAGACGCTCAACTGCTGAGCCACCCAGGCAACCCAAGACTGATGTCTTTTTCAAAAAGAATGGCAGAGAAGAACAGAAATTATTAATAGATCAATCTAAGAAGGAAATATTAAGAATTTTTTTCATAAATTGGGGGAGATTGAGCAGTTTTACGTACTGAGGGAAAAAGCCAAAAGGGAAAAGAAATTGAAAAAGAAAAAAAAAAAAAAAGGAGGGGGCTTGAGGAAGATTTGATAAAGTATGGTCAGTCCCTGGGACAAGGGAATGAGTTCTAGATCAGAGATGGAGAAATCAGTCTAAAATGAGAGGAAAGTCCTCTCTGTCAACAGGAGTAAATGTGAGGAGCAAGTGGAAGAGTCAATGTTAACACTGAGGTTTCTGACGTAAGGTATGCTCATTAGTCTACAAATAGGAAGTCTGAGGCTTTTATGCTTTAAATTTCTCAGTGAAGTAGCAATGACATCATCTTTTTAGAAGGGTTGGGGTAAAGTAGGGATTGTGAAAAGAGTGGTAGATATTTGGGGCCAACTGTGACACCAGATTAGGTAATTAGACAAGGATATATGGAAATGGTTACCACTGTCCAAGTGAAGAGGAGATGATAGATTTTGGTTAGTTGTACCAATTTGCTTCAGTGGTTTGATTTTCTCTAGTGGCATTCACCAGTCCTGGTATAGGAACCCAAAAGTGGATGGCAGGTTTAATTCAAAGCTAGAAGTTGACAGAGAAGTATGATAGAATGGATAGGAACTAGGGAGGTGACAGTGCTAAAATTGATGCACTTGAAAGTTAGACTGTGTGGAAAGGGAGGAAAGTGGCAATGTTTTAAGTTTACAAGAAAGAGGTGGCAGTGATTGAAGTGCTTCAAGAGTGTGAAGGGGAACAAGGTGTTACGTAAGAGGGTATGGGAGCCTCAGAGCTAAGAGATTATGGTCCTGAATCCCTCCATCAGGGTGGGAGAGAAAGGGCCCAAAATACATGGTAGATTTATCTGGGTATGGTTCCACACCTAAGTGGGATCATCCAATGCAGACATCGGGTCAGCTGTTTCTTTTCTTTTCTTTTTTTTTTTTTTTAAGATTTTATTTGATTTATTCATGAGAGACACACAGAGAGAGGCAGAGACACAGGCAGAGGGAGAAACAGGCTCCATGCAGGGAGCCTGATGCGGGACTCAATCCCGGGTCTCCAGGATCACATCCTGAGCCAAAGGCAGATGCTTAACTGCTGAGACACCCAGGCGTCCCAGCTCAGTTGCTTACGTGAAAAATCCAGAAGCAGCAAGAGCAAAAGGACAGATGTAAGCACCCTACAGCAGTTGGGGCACATATTAAAAATGTTAGTATTTGTTTGGCATGCTGGAATAAAGAAATGAGGCTGCCTGAAGCTGTAGATGACTGGATCAAGGGGTTGCCTACTGCTTGATGTACATCCCAGACACACCTATCATCCATTCCAATTCATTCATTTCCTGTACACTAGAGCACACTGATTCAGAAAAACTTTACCTTAGAAAACACTGAAAGACAAAATTAAGAAAATCAAATGACTAATGACATAGGTCAGAAGTTAAGGATGAGGGGTCCAAAACAAAAATATTAGGGTCTGAATCCAGGCAAACACTGGACTGGACATAGGAGAAAGGAGCAGGGATAGGAATGAAGGAAGAGTCTAGGACTTTTGTTACAAATTGTCCTTGTGTGCCATCTGACATAAACCTATGATATATGGATGAGTCAACATTGATGTTGGTTGAATATGAAGGCGATACTTGGAGTTCCTAACTTCAGAAGTGGGTATTTTAAGGTAATAAGCAGTAAGGATTATTTCCACTAGTTCTTTTTTATTCATATAACATAAAACCAAGCATTGGAGGCAATTAATCAGGAAATTAAAGAAAATAGGTTATTTAAAACTGTAGAGTTTTTACAAATTAAGTAATAGTACTCTGGGGAAAAAAAGAAATCCAAACCATTGTTTAAATACAAAAATTTACTTCTAAAAATATATCCTAATATTTTTCTCTTTGGCTACTGTGTAAACTAACAGGAAATTCTTTTAAGTCCGGGATGCTTATAAGTATAGCCTTGCCTGTGCGTCAGTAGGATACAAGATGCTTTATTCTGCTTGAACATCTTTGAAGGAATGATCAAACAAGTAGAATGTCATTTGCATTGTCAAATGACCTTCGTCTGTGATCTTCATAGAAAACAAACAGCTTTAAAAGAGAAGAAGCTGTTAATTTGGCCATATTACAATAACAAGACTTCATCACATGCTCTATCCTATAGTTCAGAATTATGGCACTCTTTTATGTAGTTACACTGTAAATCACTATTTATGGCATTTCTGCACTTCTAGCCAAAATATCCAGTAAATCAAATTGGAGATGAAATATTTTTGGCTTAAACCGATTCAATATGTTCTCACTTCTGACAGCTGTAAAACTCAAGAGTTATTTTACATCTCAGTGTTTGAAGTCTAAAAATCACAATTTTGGATGACCAGATGCACTCCAACTAAAATCCTGGAAATCTCATGATGTCTGGGGAAATTAGCTAAGAGGGGCATGAGCAGGTCGTTGTTACTGGATGAAACTCATAGGGAATCATAGCAAGGGATCATTAACTAAAAAGTCAAAAGCAAGAGATTATAAACCACAAAATTTTAGGAGATACCCCAATTGGAATTAAAGTGTGCCTGTTAAAAAAAAAAAAAAAAGAAAAAAAAAATAAAGTGTGCCTGTTAACAGGATGATAAAACAAACGACATACACTCTGTTTTATTCTAGAAAGTCAGCTAAGGGGGCACTTGGGTGGCTCAGTCAGTTAAGAGTCTGCCTTAGGCCCAGGTCATGATCCTGGAGTCCTAGGATCCAGGCCCAGTTTGGGCTCCCTGCAGGGTCTGCTTCTTTCTCTCCCTCTGTCTCACCCTCAGCTTGTGTCCTCTCTCATTTACTCTCTGTCTCTCAAATAAATACAATCTTAAAAAAAAAAAAAAAAAAAAGTCAGCTAAGGATAGAGTCAGAGCCCCAGTTGAGTGTGGTGATCATTCTAACAAAACATTTATGTAGAAGGTAATCACTCTTCTTCAAGGCTGTTGTAACATTTTGTAAAAGAAGTAAAAGGACTGAAGGGATGAGCTCAAGCAAGAATATAAACAATAATGGAACAGTTCACCACCATAGGGGAATGTTGACATAATTCTTTGAGGTTTTCCAAATAAGAACAGCTATGTCTGTGTTGTTATTTTAAAATAATTTAGTAAAGCCACAGATTTATATACATGTACTAGAACCATTCAAATTTTGAAAAATAAGATGTAATGTAGTCTTTGCTCTATTATCACTGGTTGAGATTATGATACTGGCCTCAACCACAGTGTGGAGCCAAGCCTGTGGCCCTTCTGTCCTTACGTGAGCTGTCTTCTAGTCACTGGAATATGACTGTTGGAAATGCAGTATTTATGCTAAATATTTCTGGAATCTTTTAAACGTACTTCACTTAGTGGCTATGACTACTTTAAAATAGCAAAGAAATAGACCTGCCCTATGACCCAGCAATTGCACTGTTGGGGATTTACCCCAAAGATACAGATGCAATGAAACGCCGGGACACCTGCACCCCAATGTTTATAGCAGCAATGGCCACAATAGCCAAACTGTGGAAGGAGCCTCGGTGTCCATCGAAAGATGAGTGGATAAAAAAGATGTGGTTTATGTATACAATGGAATATTAGTCAGCTATTAGAAATGACAAATACCCACCATTTGCTTCAACGTGGATGGAACTGGAGGGTATTATGCTGAGTGAAGTAAGTCAGTCGGAGAAGGACAAACATTATATGTTCTCATTCATTTGGGGAATATAAATAATAGTGAAAGGGAATATAAGGGAAGGGAGAAATGTGTGGGAAATATCAGAAAGGGAGACAGAATGTAAAGACTGCTAACTCTGGGAAACGAACTAGGGGTGGTGGAAGGGGAGGAGGGTGGGGGGTGGGAGTGAATGGGTGACGGGCACTGGGGGTTATTCTGTATGTTGGTAAATTGAACACCAATAAAAAATAAATTAAAAAAAAAAGAAAAAAAATCTAAAAAAAAAAACAAATAAAATAGCAAAGAAAAAAGAAATATTTTTAGATTCTTACCACCCTTTTTCCTGAATAGGGGGAATCCAAAAGTGAATTTTCATTCACAGGTATGTTAAAACACAGACTTCTTTCCCTTTGTGACTGTGGATTGGAACTGTAGAACCAAGTGGTGCTTTGGGAGGGTTTAGTCCTCCCTCTTTCTCTCAGCTGCTCCCCACCCTTAGGCACCACCAAGATTAATACACAACATGAAAAAATAGTCTTTGTTCTATCAGATCAGCTGCAGGAAGAATTATCTTGCTTCCCTTCCGAAGGAATCACCACCCTACACCCATCCTATTCCTAGTGTCATCACTGAGTGGCAACACTGTATATTGGTCAGCTACATGGATTTGAGCATCAAACAGATTCTGACCCATTCCAGAGACAAGCTGAAAGAAACAGACAGCATCTCTTTCTATGTATTTGACCTTGAGAAACTTAATACCTCTCTAGGTCTCAGATCTTTTTAGAGTGGGTACACTGACCTAAAGTATTCCAAAATGCTTCAGTAGTATCTGGCAATATTGAGTGTTCAATTAAGGTCCTCCACTTTTAATATTGCTATTACTGGTATTATTATTATTGCAAATAGTTGATCTAACGAAAAGTATCCACAATAAAAACCACAAGAAGTAATGGGAAATGAAGACTATAAAGAGGTTTTGCTTACTAATAAGCAATATAAAATATGGTACAGGTTACTTGAAGATTTCATCTGTGAAGAATTGTAGGACCATATGTTATATTATTTTGAGGGGGACTGATTATCAGGAAATGAGGTTTTCTTGTTCATCAAAAGTCCTGGTTAAAAATGAGTTGTTGTTTGTTGTGGAATAAACTATGTTGACTCAAAATCCAGATGTTGAAGTTTTAACATCCAGTACCTCAGAATGCATTTGGAAATAGGAGCTTAAAAGAGATGATGAACTTAACATAAGATTCAGGATGAGCCCCAATCCACTGACCAGTGTGTCCTTCTAAGAAGAGGAAGGTAGGGTAGACAGACACCAGGGGTACACATGCACAGATGGACAGCCATGTGATGAAGCAGCAAGAGGGCAGCCAGCTACAAGCCGAGGAGAGACACTTCAGAGGAAACCAACCATGCCGGCACTTTTGTCTTGTATTTCTAGCCCCTGAAGCAAGAGAAAATAAATTTCTGGTAAGCCACCCCATCTGTGGTATTTTGTTAAGGCGGCCCTAGAAAAGTAATCTACCATCTATGGGTGAACAACTATTGAAAGAACAGAATATGACAAAACAATTCTAAAACACGTTGAATGTGATTTGATCATTTAAAGAACAGTTTGGTCTCTCATATTGCCTCAGAGTTATCTATAGGACTATCAATTTTCATTTTATTAGCAAAGAAATGCTATTAGAGAATTATGTATAACAATTTAATTCAACAAATATTGATTGAATTATGACCATGTGGAAGACTTGTGCTCAAGTGAAGACTATACGGAGTAAGAGAAAATAAAGATAAGCAAGAAAGTATTTCAAATACCTCACAATACAAGGGGAGAGAGAGAGTGTGTGTGTGTTGTAAACAGCTGTAAGATAAGAATGAATTAAAGTGTTGTAATAAGGTGAAAACGAAGGGCTTTGAGAGCATAGCCATATAAAGGATTGATTTTAACTGGGTACACTGATAAAGATTTAATGAGAAAACACATTTGAGCTGGAATTTTCAAGATGAATAGGATTTTAATAGATGAGAAGCAGGAGAAAATTCCAGGATGAACACGAACACAAAAATATTTTGGAGTATTTGGAAAAACATAGGTAAAGGCAAAATAGTCAAATAAGGAGAAAAGGGTAGGGTTGGAGCAACGGTAAGCCAGAAGAGTTCTGAATAGTGGAGTGGACTAATGACAAGTATTAATAGAAATATAGCAGTAGGAGCAACATCAGGAATTATATTAGTAAGAGTAGAATTTGTTAAGTAGCTAATACTTTTTACCACCCACTATGGGCCAGGCTCCTAATAAGCACTTCATGTCCATGATCTCATTTAATTCTCAAAAACCAATCATTGAGATGTGTAGCACCTATTTTGAAAAATGAGAAACTTGGTGCAAGGAAGGTAAGGAACTTGCCAGAAGTTATAAAGGTAGTAAGTGGTAAAGCTAGAGTCCCAACAGATCTCGCTGACTTTGAAACCAATTTATTTAATTCACATTAATATTTTCTCTGTAAGATGAAAACTTAGGGGGTGCCTCGGTGGCTGCATCGGTTAAGTGGCCAACTCCTGATTTCCGCTCAGACATGATCCCAGGGTTGTGAGATAGAACCCCAAGTCAGGCTCAGGGCTCAGCATGGAGTCTGCTTGAGGTTCTCTCTTTCCCACTCTGCCCCATCCCCCTGCTCATGCTCTTTCTCTAAAATAAAATCTTTTTAAAAAATGAAAACTCAGAAATCATAAAATCCACCCTCTCCACATAGTTGGATCTAGTTTTGTTTGTTTTGCAAATAGATGTCATACTTTATAATCAATGTGAAAATCAAGTCAAACTTTTGTTTCTATGGAAAATGCTAAGGGTTTAAAAAGCAAACTTAAAACATTTTCATTCTTTCTGGCAGGAAATCAAGGCCTCTCTTCTAGGCCTTTCCTATAATGACTAGGGAAGAGATCCTAACTCAATCAGGTTTTCCTAGGAGTTACCAAGTGGGGTAGTTTAAGGATAAATGTTAGGCATATAGGGTGGTGTTGTGGAGCAGAGAAATGTGTAAGCAAAGCAAGTTTCTAAAAACAAAAGCTCTTCATTGTTCACTACCGTGTTTTTCAGGCCACAAAAATCTGGGGAAAAAAATGGTGTAGGGAGCAGGCACTCATGGAAAACCCATCAAAACTCTCTAGCTCTGTGTCCTTATCAAGCCTTCATTAGAAGAAAGAGTTCTTTGTTCCTAGGATTTTGCATTGCCTTCTCTAAAACAGATATACCAAATATAAGCTAAAAACTATTCTCGTATAAGTAACAAAGAATAAAATGGCCACTACACTATAGCCTGAAACCTTGGTCATTGAACCATAAATGGGGATGTCAAATTCTATTAAAGTAGGGACTTTGAGGGATTCACCAAAAGGGACAGAAATTATATGTGTGTAAACATTCTCCTCCAAGCAAAGATGGTGGCTGCAAGTCAATGTCACACCAGCAAATGAAATAAACTAGCACCAGTCTGATACAAAGACCTGACCCAAGCTTTTGTTCCTACGGTTGTGATGCACCTGCCACAGGGCAATCCTACTCATAAACAAACTTAAATTCACAGTGTATGTGTTTTTTAAGTTTTTGAGATCAATATCTTTTTAAAAGATTGTATTTATTTATTTATTCATTCATTCATTCGAGACACAGAGAGGCAGAGACCTAGGCAGAGGGACAAGCAGGCTCCTTGCAGGCAATCCAATGTGGGATTGATTCCTGGACCCTGGGATCATGCCCTGAGCGGAAGGCACAGGCTCAACTGCTGAGCCACTCAGGCGTCCCAAGATCAATATCATTTTTAATTGACCAAAAGGAATAAGAGGTAACTGATAGTGATTCATTCTTGAGTGTTGTTTGTTTGCTTGTTTTATATATACTGTTAACGAATCTTTGCTGGTTAGCAACTGAAACAGTTCTAAAAAGCAAGTGTTGGAGAAAGAAACAATCTATTTGTCCAGAAATAGGTTTTAATAAAATGCTTTTTGTAAAAAAAAAAATAAAATAAAATAAAAAATAAAAATTACAACTCCCACAGTATTGAAAGACACTTACTGGAACCTTTATTCCATAGCCTCTGGTTATGGTCATGAAGACAAATGAGTTAGAAAAAAGAAGTAATTCTAGAGCTATCCCATGTAACCCTCAGCAATGATCTCAAATATTCTTACACCTAACTAAGAACATAGATCTTGGATTAGTAATAAGGAATTTAGAAGGGAAACTCTAAGAAAATATTTAGCAGATACATTTGCAAATGTTGAAAAGAAAGGGCTTATAACTAATTTCTATGAATAATAAGTTACTCAAGTGTTTATGCTACATTTTGAGATCTTATTTTGACTAATATCTTTTCTAGTTATTTTCTGTTTCTTACCTAATTGTTATCAACAAATCCTCAAAATACTGTAGGACACTTGGGATATTTAAAGTGATGTGTGGGCAGACTGGGTGGCTCCACGGTTTAGCGCCACCTTCAGCCCAGGGCCTGATCCTGGAGACTCGGAATCGAGTCCCGCATCGGGCTCCCAGCATGCAGCCTGCCTCTCCCTCTACCTGTGTCTCTGCCTCTCTCTCTCTCTCTCATTAAT
Source organism: Canis lupus dingo (assembly GCF_003254725.2). NCBI lineage: Eukaryota > Metazoa > Chordata > Mammalia > Carnivora > Canidae > Canis > Canis lupus. The sequence goes on from NC_064256.1 coordinate 50,441,444, forward strand.
AAATAAATAAAATCTTTAAAAAAATAAAATGATGTGTGATGGTGTCAAAATATCACTTTATATTTTAAGTGTGGAAAATATTGTTAGTCTTATTAATAACTATAAAATAGATTTCAAAGGATCACCATTTATTTGGTTGGAAATTTTAGTGAGTGTGGTTTGCCATATGGAATAGAATTATGCTTCAGTAGAGTTAAGGAGAACTTTTAGTGAGATCTTGCCCCATATCCAATTCCTGCAAATTAACCTTAGATGGAGAAAACACTCGTGACAGAGTTAACACTTTAACTTCCAAACTGGATCCCTTTAATGACATCGTTTGCAATGTATCCCTATTGAGAAATGTTACTGTGCTTCATTCAGGAATAATCTGGAACCAAAGCGTCCATTTGCTTTACTGTAGGGACGCAATTACTTTGAGAGTAATGTTATAGGTTCCTGAGGAATGTTGGGTAGGTGGCTCTTCAAGGTTGCTAAGTATTAGGGAAAATGTCCCCAGCCTCTTTTTGGGTCAGAAAAGAGATATTTTAAAACTTAGATTTGGGGTAGGGGGAAGGCATCCCAATCATTCCAATAGTTTTGTAAATATGTTTTCATAAATATGGTTCTTAGCCTTCACGGTTTTTGTTTGGTTTGAATCTATCAAAGTTCACAAGAACTAAAAACCAGGCTTCTTAGCTTCAAGAATCACCTGACCTTTCCTCTTAACCCAAGAATCATCCACATTAAGGGCATCATATACTCTGAGTGGCTTATCAGGGTTTGGCTGTGAGATGTTAAAACCTTCATGACCTTCACTAAAATGAAAGCATTTCCAAGTACAATTCATTTAACTACACCATTATACTGGATGACAGGTCTGAGACTGAGGGAGTAGGAGAATGGTAAAGCTCCAAGTCCCCTGAGGTAGACAGATAAAATGAGGCAGAACCTGTCCAAACAACACATTTGTTACAACTAGTTGTGGTGATTTCAAAGTCTTTGCTCTGGAAACTACACGGACTATGCCAAAGTTCACCTTATCACTACTGCCACGAGAGCATTTTAGACACACATCGAACTTGCCCACCTTGATTAAACCAGAAATGACAATATGTATAAATGACTGAATCCAGATTCACATTCTTCATTAATATGTAACTCAGTTACTAATGAAATTCTTGTCCTAGATGTTTTGCCACTCTACTTCTTCTAAGTCAGTGTTGGCTAAATCTTGGCTTTTGATACTTTAAGCACAAAACAGAATGTTTTCTTGATCCAAAATCAACTGTAAACATATAGCAGACTTCATTAATAATTAGCAGACTTCAGTTTTAATTTATATGATATTTGCCTTCTACACACTACTTTTTTTTTTAATTTTTTTTAAAATTTTTATTTATTTATGATAGTCACGGAGAGAGAGAGAGAGAGAGGCAGAGACACAGGCAGAGGGAGAAGCAGGCTCCATGCACCGGGAGCCCGACGTGGGATTCGATCCCGGGTCTCCAGGATCGCGCCCTGGGCCAAAGGCAGGCGCTAAACCGCTGCGCCACCCAGGGATCCCTCTACACACTACTTTTAAAAAGAATATTCTTACTTTACAATATTCTTTAAATATTATAAATTAACTTCAATCTTAAGGGTTAGATGTAACCATTCAACAAAAATGGTAAGGGAAAAAAAACACTACTATTTGCTGACTGGGTCTACTGTGTTTAAGCACTGTGCCCAGCGAGGCAAACCACGACCTTGAAATGATCACTGGCTAGTGGGAAAGGTGATATGTTAACATTGACCTTGTTACCCTGGGACAAGGGTGGTAGTAAAGCAAAGAAAGTGCTGTAAGAACAGATTAAAAGCAGGCTTATTCTGACTGAAATAATCGGTGTAATTTCCAGTACCAAAAGACTTCATAATGTAGGTGACATTAAACTGAACCTTAAGGGATAAATAGGAGTAGTAATAATAATGATAATTACAACTTCTGCTACTACTCATATAGCACTTGCTAAATGGCATGCATTGTTCTAAGAGTCACACAAATGTTAATTCATTTCTCATAATAACTCTGCAAGCCAAGTACTATTATCCCCATTCTACACATGAGAAAACTGAGGTTCAAAATGCTTAAATGAATTGTCCAAGGATACACAACCTAAAAAGTGGTAGGGCTTAGATTTGATCCAGACGATCCAGCCCTAGAATCTGCACTCAACTACTATATCAATTTGTCTCCCATATGGAAATTCACCAAGAAGGATGGTTAACAGGCCAACCCAAGCAGAGGGAATAATAACACAGCATGAAGTTAGGAGATAAATGATTATGCTGTCTTAATTCAGTGGGCTCCCTGAACATCTTTCTCACTATCTGAGTAGATATGGGAGATATTCAGTACTCCCTTATTTCTCCCACCATAGGCTTCCATTTCAGTTGTTTTGATAGGAAAGGCAAAAAAGGAAGAAAGTGATACAAAGCATACAAAGCATGGAAATCCATTTTATCTGAAATTATTATAGACATAATAGAATATTAAAATGGAAGTCCTGGCTGAAACAATAATTAACAAGACAATAATTAACACATTCCAAAGGAGGTGTTAGACCATATGCTGAATATCCAAAGGAGGATTCTGAGAACCAGTTACACAATTCTTAAATGCCACGTCCACACCAATGTTCTGAAGTCGGAAATTAGGGAGAAGAATTTATTTGGACTGATAAGCTGTGAATTAAACTCTAAGGAATAGGAGATGTCTGCCTGGGCAAGAGACTTTAACAGGACCTTTCGGAGACTTTAATATGTGTCCCCTGCATGGGACTAGTGTCTGATTTATGCAGGAGAAACCTAAATGCCAAGTGATTGGTTAGTTCCACTTATGGTGGAAAAAAGGGGAGATTGCTATATTGGGAATCACCTGTGTGATTCTTAGAGTACATTGGAGTTCATAATGTGTATGTTTCCTATGGATCAGACATGAGCATTTTGTAAGAAGAATCAGAATGAGGTCACCTATAGTTATATCCAAGACGACCATATGGATAAGGTCAACAGCTCTCAAAAACTACAGGGACCATTTGCTTTCCGAGCCAGAATAGGGATGCTTTGTCCCATTAAAACGACTGCAGATGGGGAGGTGCCTAGGTGACTCAGTCAGTTAAGTGTCCAACTCTTGACATCACCTCAGGTTATAATCTCAGTGTTGTGAGACCAATTGAGCCCCACACTGGGCTCCAGGCTAGGGGTGAAGACTGCTTGGCATTCTCTGTCTCCCTCTGCCCACCCCCACACTGTGCATGTGTGCTCTAAAAATAAAACAAAACAAAAATAGAGGAGAGAGTCTACAAATAACCAATAAAAGCATTTAAAAGGAAGCCAGCTTTTATATAGTCAATTAATCTATAACAAAGAAGGCAAGAATATGCAATGGGGAAAAGACGGTTTCTTTAGTAAATAGTGCTTTGAAAATGAGACAGCTACATGCCAAAGTATGAAACTGTACCACTTCCTAATATCATACACAAAAATAAATTCAAAATGGACTAAGGACCTAAGCATAAGAAATGAAACCCTAAAAATCCTAGGAGAACAGAAGTAGTGATTTCTCTAACATTGGCTGTAGCAATATTTATTTAGGTAGGTCTCCTAAGACAAGGGAAAACAAAACAAAAATAAACTATTGTAACTACATAAAAATGACACCACCCTCCCCTGAAGTGGTTATACTTGTTATCCCCCATCTTATTGATGAGAAACTAGGACTTAGAAGGATTAAGGACTTTGCACCAACAAAACCGGTATGTGGTAGGACCAGGAAAAACAGTTACTGTCAAAGTTTTCCCAATTAAGGATAAGCATTTTATTCATAAAAACTTGTTTCATCCTGGCATCAAGTTTTCACTATGCTATATGTCATAGGGGTTTCACTAGAGACCACTAGTAACTCTAAAGCAATGCATCTTTTAGGAAGAAATAATCTCTCTTTAGTCATGTTCTATAATCTAGTTTTAGAATCTATTTGAAGTTGTAAAGTTAAATCAAAGATTGTCTTTTAATTTCAAGTTAAAGATTTTAATGTTAGAACACATATAAAAACCCAAATAATAATTAAACATACTGCAACTGATGGGTTCACTATTTAATGTGTGTGAATAGAAAGAGGTAGCAATTTAAATGTACTTAAGGCATAATATCCAATCAGGTGAACTCTTCTGAACAGTCATGTTTTATCTCATGCCTTTTTGACCACTTAGCCTCAGGCTCCTGACATCTAAAATTGGGATTTGTTGTTAAAATTTAAGGAAATCATATATACACATGTAAAAACTACGTTTTTCACTGGAAAAAGCTATAAAATGTTCTAACTATGTTTACTATAAGAGACATCACAAATATGCAAAATATCACCTAAACTTTAAAGATAAATATTAAGCTGCCCAAATGCATGTGATGCTTGACATATGGAGGGTGCTCAAAAAATGTTAAATAAATGTCTGTGCTCTGAGTTCCTTATTAACAGCAAGATAGGCAAATACACAAACACAACCATGAAAAGCAACATTAAAAATAATACCTTCTGAAAAGTAGGTGAAGAATTCTTGACATGCTCAAATTTTACAGTGTTTGTGTCATGACTATGAGATCAAGAAATCTGTTTTCTCCACTGACATCATAATAAGATAGGTAAAAGAGACACAACTAATGATATATCATGTAGTCATCATCCTGGTTTTTTTTTATTTTTTTATTTTTATTATTATTATTTTTTTTTTATTGAGCACTTGCTATGTGCCGGCTACTGAATTAGGTGCTGGATAAAAAAGTGGCTTCCTTGGGAAGTTTTTAGACTAGTTAGGGACACATACAATTAACTAGCACTTGGGAAAGAGTAAGACATCTTCTAGGAGTGGGAAAGTACTGGAGATCAGAACACACAAGAGAGATATTTTTCAGAAGAGTTCCTTGTGCACAGTGATGTCAAAGCTGATACTTAGGTGGGGGTTGCGCAGGGAACTGTCCTAGGGGAACAGGTATGATGGTGATGTTCAGAGGATGGAGAGCATGAAGAACTCAGTGGCCTAGGAAGTGTGGGTCAGTAAAGAGGGTGCTGAAGAGGTCACCGGGGACAGATCATAAAAAAGTCTTATGAGCTAGGACTTCTCAGGAGAAATGTAAAGAGTAATGATACTGCATAAAAATATATCCTTGTATTGCAAGCATATTCATTTCTTTCCCTCTATTAATTATTATTAATGATAGCTAGTTGCTTACTAAGAAGCTTCAAAATTTAATAAAAAGGAAAGAGTACAAAGATCTAGAACAAGCTACTCTAAATCTTTCTTAAATTAACAATAAAGAGATATTTGGAATGGCCTCTCCCCACTTCTGGCAGCGTGCATTTTGAGAGATTGGAAAAAGGTACTGATTCGCCTTCCTTGAGAAGGAATGGACACAGAATGCAGGAAGGAGATTATTCCTTTGGCCTTACACTAGTTTGCTTTCACAAGGGTTTTATACTTTGTCCATGAACACCAGAAATCCATAAGAAAATTAGTGTTCCCTAAGCTAAATAACTGACTCTTAGAAACATGTCAATAGGTTCAATCTGCTGATAGTGATTTCCTAAGGGCAGGGCAAGCACCTATATACTCTTTGCTTACTAAATGACCTAGGCATCTGGTCTAAGAGTTGTTAAATGCAAAGGATGAACACTCAGGTTCAGTGGACTCCAACTTTGATACCTTATTAAAGACTGGAGTTGGCTGCAAGGAAGAGAGACCCCCAAAACAGTGACTTAAACAAGATACAAGTTGTAGTTATGCTGTCTGTTGCTAGTGTGACAGCTCCACACAGTTTTTAGGTCTAGTCCATCTCTATCTCAGCTTTCTAGCTTTAGTAGCTGCTATTCCCCGGATGAACACAAAGTTCAAGCTAGCTGCTGAAGTGCAGTCATGACATTAAGGGTGAAGATGGAGGAAAAAGATGAAGAATGCCACGCATTCTCCCTTTTAAACCATCCTCTGCAAAGTATACATAGTTCTGCTTAAATTTTATTGACCAAAATTGAGTCATAGGGCTCTGCTAAACTGCAAAGAGAGGCCAGGGAATATAATTTTCAAGATAGGTGGCAAAGTGCACAGCTGAAAAAGCGAGGTGTTTTGAAGGAAGAAGGAAGAAAGGAAGACAATTGAAAGTCAATGGTCGATCTCTGCCATAAGCACATAAATTAAAAAATGTAAACTTATAATCTATGTTGGTTTATTTCTAAATTTTATACATGCTCTATTGTGCTACTGTTTTACAGAATTTATAAAGTATGAACAAAGGATTTAAAGAATAAAATAAAAAATAAATATAAATAACATTTTCTGTATTAATCTTTCAAACCTCAGTGGACTGAAGATCCACTTTGAAAAATCACTGCTCAAGAAGACAATTAGTAAAAACACTTAAGATGCTACTTCTACAGATTGGCAAGAAAACATCCAAAAAATGTAATTCTATATGAACTATTCCCTAGATTGTTAGGGAAAAAAATCAACTTCCACTAGGTTTACCACTCAGACAGCTAGACTAATTCTGAGTATTGGCAAGATGAGGAGCTTTAATATAGCCTCAAGAATTATAACTTTAGCATATGTAGCAAATGCCAGTATTATAGAACAAAAATGTGAAAAATAGAAACTATATAAATTAATATGTATTAGTTTATGAAGACACTAGGTTATTTTTGTGTACTTCCCTTAAACTGGGACTTTTTTTCCCCTAAAATGTAATTATACCAATATTTATGGAAAGTATAATGGCAGTATGAATTCAAAAGCATTAAAAATGTTTATATTTCATGAGTAAACTTACAAGAATTAATCTTAATAATCTGAGATGTGATGATGTAAGTTTATAAATAAAAGTTTTCAGGGCAGCCCAGGTGGCTCAGTGGTTTAGCACCGCCTTTGGCGCAGGGTGGGATCCTGGAGACCGGGGATCAAGTCCCACATGGGGCTCCCTGCGTGGAGCCTGCTTCTCTCTCTGCCCCCCTCCCCTTCTCATGAGTAAATAAGTAAAATCTTAAAAATAATAAAAAATAATAAAATAAAATAAATAAAAGTTTTCATTGTAAAATAATTTATAATAATATGTAACTAGAAACAACTTGTATATCCCCAAATAGGCAAAAATAGTTAAGTGAATTGTGATACATCCATACAATGAAACATTATAACTACAAAACATTATATTTTCAAAGACTATTTTATGACACAGAAAAAAATGCCCATGATATAACAGTGAGGAAAGCAACATAAGAAATTAATTAACATACGCCTCTTTTTCCCTCTTACACACATGTTCCTATATAGATTACAAAGATGATAGTCTAAAAGGAAGTATATTCAAATTGTAATGTTCTCTAGGGAGTTATATTGGTGATCATTGTTACTACTCTTTATAGTTTTCTGTATTTTCCAAATTTCCTAGTACAAATACATGTTACATTTATATAACCGGACTCAATGTTCCTGAACATCAATCTTACTGAAAGTTATCTAGATAGAAAATACAAGTATGTAGATTCTCAAAATTAATAAATATTAAAAAGAGCAATATAGATATATGTGCTAGGCAACAGAGTGACTCACAGTCCTTAGATTTCAGAAAGGGTAGTTTAAGGACATTCAGGTAGGCAGTTATATTTCATGTGACAAGAAACATCTAAATTATAATTTAGATAGCAATTCTTCATATTATAGTGATAATGCACTATCAAATAATGCATTTGAATGTGAATGCACATAATTCATATCAGTATTAGTTAGAGATAACTTTCAGAGTTTTAAATCAAAGTTAATCAAAACAGAGTATGCTATTTATTTAAAATGTTTTGTAAACAATTGTCATTATCTTAAACTTCAGATCAAACTTTATAGCTAAGATAGCTAAGATTCGGCTCCCAGAAAGTAATGACTTTACTTAAAAAGCTTCCAGGACCAAACTGTAACAGCAAAAGTATGTCACTAATATAAAAAATTTCCAATAGATAAACACTACAAGGATTACCTGGTTTAAGTTTCCAAGTGCAAATTCAATCTGAAATGATATTGCCAAAATCTCTGTGGTCTAAAGGATTTTTTTTTTAAACAACTACAAAGAGAGTGTACAGTTATAGCTTCTCCTCACTGATCTGGGCCTTCAGAAACACATCAATACATGCAGTACATAAGAACCAGCTGTAAGAGATTTTTCTGTCAATACAAAGCAAGGTCACTGCGTTATAGGAAGACTCAGCACTGTTTATTTCACATCCATAAAGGGATTGTTCAAGGGCAAATTCTAAAAGAATGATTCTGAGGAACACTGAAACCCCTGGAAAGACAGACAACTTTGGGAAAACTCTGAATATCTACTGGAGTATTTTTGAATTATGCTGCAAAGAGAAACAAAGAGTATATATATTATATATATGTACATAATAAAATATTATTTTAATGCATATTATGTTCCATTTATCTTTATATATTTCAACTAAATGTTCTTAGTCCTCATTTTATAGCAATTAAAAGGAATATAAAGGGATGCCTGGGGGGCTCAGTGGTTGAGCATCTGCCTTAGGCTCAGGTTGTGATTCCAGGGTCCTGGGATCGAGTCCCACATCAGTCTCCCTGCAGAGAGCCTGCTTCTCCCTCTGCCTATGTCTCTACCATTCTCTCTGCGTCTCTGATGAATAAATAAAATCTTAAGAAAAGGAATATAAATACCAAAAAAATAATAAATTGATGGCAATTATGGTGATTCACTCAGTAAAATTTACAATAACAAAGAGAAAAACTTGCAACAACCAAATGCTGACCAAAATTTTAATCTAATTTGGGGGATGCTGGACACTGTGCTGGTTGCTGATGTCTAGTGTTAAGACTTCCTAAATACTGTACTTCCTCTCTATTCAGCATATTAACAATGAGGAATAGGGCCAGTTTTAAGTGAGACCACTTAAGCATTTACTTCAGGCACCAAATTTAAAGAGGGACCACAAAATCCCTCTTAACCAATAAGTATTTTAATGAAATGTTTCAAAAAATAAAATTAATGCAAAAAAACCATGATGAAAAGAGCAAAAATTTTAATTTAGGTAAGATCCGTCAGAAAGCATGCACCAAATACTACTTTGTTCGAGTGGAAATAAAAAAATTTCCACATTAAAAGTTTAGGTACCAACTTTGAGATATCAAATAAATAAGTCATGGGGATATAATAACGTACAGCATGGTGAAAGTCAATAATACAACATTGCATATTTGAAAGCTGATGAAAATAGATCTTAAAAGTTCTCATCACAAGAAAAAAGAAATGGAACCTACGTAAGCTGCAGTTATTAACTAGACCTACTGCGGTGGTCATTTTGCAATGTATACAAATACTGAGTATGTTATATACGTGAAGCTAATACACTGTTATATGTTAATTAAAACTCACTTTTAAAGAGAGGGAATTTAACATTATAGGAAAAAATGTTTTAGAATCAAAAGAAGACACATTTTTTTTTTTTGTAGAACATCTCTATTTTTAATACTTTAGGATCTCTACCAATCTCTACCTAGTTTCCTCTTGAGAACATCATGACAAAACACCAGCCAGAGTAGTTCCACTTTGTCCCTCACTAAGTGACTGAAAAAAAAAAAATTGTGTGTGTGAGACACAGATCTTCAGAAGAAAGCCATTATGGAAAAATAATACATCAGTATCTACAAAGCAAATCTCATTATATATTATGGATGGTTAGAAAAGAAAAAAAAAAAACTTAAAAAAGTCATATGATACTCCTCTAGAAACATGTATTTAATATTTGGCTAATCTCATATTTTCATTGTCTAGACATTTCAACTTATTTCCCCAAGCCTTTTACAAACAATCTTTTCAAAAGCCAACATTCAAGCAACTCTAAGAGGCCTTGAGGAAATGAGATGAAACATTCACAAGAAACAAAAGCAAGAACACTACAGAGGATAAAGAATAGCCCTGATAACCAGTCAGGGCTCCAGGAAATTTTCTTTGGAACATTGAAATACAATCTAGCTGTAACATAATAAATGGTAATAAGGTAAAAAGGGAGCCTTGTAACCATGACACAGTAACTTAATAACCAGGAAACTCTAATATTTAATGAACTAAAGACTAGCTTGTTTAATCCTCTATTGGATGAATGAAAATAGTTACTTTCAAATTAATAATTCAGTGATTACATGTAACATTAAAATATTTTATATTCATTTATGTTATTGTTATACATACTCTGTTAATTACATTATATGATTATTTTATGCCTTATGAGTTTAAAAAGTAAATTAGTACTATTTTATTAGTACTATTTTAAAATAAATGAATATATGGATATGACTTTAGAAGATTTAGAAAATTTGATTACCTTCTGAGTGACTCTCTTCCACTCTAAATTCTCATCTCATAAATCCTCATCCTTTTGGTGGGGTAAGATTATTGAAATTGCTAATTCCTAAGTCCCATATTAAGGTTTCTAAATCAGTGTCTTTAGGCGTAGGACCCCAGAAACTGCATTTTTAAAAAGCTCCTCTGGTAATGCTTATATGTCCAAGGCTGAGAACTACTGTTGAATGTAGAGGCTTAATCAGGGATTTTAAAAATCAGCTCATGGGACAGATTTGAGGTTTAGTATTATAGAAATGATCAGCTACAAAACATCTTATAGGCCCAAAGATCTCTTCCTCTGATTCAGTCCCACTGAGGCTGACTCATGGTAAGTACAATAGCTTGCTTCGGGCTCAGGATAGACCGTTACTGCAGAAGAAGAAAACAACAACCAAAAGCACATTTCAATGCCTATCTTAGGATGTCTAAAATTAGTTTTTCTGATTTTTTTTTTGAAGTTTTGGTGTCCTATATTACAAAAGCTTATGGTTACTAACTTCTTGCCTCTTTATGTATCATATACAAGTAAAACTTACTTTAAAATCTTGGTTTCAATTCTGTTAAACAACAGAATGACTGGAACAATCTGTATTGTTAATGCTGCCATTGTTTTCAAGTCTAGCAATCGAGCATTTTTGGATTCTCCACCCTCCCGTGCCATGCAGCATGGTTGTTCTGGCATTGTGAAGATTCTCTGATACACATCTCTCTGCCTCTTCAGGGAGGCAGCAGGCCTACCTTCAACTAATCTAGGAGGAAATCCCCGCACTGCGAAGGGAGGTGGGGGAGAAGAAAGGACAGCTTGCCTAAAGAAGAGGTGAAGTTGAGAATATATTGGTGGGAAACAAGGAAAACTATATCTGCAACAAACAAAATGTCACAGATTATAAAAGGTTAAAGGTAGAACTTTACAGAAAAGTTGACAGAAAAAAAATAAGACTCCTCATTTTAGCGATGAAGAAGTAAAAAGCAGAAAGAAGTTAAATAAATTATTAGGTCCTTTAAAAGAAAACGTCTCATGGAGCATCACAGTGACACTACTATGGGTTCCATGAAGTTTCTTTAACCCTTACTAGAACATGTAAGCTTTTTCTCCATAGTAGTTATGCTTTTTGGAAATGCTTGATTGATTTTAGGGAAGTTGAAGATAAAGAAACTGGAGGAAAAGACTGTAAATATCCCCTTAACCAAGTATTTTATCCTACATCAACAATCACTTTTTAAATCCCCTCAAATCTTTCTCCCTCCAATAGTCTAGTTAAGGAGTCTAATAAGCTTTCAAACTATCTACTCAGATAGAAGACTCAACTCAAAAACATAGGAGATATTAGAAAAAGGGAAGGGAGGAAAGTATGAATGTCCCATGGCGGTTTCCTTTGATCACAACACTTATTTTTAATTGCTAATTCATAACCAAGAAGTCAAGATCCAGTTTATTTTTACTACTGACCTCTGTAAATGGGCAACTAAATTCTGACACTCTTTAACTCTTACAACAAAATCCCATACAATGGTATAATGGAATTATAAAGAATTTCATGTTTCAGTGAAATGTTGAATCCTAAACTGACAGAGTAATGACAAGATACTTCCATTTTCTAACCATGCACAGAAATCACAACTTATTCATGGCTGATGGCTCTTAAATGGACATTCATACCGGTACATACCAAGGACATATGGTAGCATATCATGTCCGATCTTTCAAAGGAAAACAGCTAAAAAGAAATGGCAATAGAGATAAGAAGCTTTCATTTGAAAGTGTGTTTCTGTGTGTGTAGTTTGTTAATGGAAGAGGAAGGGAAATGAAACACGAAGAGAATATAGGCAACCGAAGAAAATTGCATCTAAACATCATTGTAATTAACTGACCACCCACGGTCTTGAATTACTTTATACTGGATGTGGATGGACAAGTGGAGGTCCAGCTACCTTTACTTCTTGTCAGAAAGGTTTCGGGTAGCACCCAAGCTTCCCAGAAGACTGGTCTTGAATTTCTTTCTACAATATCTGGTGCATAATATAAAACCTCCATCAGGTGTATTTCAGTATGAGGGAAATTCTTCTGGGCAACATTTTCCCAATCCTCTCTCCAAGCTTACACATCCCCATCAAATAATGGATCTTTTTTTGAAGCCGTCCTTAAAAATGGGGTCAAAGGATAGAAGATATCAACATTCAATTCACAGTATCAGAGAAGGAAATATTATGGATTTCTACTTCTCTTTGTATATTTTATTGCTATTTTAAAAATAATCCTGTTCCAATTAATGATCAGTAAATACTGATACTACTACAAGGTGAATAATACCTTACTTCAGAGATGACAAGGGTTAGCTAGATTGTCTTTGTTCAGAAAGTCCACATTTAATAGCCTGTAGATGTATAGTTTTTCTACCTATGAACTGTACTTTTTGTAGAAATCTGTCAGCTTTACTCAGGAGCTATCTCTACCCAAAGGCATATCTATTCTAGATTAAATGTCAGTCTCTCTTCCCTTCTTCTTGCTTTTCTATGGGCACAGAAATAGTTTATAGAAAGTGAAAAGTTATTTTTGGGTCCAGTGATATTAACTTGGATTTTGATTTTGAAAATTCAATTTAGGATTTTTTAAGTGTACACATCTGCTTACTGCTTAGTGTAAAGCTAATAATCAGGCTCATTAAATAATATGTAATAAAAACTAATATACAAAAGGAAATTTTCATGGTACTGTAACATATTTGCAATAAGCCTTTTGCCTGTAATTAGAAGATTCGGCTTCACTTCCCTGTTTAATCACCCACAAAACTGTTTATTGCCCTATATATTCCTCCAACAAGAACATTATCCTTTTAATGTGTCCCTCAGAAAATCAGGGGACACTGCACAGTTATAGCACATGCTACTCTTTTCAAACATTATAGCCAAATTTTAATCTGACCATCAGGCTCTGATAATGCATTCTAAAATTAGTATATATTTGAGCAGAATGCAGTTATTATTTGATGCAGAATGACACAATTATGGGGCTAAGACATATATGGCAATAACTGCAACATAAACTGTGTATATAAAATATTAACTTTTAATTAAAAGTGGTTGATCCTCAATTTAGACCATAAAACTACAATTTTTTAAAAACTTCTGAGATATTTTATTCATAAGTGTCATTAAGTGGTGAGTACTTGTGTACATCCTAAAAGATATATTTATTCTCCTTCTAAAGCTTTTAAACAAATTTAACAGTTAAAAACTAGTAATTTTTTACTTATAAAGTAACTTCTCACAATCAGTCTAAACAGATCATTACAATGTGCTATGCAAGGCTATCACAGAGTTGTTACATGGTACAGTAGAAATAGTTGAGAGGGAAGTGAATCTTCTTGGAGAAGCAGAAGTGTGTTGGGTTGATAAGACTAGGGAAAGCATCCTCCATAGGATGAACAACATTAGATAGAATGGAAAAGATCTGGTTGGGTAAGTACAGTTGCTTGGTAAAGTAGCATATGTTGAAAAGACTTTGAGAGAATACCTTGGAGGATTTTATTTGCTATCTAAAAAAGCTCAGATGTTATGCTATAGGTGAGAAGGAGCTACTGAATGAACTTTACCAGCAAGAGACATGGTAAGATTTTCATACGAGAAGGCCACTTCAGGAGCATTGTGAATGTCAGAATTAACAACATATTAAAGGCAAGAAGACCACTTAAGGGATCACTGTCAAAGTAAATTAGGGCAAGAGAGGCAAAGGTGAGAAGGAAGACAAGGATAAGAGAGATTTTTAAGAAGTGAATAGCAATGGTCTGTGGGGTCCATTTGATGGTGCTTGAGGAAGAGGGAGAAGTCACCAACGAGTCCCAGATTCCTGACACTGCTAATGGGGGATAAAGATGCAGGAAGAGCATACTGGTGGCTAAAAAGAGAAAAAGGAATTGCAATTACATGCATGCTGCGCGAGTTTGAGATCCTTAGGAAGTCTTCAAGTAATGATATGTGGTAGGCACTTAGACTGTAGCACATACACTTCAAAGTTCATGTGGAAGGTAGAGGCTAGAGACCATGTTAGTGCCCCATTTGCTTTGAGTGTTATTTTGATCTGATGGCTATAGGGGAGTTTGTTACAGGCAATGCATACATAGTGAGAAAAGAAGTAGGCCAACCACTGACTCTGGCAAACACTGACCGTGGAGTGAGTGGGAAAAACCCCAAAGAATATTAGCTAAGTTCATACTAGAGAAATAATCCTTAGAAACCTTAAAAATATTCACATGCACATTTTTATTCTAAACATCAACTGCTAATTTGTAAGAGGCCTTGTTTTGAGTTCTGCTTTTATATAGGAAATTGTTAAGACAGATGACCTTAAATACTGAGAGTTTAAAAATTACCCTTTCCGATGGGAGACAGGAGCCCGCACTTAACTTTGAGCTATGGTGGGTGAAGAGAAAGAGTAGGGCTATTTACCAATGTAAATCATTAGATGGTCCCTTCCTGTAGTCTTTCTTCTCTTTTTTAGGAGAATGGTTTATTCATGTAAATTGTATATATTTACACATATTTATTGCATTTACTATATATCAGGCAGTGTTTGAAGCATTATATGCACAATAATAAATAAACAAAATAGGCAAATTAAATTATACGTCATTAAGATCAAGACAGGTGTCAAGGAGAAAAACACAGTAGGGAAGAGTAGTAGGGAATTCAGTGCTGGACTCAAGGATTGAAATCAAAGCTGGCTTCATCCATATGTGGCCTAAACTGTCACACAGGGCCTCAGACTCAGAAGGGTTCCATACTGTCTGTGATGCTCCACTGTCACCATCTTGAACTTCCTAATAATTTTTTAACACGTGGCCCCTTAAATGATAGAGTTGGACCTGGTTGCAAAATTTGCATATGGTGGATGAAGAAGCTCTTTGTATTTGGCTCACCATGTATACTCTCCATCTTCCTCTAGTCTCTTCTGTTGCAGGGGGCTGGCCACATAGGCTATATCAATTTACCCCTTTGCCTCTGGTTTCAGATTTGGTTCAGACAATAAGGACCCTAAATAGGAGTTCAAAGTTGCTGTTTTTCTAAGGGGCCCTTGTCTACCCACTTCTGTTCTAGGTTCCATAACTGTTCCCACTGCTTGTCCCACCTGAGGCTCATCTAAGGCTCTGCAATACCAGGCCTGGTATATACATATCCCTCCTTGGTCTCCCTAATCTCTGCTCACATCATTGCTAAACTTTAATTTTTCTCATATGAGTGTGCCATCTGTGTTCCGCCAGTACTCAGATTGAAAAAAAAAATCTCATTAAGAAGAACAATCTTTTGAGTAGATCTACTTGAGTAGATTCCAGTAAGAGGTGAAGGAGAAGCCAAGCAGCTCTCTGGAGGAAGAGGATTCCAGGCATTGGGAACAGTCAGTTTTAAGGTAGGGGTTTGCCTCATGAATCCAAACGGGTCTACAAACCACAGTGAGACAAATCCAGGCTGTGGTCTTTTATTGTAAATGAAGTTTAATTGGACACAGCCACATCTATTCATGGTATTATCCATGGCAATTTTTGTGCTACAACATCAGAGTTCAGTAGTTGTGACTGAAACCATATGCCCACAAAGCCTGAATTATTTACTCTTTCCCGTTGCAGAAAACATGTGCCAACCTCTGAATTAGCGGCATAGGAAGAAGACCAGAGAGTCTAGAGTTTCATGGGTGAGGGGGAGAATAACAGAAGACAGTGTCACAGAGATAACAGGAGGGTAGATGACTTAGAGCCTTATGTGCCATTGTAATGGGAAATTGGGAAGTTTTGAGAAGACTTCTATTTTACCAGGATAACTAAGACTGATGCCTTAAGAATAGTATGAAGAATAGATGCAAGAGATTAATAAGGGACTAGTGTGAAGGCCAGGAATAAAATGATGATTGTTTAGATCAGGGTGGTAGCACTGAAGCTAGTGAGAAGTTGTCAGAGTTTAGATGGATAGTGATGGTAAAGTCAAAATGATTTGCTGTTGGATTGAATGTGAGGTGTGAAAGAGACTGAGTAACAGTTGTCCTACAGGAGCAACTAGAAGTATGGAGTTGCCATTAACTGAGTTGGGGAAACTGGTCGGAGGGAATGGGAATGTAGAGGTGGGAGTGGCATAATTCCTAAATTCAGTTTCAGACACTATAAGCTTTATATTTGGATTACACATCCAAATGGTTATGACATGGGAGGAAAACATGTTGTCCTGAGAGTTCAGAAAATGTTTCCAGTAGGAAGGAAGGAGGGATCTACTATATCAATGCAACTGGAGGTCAACTAAGACGAGATTGGGGAAAGATGCTGAAGTCAACTACTTGGAGTGCACTGATAACCTTCCCAAGAGCAGTTTATGTGGAGTGGTGTGGGTAAAAGCCTGATGAGAGGGGGCTTGAGAGAGATTAGACAGGAGAAGAAATACACACTGAGTATAGCCAACTGTCTGAAAAGAGTTTTGCAGTGAAGAAAAGGAGAGAAGTAGTAGGTTATTAGAGGTAGAAGCTGAGGAGACAGACTTTTTTCTAAAAAAAAAAACAAAAAAAAAAACAGATTAAAGAACATCATGTTAGTATGCTCTTAGGAAAGATCTTATAGACAGGAAAATATTGATGATGCAGGGGAGAGGTTAAGGATTACTGGAGTGATGTCCTTGTAGGTGAAAAGGGATGGGTTCTAATAAGTCAGTACCAGTCTTAGCTATAAGCAGAGAGAGTTCTCAGGGCATGCGACACTGAGCTATTTAGTAAATAATCAATCAATCAATATTGACTTTCAGTCTTCCTACAATAAAAACCTCCTAATACTTTGTGAACAGTTAGGACATTAGTGTATAATTAAGATCTTGAAGTTCAATTTACCATTTTGTTACTGATGAGCTCCGAGACCCCAAACAAGGCATCCAACCTTTCTATGACTTAGTTTGCCTTTGACTATAAAATATAGATTCTACTGGTCATTGCAGTGTCTGGAAAAAATTAATAGATTATATAAGTAAGCCTTCCCAGGCTTCAAATATCTCTGATTTTTGCTGCTATAGAACTGCATATAGAGTAAAAAGCAAAAGGTACTTACAGACTCAGATGTCTACCTACTAGCAAGAGTCATGTGGAGGTCTTTTCACAGTGCATTGTTCCTATTTTGTGGATCTTCTTAAACTTCCTCCAAAAGAAAAATATTTACTCTCCATGACTTCACACTCTCTAAAATTAAGCTTCATTTCTGAGAAGATTTGTCTTTTATATAAACAGCATACATATAATCCAGATGAGATTATTTCCACAAGAATCTTGCATGGTAAGCTTGACTACAGATTCTAAATATACCCTTTTCATCCTTAGAGAGACAGCTCAAAGGTCATCGCCACTGAGAGGCATCCCTGGGTCCCCCTGAGGAGAATGTCTTCTTCTGTGTCTCCATTTCATTCTGTTTATCCCTGTGCTGCAACCTAGATCAGGCTGCCTTGGAGTCATCTGTTGACATTTCTGTCTCCTCTAGACTATGAGCATCGTATCTTACCCTTCCCAGAGTTCTCAGAGACTTCCACGGAGTAGATAGGAAATAAATACTTGCTGAATGAATGAATTTCGATGTACAAATTTCAGAATGGAGGCTGGCCAAATAGAATGGAATGATACTGAAGTCAAAAAATGGAGTCTGTGAGTACTAAGAAGATGTATGTGTTCGTGAGAGAGACTCATAGTACATATACTGACCAATTCTGACTGTTTTACAAAAGATTCTAGTTTTAAAGATTGCTTTGGTCAGCAGAGTCAGGGGACACTTTCTTGACTAGGCATTTTAATATTAAGAGCATATTTCTGAGCTGTTCTGCTTCTTCTCTTTGTGACATGTGTGTTACATACACTGGGGGGTTTACATGTTTCTTTCAGAAAGTAGACAAATGCCCTTAGCCAGCTTTTATTTCAGACAGAAATGAACTACTGACGCCATAGCTCTAATATTCTCAAATAAGAGAGCACATAAACAACCTGACTTTACATTATGTCAATTTTCAGCATTGCACTTCCTGGCGGAAGAACTAAAGTTGCTTATCACTATTAGATTCACTCTTTCCCAACCTAGTTACTCTCTTTCCCCTGCTGTGAGGTCTCTGTCTTTGAATTTTCTATTAAGTTTTTTTAATAGACAATCTGCTTCAGCACTTTCTGAGGAAAAAAAGAGAAAGCTTCCTTCCCCCTCCCCACAATGGCAGTGAAGCCTTCCATTTATGATGAAATCTAGTGGAGACATCTGTGCTTTGTCATCTGAAAACAAAAACAAAAAAACAAAACTTTTATTTTTCTAATTATTATCTACTTATCAGCCTCAGTTTAAGAATTTACATGCTTTTGTGTCACTTTGAGAATTCATTCTTAATTTTCCACAACCAGGCCTAAGATTAAATCGCTCCTTTTCTGTTAGTGTTTATTTACATCTGCCTCAGAGAAGTTGTTAATGTCCAAAGTTGGACCCCCCACTCACATTAAGTTTAAATTGGAAACATTTTTTTCCTAATAAAGATAATCTGTATCCCATTTGTCTTCAGGAAGCTCTATAATTCAGCAATAGAAGGTGTTTCAGGGCTGTGAAGGGCTTTGAAGCTGATGTTTTCCATCACCAATTGCTTATGTAGATAAATATATTAAAGGTCAGGGATGAAATGGCCACATCAACCTCTATGAAGTCAAAGGCTTTCATCTATTATGAACGGCTTTCAGAAGGAGGAAAGAAGGGAAAGGGAGAAAGGGAGAAAGGGAGAAAGGAAGGAAGAAAGGAAGAAAGAAAAGAAAAGAAAGAAAGAAAGAAGAGTTGTTGTCCCCACCTCCTAGGAAGGCAACTACTGGGAAGGAATGAGGTGCCTCAAGATACCAGATTACACTGAAAGACAGGAAAGAAAGTGGTCTTTTTTCCTCTAGACACACCACAGAAATGGACTTTCTGAGTTTTCTGTTTTTGTTGTAGACTATATTTATTTGGAAATCTCTCATAGTCCTTGATACTCAGAAAACCTCAAAAGGTTTGCTGACTATTACATTTCTGACTGAACACTCATTTCTTACCACAAATGTAGAACACCACCTGGTCACTTCCACTGGAATCTTCTAAGCATCTTGCAGATCTCAGAGAAAATTGGGGCCCAGCTAACCACAGGAGCCAGACCATAAGTCAAACCAGATTTCTGAGTTACATAAATGGACCTACTGGGATGGAGAAGAGAGCACACACTGCAAAGCAAGGAAATTTAGTGAATTAACAGCATTTGCTGCCAAACACAGGACTTGCTGTTGAGTCAGGAGTAAGGTGAGCTGTTAGTTGAATCAAAGTAGCTGTCTCCCTGGACAGGTGAGATTCCAAGGTAGTCCAACATCCAGAACAATCAAATTGTAAACTTTTGGTCTTTGCAAACCTAACATGGTGGTGTGTTCCACATGGACTGCTAGTGATTTCTTAGTCTTTGGGACACCTACTACTCCACCAGGAAACCAATGGACTGCTTTGAAAGAAATCACGACATCTTGAGGTTGAAGGTGGTAAAAAAATAGGAAAGTATAGCAACTCCTTTTTATTCACTTAACATCAAGCCCCGCTGATTAAACAGAGAAGAGAGCTGTCTGATGATCAATGATGTCATTTCCATGACAGAAAAATCTTGACTTCTTCACCTAGATTGGGATACATTAAGGTAGACTTAGAGCCATCTATACTCATTATAAGAGATCAACAACAATATGCTTGAGCCCCTCCTAATGATCTCCAAAACTCAACATATTTTACAGAAGAACCGTAACACCATAAAATTAAAGTATAAATGCATCCATCAAGTAGATTTTAAATTTTTACAAGAATAATTCTACTTATCAGGTGCTTTACTCTATGCTCGGAACGATGCATAAATGGCTAACCTAATTTGCATGTATCATCTAATTTAATCATTACAACTATCTTATGAGGTAAATACAATTATGAATCCAATTTCACAGATGAGGAATTTGAGGCTTAAAGAGTTCAAACAAACACACTCAACTGTTAATTGGAAGCCTGAGCTCTTAACCTCTATACTATGCCGACAATAAGTCACACCCTGTTCGTTTCTCTAGCTTTTGACCCCTGGTGTCATGATGACAATTGTCAGGTCTATGTGACATACTTCAAGTGTTTGGTTTTTTCTAAACCTAACTAAGGCCCATAGTCCATCTGGCCAACATTAGGTCCACACTCCAACCCCCAGCACATTTGTGCAGATTCTGTTTAGACCAGTGTTCTCTAAGCAGACAATGCCTTGAATTCTCTCTACAGCAAAGACATCATCCTTTGCCTTCCAAAGGATCATGAAATATGAAAATATCTTAACAGCTATATTAAAGTATTTTATAAGATTTAATTGTGACTCATTTCATTTGCCTCTTAATGTATTTCTAAATTTTATTTCCCCTAAAAGTTGTAAAAAATGACTTTTCAGAGCTTCTATGGCGGGGGGGGGGCATGGATAAAAAGCTTTTGGTAAACATACCACTTTTTTCATCATTAATGTACTTCAAAGTGGTATAAAATGTACAAAATACTTGAGCATTAGTACAATGGAAAAATTCTAAATTGCTAAGCTTGTGTGGGTGGACCCAGAAGAACTATAAATCCTGGTCTCTCAATCCATGGAAGTAAAACAGGTTACAGCCTTCACGGTAAGGTCATTACTGGCTGTAAAGTGGCAGGTTATGTGTATGATACAGACCTTCACTTGGAGAATTTATCACATTGCCTCAACATGCCCTCCAGATTTGCGTTAGTGTCAGGGTTACCTTCATTCTCCTAGTCACCTTTGCCTCAATATCTTGTATTTATCCTTCATTCCTCTGGGTCCATCTTAATCTTCACAACAGCACCAAATCTTACTATTTTTTCTTTAAGTAGCTTTGTCTGGGAGGGCACAGGTCAGAGACAGGTTGGTAGAAATGGACTAGTGAAGTCTTTGGGAGGCCTCTAAGGAAATCTTATCTGCTGAATTGAGTTAATGTCCACTTGTATTTTGGACATTTGCCCAGAAGCTAGTGGACAGCAGGGACTTTTAGAAGCAATACAATTCCCAAAAACATAAAGCAAAAAATAAAAGGCAATGTTTGGAGAGCAAGGGCGCCATAAAAATGTATTGTACTCCACCTTATATTTGATTTGGAAAACATTTTCCCCATGTCTATTATTAATCAGCATTTTTTAAGGTTTAATTTTAATCGTTCTCCTTTCCTGTAACACTGTATGTAATAAAACCATCCTTTGAGCTGGGGAATAGCTCCATGGTAACAGATTCTCAAACATCAGCGCAGGATGGAGCTTTCAGTGCGTGATCACAGTTCAGAAAAGGAGGAGAAAATGATGAAATTCCATATTGGGTCTCTTTCCGTCTTCGGGATAACATCCCGAGAAAGAAGTCCACAGTCTTGTGAAACAATTGGTAGTGTGGGGGAGGGGGGGAGAGGGTAGGGAGTCAAGTGACAGACAAGCTTAAACTGTTAGTAAGCTAGTTATGGAATTTCAAGGTATGAAATAAGTCCTTTATGGTAATTCCCTAAAGAGACGGAAAATGTATTTCCTATTCAATAGAGCAGAAAAGAATTCTCTACCCTGATGCCACACTTTCCAGCACATACTAAAATAGATTCACTCATTCATTCACTCATTCAAAATCTGCTGGGTACTTACTATTCACAACGCCCTGTGGTGGCAGTGTGCTAGGGTCCAAGGCCATCGACTTTTGTATGGCCGATTTTTGTGAAAAACTAATGTACAGCATATCCAGACAATGGATTATTATTCAATGCTAAAAAGAAATGAGCCATCAAGCCATGAAAAGACGTGGAAAAAACTTAAATGTATATTGCTAAGCATAAGAAATCAATGTGAAAAGGCTATATACTGTATGATTCCAACCCCATGACATTCTAGAAAAGGCAAAACTATGGAGACAGTAAGAAGATCAATGATTGCTGGGTAAGAGGGAAGAGATGAATACTTAGATCATGAGGTATTTTTAGGGCAGCCAAAATATTCTGTATGATATTATAAGGATGGATATAGGCCATTATACATTTGTCCAAACCCACAGAATGCACAACACTAAGAGGGAAACCTAAGGTCAACTATAGTCTTCGGGTGATGCTGATGTGGCAATGTAGGACCATCCTTGGTTAAATAAGTAAGTAAGTAAATAAGAAATGCACCATTTCCATGAGTAATGTTGATAGTGAGGAGGCTAGGCATGTGTGGGAACAGAGAGTACATGGGAAATCTCTGTACCTCCCTCTCAGTTTTGTTGTAAAGCGGAGAACTACTCTGAAAAAGTTAAGGTCTCTAAAGGAATTAAAACACTTAAAAGTGAGTATTATACACAAGATGAATTAAACATTCCCATTTGAAATGGTTGGCTGTTCTAGAAGCTGGAGCCCAAAGCTGGACCTGAACATTACTAATCAGGAAGGATCTTCTCCACTCGTCTAGTCATCATTATGTAAAACTCACAAAATCCACTGGGATTTATATAAACCTAGTCTTTATATAAAACTTCATACTTGGCCTGCCCAGTTCAGGTAAGCCTCACTAATTTGGAATAACTGAGTTTAAAGCAGGGGAACAGTGAATTAAGGAAGTATCTCAAACAGGGGCCATTTTGAACTCTCAGCATTGCTGCTGGACATAGATCCTGCTTTAAAAAAAAAAAAACTGGGAATATTTTATATTTTGAGTTTAGATAGTCTTTAGGCATATGGGTGCTTTTAAAGTGCTTCAGGGTGTTTAATGCCATTTGTTCTTCCAATCTTGTTTGCACTATTAATTTGGCTAATGGGTTAGTAATCCTTTCTTTATAGATAGCAGGAAAGTAAACTTCAGTCCAGCACTTTTCTAAATTATTACATCCTCTGAACAAATGGGGTACAGATTAATGAGGTTTTACTCAAAGCTTTGAATTCACAGGAGCCTTAAATGAAGGGACACATCCCTGTTTCCATTTAATGAAAACAACAATCAAGAAATGTAAATCTGACTTGAATGCAGGGCAAAAAAATTGGATAACTACCTGCCAACACTGAAATCACCTTCAAAGTGGATCTTCTAGCAAAATGAGAGGACTCTGACCACCCGCTGACAATGCCAACTACATAATAATTTAAAGAGAAAAAAAAAAGTCACATATCCTCCCTTCTTTGTCACAATGAGGCTCGCAGTATCACATAAAAAGGTACAACCTTGCTGCATAAAAATGTACAACCTTATCACATATTAACAATAACCAGAGTTTCTGATTTTTAGGTTTTGGGTTCAAAAACTTAAGTCTCTCCTTCTCCAAAATGCCAAACATTCCCATTTATTTCACCTAAAAAGAAAATGATGAGACAATACAGTTCCATAAAATATTTTCTATCGTATCAGTATATCATGTCCAAGCTTTTAAATAACTCATTGGTATTAGGAATTCTCCATATAAGCCATAATTAATTTCAACAAAACTTGTGTATAAAAAATATGAATTTGCCAAATCAACAAACATGTATTTTGAAATGATTGCCCATAAAGTAGCACTAATTACAATAATAAAAAATTCAAATGTAGGAGGAACGAGTACATAGATGAGAGAGTTATGACCTCATAGAGGGAAAACAAGTATCTAGCTTCTTCTGTGTTGCTAAATTACTTGAGAAGAAAATGTTAATATTTAAGTAAAGCATCACTACCCTTGAAACAAAGTACTCGTAAATCTATCAAACTCAAAATAAATGCTACTATCCTTTTACTTCTAATCTTCTAGCCAACCAAGATGCTATTAAAAGTATTTAAAAATGCTTACTAACTTTGTGGTTTCTTGTATTGATCCAAGATGACAAAGGGAAGAGCTACCGAAATCCACACTACTCTAATAAAGGCTCAAACTCAGATCCCAAACCACAATTTTTCATCTGTAAAATATGAAGAAATATTGCTAAACTAGAGAATAAACTACATTGGTTTATTCTCAGCCGGCAATCTGAAAAGAAAAAGCTTCATGTCCATAATGCAACGCAATGTCAAGGTACAAGATAGTTTGTACACTTGAAGGTGCATTATTTCAATGCAAAATTAGGTAGAACAAGAGGAACAGTTTTCTTTTCCCTTCATAAAGTATTATATGCCTACAGTAAATCAGATTGCCAAGGTTAATGATGAATAGAAGTTTCTAACCATAAACATTATCATAGGAAATTAAATACTTACAGAGGAGAGTGATAGGCATATTTATACCCCTGAGGAGAAGGCAAGATTACTAATGAGATCCCAAGTTTGCAAAAATCCTGGGTAGACTGCAGCAGTTCGGGCTCCAAGTATACGCCCATTAAGAGTGAGGTGGGGGGTCAGTATGGACAGAGAAGAAGGCTCAGTATCTTTCAAATGATTTCCTCAACATGATATTACCATAATCACTTTATATATTTAAGATTTTAAAGTCAGTCCATCATACTTTGCCTATAATTAGGGTATGTTGCCACTAGATGGCAGCAGTGGTTAGATCATAACCGCTGCCGATACAATTTGTTCACTGAAGATCTCTTTAAAGTACTTATTATATAATATACATATTACATAATGATATATATATATATCCTTACACTTTTCCTTACAGAAAGCTTACTTTTAAATAAATCTTCACATGACAGCTAAGCTTAACAAATTACTTAGTACTAGAAAACAGTTTTTAAAAAATCCAGATTCACCTTTAAAGTCACTGATTTAGTCCAGTTTCTACCAATTTTTATACATTAACCCAATCTCTAGCCATTTTTATGCATTAATCAAAATATCTGGGACTTCAGGGTATTTTGGTGTCAGACCTATTTCTGTCGATAATACTCTATTTATTTGAAGTATTTTTCCATTTTATCTACAGGATGCTTATGCTGCTAAAATTGTTAGACTCACTTAAAAAGAAGGGCTTTAGTTTATATTTTAAGGCTTCTTAGGACATTTAAATATATTTTTAAATGTTGTGATACATGATAGTATGTCACTTATCTGTGTACCTAATATGAAGAATAACAAAAGGATACTCAAGGCCTTATCATTCTGTATCAGAATTAAATAATGGTAAATATTGTTTAAGATGCTTCGTCCCAATTCCATTCTCTGTGGTCCTTCCAAGATTTAGTCCCTATCTAGTCTTTTGTGTTCATCATTTTCTTGATCTCTTAAAAAAATCTTGGTTTCCAACTGGTTCATTTTAGTCTAATTTAATTTCTTTTAATTGCTGATACACTTCGATTTCTTTCCAGTATCTTGGCATGCATGCATGCACGCACACAACATGGATGCACTTAAAATCTATTCCACCTTCTCTATTTTTCTCCTTTCATGGTTCTTTTGCCCTATTGATTTACAATTTCACTTTTTTCCTTGACTAGTTTGACAATTCCCATTCTATAGGTTCTCCCTGAGGGATTTCCCTAGAAATTTCAGTGTGCTCATTGTATTAATTTTTCCTTTCCAATTTATTATTGTTATTTTTAAGTCTAAGACCTATACTACTAGGTAAAAATAAGTGATGACAACAGATATCTTGAGCTTCTTATTGAAAGGTAAAAGGAAAGGTTTCTAACTTTTTACCCTAGAATGGTATTTTGTTGTTCATTTTTGGTAGATACCAAAATGAGGTATGAGGATAGCAGAGACCCCTTCTATACTTAGTTCACCTGGAAAATTTTTAATAAATGAAGGTAAAATAGTATCAAACATTTTCTTCATCTGAGATAACCACATTCTTTTCTCCCTTAATCTGTTAATAAAAATGAACTAAATTTTGTTTTCTAATGTTAAACCCTGCATATATGTAATAAACCCCCCTGGTCATACAGATTGTTATTTGTTATATATTGGACTTGGTTTACTAATATTTAAAGAACCTCACAATATGGTTATCAATTTTTTTAAACGTGGAAATTCCTCATTTTCTTCTAAGTATAGAAGGCATTATAAATATTTTTTGGTCCATGTTTTCCACATCTAGTTATACTGCTATAGATGTCTTTCAGAACTTTTTTTTTTTTAAAGATTGTATTTATTTATTCATGAGAGGCACAGAGAGAGAGAGAGAGAGAGAGAGAGAGAGACAGAGGCAGAGACACAGGGAGAGGGAGAAGCGGGCTCCATGCAGGGAGCCCGATGTGGGACTCGATGTGGGACTCGACCCCGGGTCTCCAGGATCATGCCCTGGGCGGAAGGCGGTGCTAAACCACTGAGCCACCCGGCTGCCCTGTCTTTCAGAACTTAATGAGTTTCCTATACTTCCAGAACCAAAACTCAGGTTTCATTCTTTGTTTTTTGTTTTTTCTTCTTTAGGGAGGGTGTTCTTTAACTTCTGGCTTTTCTGGCCTTCCTATAAAATTTATGGCAGAGCAATTATAGTCCTAAGATTGTAAGTAAAACTCCATCATTATTAACTTGGTGAAAAGAAATATTCCATTCCCTGTATCACCTTTTCAGAAGTGAAGACAAAAAAAGATCTCAACAGTCATTTCCTAAGGTTCTTCTTCTTTTTTTTAATGGGTGGGGAGGAGATTGGGGAAAGGGCTATGTTACAAAGACTTCAAAACAGCTAAATTTACCACCAAAAAAACAAAGTTTATTAAGTCTAGGCTTTTCCCTAATTTTTCCAATTCACTGTGAAGAAATGCCACAAGGGGATCCATCGTTTTGGGGTATAGCTAGCACCCATCTAGATGTCCTAAGAGACCTAATTTGTACCTTTGAGAAAAGCCTTTGGTGCAGAGTTGACCAGTAAGATACAACTTCTTTAAGGAAAGGCCTTCTTCAAGGTGAATAAAGAAGTAGGCATGGGATCCCTGGGTGGCGCAGCAGTTTGGCGCCTGCCTTTGGCCCAGGGCGCTATCCCGGAGACCCGGGATCGAATCCCACGTCGGGCTCCCGGTGCATGGAGCCTGCTTCTCCCTCTGCCTGTGTCTCTGCCTCTCTCTCTCTCTCTGTAACTATCATAAATAAATAAAAAAATTAAAAAAAATATTAAAAAGAAGTAGGCAGAATGTCACAAAGGGTTTTTATTTAACCATTACAATGTACTTATGGAGCACTTTCTGTGTGTCAGCTACTTTGGCAAGCTCTTGTCCTACATTATCTTCTATAACCTTCCAACAACATAGGAAGCAGGTGATATCACTAGTCCCTGAAGAAACAGAGGGCTACAAGTTATGTATCTTGCCCCCAAACAACCCAGAATGCAGGTAGAAGACGCTGGATTTGAAATCAAGCATTTTGTCTCTAAAGGTAATGTTTGTCTCTTCTGAAGACAGAAGTTAGGAACTTGGGATTATTAGGGTTAAGAGCTTTATAAGCTATAGATTTAAAAGTTACCAGCTTGGCCAGAAATTCCCATTACAGTGTTGTACCAATTACTTAGTTGCAGGTAGAGTCTCTTCTGCTAAGGAATGAAGTCAGAAAAACATGGATGTAGCATTGTGTCAATGGAGTGTTCTAGTATTTTCCCCAGAAGAAAACAAGTAACTAAACACATCTTAATACAGTACTGTGTGAGATGCCCCATCATCTCATTCAATCCTTCCCAGCTCAGGTTGTCTACCCCACCTGTCTCGAGAAGAGCTTAATGGAGTTCTCTCATGCATTTGTTCATTTCATCTTGGTCTTGTTTTTATAACAGCCTACAACCTTACTTCTGCTGATTTTCCATCAAGCTACCTTCAGTTTTCCTTCCTTTCCTTACTAAATTCTGTACTTACTATAAAATCCACCTACTTACTAAAGAGGAATTTAGCATGTCTTTCAACCAGGTTAGTATTATTATTATTATTTTAACTAGGTTCCATACCTAGCATGGAGTCCAGTACAGAACTTGAACTCACAACCCTGAAACTGAGACTTGAGCTGAAATCAAGAGTTGGATGCTTTAGCAACTGAGCCACCCGCGTGCCCTAACCAGGCTAGTTATTTTGTTAGATTTCTTTCAAGTTTGTTTTTGCCACTGCTCTGGTTGCAATGTTGCGTAAGTTCTCAGTGGTCTACCTCAAGTCTATTTTCTTCCCATAAACTTGGTTACTTTCAGAGTGTGGTTTTTGTGGATTTTGAGTATTTTCAGGACTACATGTATAAGGTTACAAGGTTACAGCAGAAATTCTGTATCACTTGGCATAATTTATTTACCATGTAATTCTTGGTTCTTAGGACTTTATTAAATACTAGAATTTGCTGTGACTATATTGACTATTGAGTTATCTGCAAATAGATAAATTAAACATTTCCTTTTTAAGATTTTATTTATTTATTTGATAGAGAGTGCTCGACCCAGCGAGAGCACACAAGCAGGGGGAGTGGCAGGCAGAGGGAGAGGGAGAAGCAGGCTCCCCTAGGAGCAGGGAGCCTTATGCTGGGCTCCATTCCAGAATGCTGGGATCAAGACCTGAGCCAAAGGCAGAGGCTTAACCGACTGAGCCACCCAAGCACCCGAATTAAACATTTCCAAACAGCACAGAGATCATTTAAATGAATTAGTGAAACACAGGTTAAATATAGGCTATTCCCAATTATTTTCTGGCTCTTAATACATTTATATTTGACTCCAATTCTGAAGGGTTTTAACTTGTCAAGTATTAGTGAAACAATATATATGTATGTGACCTAGAAAAATAGTTTTTCATTTCTTATATGGGAATAAGAGATTTTCATGGTGGTGATGAGGATAAGGAATGAAATCACATTAACTTATTTTTTAATCCCTTTTGAACTCTGTTTCCCTTATGAAAACTGGGAATTTACATTTGTTCTAACTTCTTATTTTTTCAAGAGAACATGCTTAATATCTTGGCTTTCGAGTCTCCTACAAAGAAGACAGAATCATAACTAATTAGAAATTCTGATGAATTCAGAGAAACTGTAATCAGTAACTTCGGGCAATAAGTATTCAGAGGGTAGGACCTGGTGTTCGAGTTCCCGGTGCTTCTGATGAAACTTCTGGCAGTTTTCATGCTTAATTGGGCCATTGGATCTTGTCTGTATGTATGAGGGGAGGAAAACAAGGTCCTGCTTGTTTGGCATTTAAAATGACTTGATTAATGATTACCTGGAAGCATTAACTTAGAGTCATTATAATGCTATCAGTATTTCCTGTTTTTCTTGTGCTAATATTTATTTTGCAAGATGCAAAACTGACCTTTCAGTCTGTCATATAATTTATTTGCCCCATTATGCTATATTGCTGTTGTTTATGAGTCAGGCAGAATGACTGTCAATATGACCTTACCTACCACAGAACTAGTTTACCTGTTTTAGCGAAGTCGAAAATATCGACCAGAGACAAACACACAGAACCAGAAAGAGGCTTCACACAAGAGAGGAATTACGTCCTCATACCCAAATTTTCTAATTACTTTACTTTCCATATGGCTTTAAACTTAAAAAAAAAAAAACCTGATTTTGAATCTATATGTGTACCTCAGGATGTCAGCCTTTCGGGTCTCCAGGTTTCAATTTCTCCACCCTCTCTCCTGGATGATCTTCCCCAGGTTCATGGCTTTGTTTACTACTCATTTGCTAAGGACTCTCATTTCCAGATCGCTGCCGGTGCATACTTCTCTCTTCACTCAGTTATGCAAGAAAAACACCCGGATATCATCTTGACTCCTCTTTCTGCTTCCTATGCTTATGCCATTAATCATCAAGTTCAAAGTATTATGTTTCTACCTCACTCTGTTTCCTATGCCATGCCTGTGGCCCAGGTCAGCATTTGGGATGGGGAGAGAACTGGACTAACCTCAATAGTCTCTTAATTAGTCTTTCTGCTTCCACCAAGCCTCAAACTCATACTTTATGATTCTGCAAGGATGGTTTTCCTAAAGCACAAACTTCTGAAAATGTCCCTACTGTGCTTAAAACCCAGAGCTTTCCATGTAAAGCCCTAAGCTTGGTAATTTAAGATATTTTATGGAGCTGATCTCTTCTTTCTCTGCTTTTATTAAATACCTAGTAGTATGTGCTTAGTACTATCTGGTACTGAGAATATAGCAAGAACTGGTGTAAAGAGTCCCTGCCCACCAGACCTTACCATTAGGGATAGATGGTAGAAAACAAACAAATGACACATTTTTACCAATTTCAGGACTGAGAGATTCTATGAATAAAATAAGAAGAAATTATAGATAGTAACTTGAAATGCTGCTTAAAGAATGGTTGGGAAAGTTCTCAAGGAAGAGATGGCATGTGAGTGGAGGCTTAAATAAGCAAGAACACGTAAAACCCAGAGGGAACCTGACTTTACAGACTCTGAGGCTGGAAGGAGCTTAATATAATATGTCTCAGGGAAAGAAAGAAGAAGAACAGACAGACCAGAGCAAAGAAGACGAGGCCAGTGTTGAAAGGGGAGCAGATACACAGGGCTTTGCAGGCCATTATGCAGAATTTCAATTCTGTTTCACTCCCAGCAGGAAAGCACTGCAGGGATTTAAGTAGAAAGAGGAGTAACCTGACTTATAATTTTAAAAGCTCTCCTCATCTATAGACCAAAAACCATAGGACATTGGTGACAGATATTGAAGAAGACACAAATAAATGGAAAGATACCCTATGTTCATGGATTAGAAGTTAACGTTGTTACAATATGCATATGACCCAAAGCCATATATAGATTCAATATGCAATCTTTATCAAAATCCCAAGGGCTTTCTTCACAGAAATAGAATGAACAT
Source organism: Canis lupus dingo (assembly GCF_003254725.2). NCBI lineage: Eukaryota > Metazoa > Chordata > Mammalia > Carnivora > Canidae > Canis > Canis lupus. The sequence continues at coordinate 50,472,588 of NC_064256.1, forward strand.
TCCTAAAATTCACACAGAACCACGTAAGACTCTGAATCACCAAAGCAATATTAGAAAGGACAAAGCTGGAGGGATCACCATCATCTTTCATCATTGTCTTATAGTTTTCAGTGTACAGCTCTTTCACCTCCTTGGTGAATTTATTCCTAGGTACTTGATTCTTTTTGATGCAGTTATACATTGGATGGTTTTCTTAATTTCTCTGACAGTCTCTTCAATAAACGGTAATGGGGAAACTGGTCAGCTACATGCAGAAGATTACAACCAGATCACTAACCTATACCATAAACAAAGACTAACTCAATCAGATTTGACACATGAATGCAAGACCTGAAACTGTAAAATTCCTAGAAGAAAACATAGGTGGTAAGCTCCTTGAAATCTTTTTTAGTGATGTTTTTGTGGATCAGATTCCAAAGTTAAGGGAGACAAAAGCAAAAATAAAAAAGTAGGACCACATCAAACTAAAAAGCTTCTGCAAAACAAAGGAAATCATCATCAAAACAAAAAGTCAATTTAATGGAGAGATACTGAATGGGAGAAAATATTTGTAAAGCAATACCTCTGATAAAGGGTTAACATCCAAAATATGTGAAGAACTCAACAACAAAACACAAACCTAATGAAAATGGGCAGAGGATCTGAACAGACACTTTTCTCAAAACATACAGATGGCCAATAGGCAATAAAGAATATGTGGTATTTATATCCAATGGAATTGCTGTTCAGTCATAAAAAGGAGGAAACCTATCACTTGTGATGACATGGATGGACCTTCAGGGTATTATGCTAAGTGAAATAAGAAATCTACTGTACAATATTATTCATATGTGGCATCTAAAAATATTGAACTTACAGAAATAATATTGTGAAAGCTAAGGGGTAGGGGAATTGGGGAGATGTTGGTAAAAGGGTACAAACTTTCCGTTATAAAATGACAAAGTCATGAGAATCTAATGCACATAGTCAACCATACTGTATTGCACACATAAAAGTTGCTATGAGAGTATATTTTAAATATTCTCCATAGCAACAACAAAATGGTAATTTTGTGAGGTGAAGGATATATTACACAGCCTCATTGTGGTAAACATTTCACAATATACGCATGTATCAAATTATCACATTGTATACTTTAACTTTACACGATGTTGTATGTCCAGCATATCTCAATAACCCTAGCAAAATATATTCAATAAGTTCCCTTGAGCCCTCTTCCCTTTCTTCTCTCTCAGGCTATGCTGTAACTACAGTGAACTACTTTTGGCCTCACAGAGTTCCATTCTCTCTCCCCAGGTGGGTACACACTTTATTCCTTTTGCTTAGAATATCTTCATTGACATCTCTTCCCATACCTCCTAGCTTCCACTTACCCTTTGGCGCTCTCAATCAGGTATCATTGTATGGAGGAAGCCTTTTCTCCCTCCCAGACTGAGGTAGGTCTCCTTCCTTCCATTTTCAAGCTTTAGCATCATAGCATTTGTTATGACATGTCAAGTTCTCTGCGTCCCTTACCAGATAATTAGCTTCTTGAAAACATGCCTTGCTTGGTTGATTACTGTTTATCTGGCACTAGCACAGAGCCCTAATACAGAGCAGACATTTAAAATGTATTTTCTGATTAAATGAAGGATTTTTTTAGTGACTACTGAGTGCCTACAGGAGAGAGAGGTAGCTTTAAGGAAATAAACACAGAAGTATGTATGTTTAAAATTTTTCAAAGAAAATAGAGTATGTTCCTAAAATCCTTGTAAATGTCCTGATACCTTTTGGCCTGATAGCACAATTCTGTAAGTACCTTGATCCCTCTGACCCAGTCTTTTGAATGCATTTTCATTTTTTTAACAAGCATTTCTCAATTGCAACTGTATTCTTCTACTCTTTTCTGCTATTTTTCTAATTATTTTTTTTATTGCAGGTGCTCTTTGTTATTTTCTTTACCTTCTTCGATTATTATTCACTCTTTCCTGGCTCCATCTCATATTTCACCCCCATCCCCTTTGGCTCATCATCTTCCACATTCACTTCTGTGCCATTTTGTATTCATCCAGCATTACAGAAGTGATTTCTTATACAGAAAAGACACACATTGTTCTATATCGCCATCCATTTGCCTATATGTAATTTCGTAGTAATTTAGTCTTGTAATTTAGTAGTCAGCTAATTCTTAATTATTCTGAGATTGATTATCCAACTGATAGATTACCTAGGTCTCCTCTCCTTCATTCTCCCACTGCCCATCTTTTGGGCATAGCGTTTTCATATTTTCACTAGATAATACGCAGAGATGAAGGGTAGCAGTGAAATGCAAATTAATCAATTCTGGTCATTTTGAGCAGCTCTCATAAAAAGATTTGATGGAAGACAAGGTTGAAATTATTGGCTCAATTGAGAATTATAAACTGTCCATGAATGTCACTTATCCATGCTATTTCTAGTTACCATTTAGTATGGATAATTGGAAAGGAAATGGGAAGAGAAAAAAACAAAAGTTAGTAATAAATGAAAAGTAAGAAAAAAAGAGAGCTCAAAGATAGAAGTTATACTACAAAATGGCTCTTCCAAACTCTGCCCTGGATTTGAAGCAGTTTCCACTGACTATGTCTCATGATGGGGAAACAGTTCAAATCTGCAGACAGATAAACATCCATATGATTGATTATTAAGCACAGTAGAGACTTAAAAACCAACAGGTCAATTATCTAAACTGCTCTGCTTTATAATGGTTCTTTATTCAAGCAGATATGAGTCACTGCAGAGTCCCCGGCCCCTATCAGCCCTCACGGACCCACAAACATAGACATATTACGAGATGGCACAAATTAAACTCACAGGAATCTAGTGAGTCAAATTTTAAGAAAATCTACAAGAAAAAACTACTAGTGCTCTGAAACCTAAGGCACTTAAGTAAAGCAGTAACTATTTTCTGTGAAGAACTCAAAGGATGGAGGTTCTCATCCTTAATTCCCTGATAGTCAATGTGAAGCCATCTGCATTTATGCAGGGTCATTCTCGCATAAATGCAATCCTCTGTGTGCAATGTGCCCCTCAATATAATGGCACTCATTAGCGAATGTACAAACATTTCTGTGAATATATTAAAAGGTTTAAGAGAAATTAGCCTTTGTTTATAATTAGAAAACATCAGTAAAAATGTATTTTATTTCAAAGACTTTTCTGAATACATTAAAATTAACAACAAAATAAGCTCCATTCCACCTCCCAAACTTCTTCATAGAAGTACAAATCCTTACATTGTCATGCATTGTCTTGTTCCTGTCAAAATCCTTTTGATGTCTGGGTGTTAGATTTTTCTAGAGTTATTTATATATATGGCAAGTGTTGCTCTGAAGCCGGTTCTGCATCTTCATAGGAAGGTACTGAAAGTTGTACTAATGTTCTTATTTCTGTAGCAATGTACAGAAAATTGTTGGGTTAAAGATGTTTGCCTGAAGATACTATGTTATCAGGTGGATATAATATTACTGGAATATCTGATCTTCTATAAGACATTCTAGGAGGATTGGGAACTCCTATGCAGCACATTTCACTTTACAGTAAAAAGAATATCCCTCTGGCAAATTCACCATGTAATTAACATTAATATGGCTCCCACAGAACCAATTTCTCCCAGTGGGACTTACATGGCACTTGCTCTGTGAGCCTGTGTTGTACTCATAGGATTCATACCCAGAATTGGTTTAACTATTAAGGCCTGAGCAGGATTCTGAATGTACACGGTAAAAAGGAAAAGAAAACCTTGGACAATGGACAGTAAAATTTAATCGTTGGAGGATCCTAATGGTAAATACCTGGGATTTCCCCAAAGGAGGAATAGTGGTTTTGTGATTTTGTGGCAAAATTGCTGTAAGTTGGGAGGTGAGATTTGGTCAAGAAGGCCACCTGGGATGGAGATACTGGACAAAAATCTCAGTGAGTTGGATCTGGCAAAGCATTAGTTTGATGTCAGTAAGGAGGAGTATGTTTGCCCAGGACTTCCTTGCTAGGGGCTGGAGTCTCTGGGTTTTGCTATACCTTTAAGAACTGGGGAAAAGACAAGACTCATCTTAACAGGACAGAATGAGGCTACTGAATAATGGAAAGGCCTTGGAAATGAAGAATTAGTACAGCAGAATGGTTAAGAGCAGGGACCACCAGAATGCCTGACACCCAGCTCTGCCACTTATTACCCATGTGCCTTCAGGCAAGTTATTGAACCTAGCTAGATCTCAGTTTCCTTACTTGAAAACAAGGATAACAAGGCACCCATTGCTTAGGCTTGTCATGATGTTTGAACAAGATAAAATATAAACACACTTAAAATGGTGCCTGATACATATCAAATGTTATATGAGAGCAACTTTTGCTAGAAGGGTGAAAACAACAAAACACAACGACTAAGACTACTATGGCACTTACTGTATGCCAGATGTTATTCACATGGTTTAACAGGTATTACACAATGCAATCTTCATAATGACCCTAGGAGGTAAGTACTGTTCCTTTACAGATGAGGGATATGAGACCTCTAAAGTTTTAGCAAGGTAGAGAAGCAACATCTGGACACAGGCACTTGATTCCAAAATCTGTGTTCTTCACCAGTATGCTAGACTCCTTCTTGTGTATTATTAAGGAGAGGTCTTAATCATGACCTTTCGGTAAAAGGGTCTCTAAAGAGTCTAAATCTTACAGAATTGAATTTGGCAATGTATCAACCCTTACATAGCTCCCTGGTCCCTTGTGGATGATGGTCAGGCTTTAATCATCAGAGTGAAGGAGAAGACAGTGGTTCTGGATCACAGAGGTAGGAGAAGAGGAAACAAATCCTGCATAGTGCTCTTGAGTGCCTGGAGTCTTGGCTCAGCCAACAAATTGAGAATGGTGATTCCTACGTGCTGCAGAATGCTGGGTAGTATTCATAGGACACAAGGGCACATGTCTGAGCATGATCCCAGAGTCCAGCCTGCTCTCTTCTCATCCTAAAGGCTATACTCTGGTGTTTGGTCACAGGATTTGGCTCCTGCCTGCTGGATCCCTCAGGAGAGCTTCACCCAAACAGAGGCAGCCGCCCACGCCTCCTGACCCACAGCTGCCACACAGCTCACATTTCCAAAGTTTCACCTCCACAATAGCCATGGCCAGCTTGGCTGGGAGTTGTCTCAGTGAATGTGATGCAGAGGAACCAGCAAATTCTCTCTCAAAGGGAATGTTGCTGCTCTAACACTTGTAGGTACCACTGGAGGGGGGCATTTTTGGCTTTGGACAAAGCTCACCAAGGCCAGTTTTTATTCAATAGGTAGGGCCTCCTGACTGCTGCGAGATGGGGCCAAGTCATTTGTAAGCACACGTAACCCCAGGAGTACAGAGCACCAGGAGGGTAAAAGTTGGACTTCTGGGCTTCACACTGTTACTAGGAAGAAGGCTTTAAGCACTGCATTCCAGGGACTAAATGCAATAACTTACTTGCACTCTAAATTGTGTTGAGCGAAACCCCAGTTAGAACCAGAAGCACTATCTGCCATTCTCATTTCTTTTTCCCTTTGGATTTTCAAATGTATGCTACTGAAAGACTTGGATCTTTCAAATGTATGTATGTAATTACACTTAAAGTAATTACAAACATGGAATTTTAGGTAGTAATTAAGCATTTATGTACATGCATATACACATAGATACATGTATACATTTATATGTGTACACACATGAATACATGTACATATACACAGGTACGCATGTGTATACATATTCCCAAGGCAATATATAAGCTACAAATAACAAGACCTAAAAAGGTTTCTGGTCATCTTGGAGCAAGGTTTTATAAGAGTGTATTAAATCAGAAGTGGTATTATTAGAAGGTGTGTGCTAGAAAACCAAGAATTTTCAACTGTATAAACAAATGAAATATTGAACCTTTCAATATTTCAAGGTCTCTATACTGACAAAATGTTCACAATCTGCCTAGGGCTATGATCTTGCAAGTACTTTAAGCAAAGAACCCTTAAATCTACCTCCTAATTGGATGAAACATACACAAAAATTCAGGTGTTTCAGGAAATAGTAAAAATGATTCATTAGAACACTCTTATCAGAAGACATTCTGAGCCAGCACCTCAGCCTAATGTTATGAAACATTTTATATCAGGGGTCTGTCTATAAGGTCAAAAAAAAAAATTCAGTCATTAAGTGTCAGGTGCAGAAATAGATTACATTTGGAACTTTGGCCAAATGCTGTCTTACAACATATAGTTGTAAGAACAATTTTCCTCAGACTCTATTTCCCACAGAGCTACAAACATAAAAACAACTGCAACAAAAAGCTATGCTAATATACAACCTGACTAGTCTGTTCAGAAATTGATCTAGCAACTTGGCCATCTGAGCTTGAAGTTGTAGGTTAGAATGAACAGTTAAGTCATCCACTTCACTTGAGGGGTTAGATGGTCTCAGAGGGTAATCAAGCTCAAAGGCAACTGAACAGTCTGCTTTTAAAAATATATATATTTTTAAAAATTTCTGGACGTGTATTAACTATTTTCCACTAGTTCCAAGCCATCACATTGGAGGAAAGAATTTGAAAAGTTACATGATTAGCCATTTCAAAAGGATAGTACTGGAAATGGACACATTTACTTTATCTTTAGAAATGAGATCACTTTGGGACGCCTGGGTGGCTCAGCGGTTGAGCATCTGTCTTTGGCTCAGGGCATGATCATGGAGTCCTGGGATTGAGTCCCACATCGGGCTCCCTGCATGGAACCTCCTTCTCCCTCTGCCTATATCTCTGCCTCTCTGTGTCTCTCATGAGTAAATAAATAAAATCTTAAAAAAAAAATGAAATCACTTTCTTCTTGTCTTTGCTCACTGCTACTGTTTGAAATGTTGATTTTCAGCAATGCTTTGGGAACAGGGCAGACTGAAAAACTGTATGTGTGCCACATAAAGATATGGTCTACTGTTTTGTAGTTTCATCAGATTTGAAAATAACTAGTCCACATAACTGTGGGAACATTTTACAAGGGGAAAGAAAATAAAATCAGGGATTAGTAAATCCTCAGTTATGCAAAATTTGATCATGCTCTTTGTTTGGCTAGTAGTTGAAATTGTTCCTCAGAACAGCTACCCTGACCAAGCAAGGAAGGAAAGGGCAAAATTCATATATAAACATATTACCAAATGAATATCACCAGCTACTTGGCCTGGCCCCAATACAAATGGTCATCTGTAATATTCTTCTATTTCTAAAAATAATTTTATTATTTTTATCGGGATGCAAATAAAAAAAACCCTTTACTATATCAAAACAATTTAAGTCTTATTTTAAAACTCTGTTGTAATCAACTTAAATATATGTATATACACACATATTTAGAAAATAGATTTTAAATTGTACACCCAAAACCCCAAAGTTTCAAAAAGAATAAAAAGGTGGTTAAATCAATTATGGTAACTCCATAGAATAGAATATTATACAGCCAAAAAAATCAGATCTTCGATGACTAGTGGTATATGCAGATGATCATAATAGGTAAAATGGAAGATATCAAACTTTAAATACTTTATTGCAATTTTAAAATAACAGAGTATGCATATAGAAACTAATAGCAGGGAACATTAATACCTCAAGCATTCACCATCTCTTGATATTGTGATTATGCACATTCTCATACTTAATTTTCCAACATTTTCCAGTGAGCATGTAATGCTTAAGTCAACCATGTTTGTGTGTGTGTGTGGTTCTAATCTAACATTAGCTTATATTTGTAGCTTAAAGTGAAAACAGTTTCAAAACAGATTTGACAATAGGTTGAGTTCATTGCTGACAGTAATGTCACCTATTTAAATTACGATTAAACACTTGATAGCAGTTGGAAACCTAAAGAAGGAAATGGTATGAAGTCTTTTCTAGACCTAACCTGGTAGAGAAAACTATTATTGAAGAAAAGACCATGTGGCTTTCGATATTCCAAGAAAAAAAAAAAAAAAGGATGTTGAACGTTTTAAACTTTCAAACAAACATATTTATCGTTAGTTCAAAGCCATTTGCAGAGAAACCCTCAACCACTTTCATCTTGTTCAAGCGCTCTTCTTTCATAATTGAAAGCAATGAGGAAGAAAAATTTATTTTGCTTTTGTTGCATCTAATGTTACTCTCCTTTACTTGGAAAACAAAATATTAAATGTAAATATAGAGTAAAAGTAAAGCAGCTACCAGAGACAAAGTGATCTCAGTTTCTCCTACAGAAAACAACAACAACAAAACCCCATGGGAGCTGTTCCTGAACAGGAAAACTGTTTCTCCGTGTTAGTATACCATGCCCACACATCACCCTAGTTCTGTGCAAGCCCAGAGGTAACAAGATCAACTTGCTGTTAAAAAAACAAAAAACAAAACACACATACACACAAACATCTGTGAAGGAATAACTTAAGAACTTATAAACCTCAGAGTTAAAGCAGCACACTCTGGCCAAAAATAAATAGTCTATTACTTATAAGAAATATTTCATAATAAATAGCGACTGAGTATATATAAATTACATTTAATCTATACCCTGTTAAGTTTAATGAACACTTAAGTACTCCTAATCAGTAATTCACACTTCAGGGTAGTTAGCATGTGAAGATCATTATCAAGAGTCCACACTCCAGAGATGACTATGTCATATACTTAAAATATCACTAGTATATCTGTACCACAGGGTAAGTTAAGTGGCTTAAGTGATATTAAAAATAAATATTCTTTAGTAAAATTATATTTATGAGAAGTGGCTTCCTAAAAAGATTGTACAGGTTTCTCTGCCCTTCCTTGTGCAAAGTGTGAAACCCAATAGGTCTACTAGTCAACAGTACTCAAGGTCTAGAATTTCTTTTAGCTGTGTGCTCCTTTAATGGAGGTCACTATCACCTGAGAAAACCAGAGGGCTTCCCGATCTCACCCCAATATCCTTGCACCTTCTTTGGAAGGAAGCTTTCATTAAAGCTACTTGGAGTTTTTAAATGGGCAAAGAAGAGACTGATTTTGTGCTTGGCCTGTTAATAAAAGTATGGCAAGATTCAGATGAAGACTTGCTTTTTTTTTTTTTTTTTTTTGACTTGCTTTCTTTTAATAAGGGGGGAGGGAACTCTATCTCCCACTTACCCTCAAATTCTGGTAGTTACCGGTATTTAACAAACAAAAAAAGCCCGACAACTATACTATAGCTCAGTTCAAGGGTCATCTTTGCGCTATATTCTCCTGTATGCTTCCCACTGTAAATGGTAATGTATTTATTCTATCATATTGAGAAGTATTAACCTTTTTTTTTTTAAATTTGTGTATTTCCCACTGATTGTTTCTTTTTTACACTTTAAAATTTAGAGTAGGAGGGATCCCTGGGTGGCTCAGTGGTTTAGCGCCTGCTTTCAGCCCAGGGCGTGATCCTGGAGACCCAGGATCAAGTCCCACGTAGGGCTCCCTGCATGGAGCCTGCTTCTCCCTCTGCCTGTGTCTCTGCCTCTCTCTCTCTCTCTCTCCCTGTCTCTCATGAATAAATAAATAAAATATTTTAAAAAATAAAAATAAGTAAGATTTAGAGTAGGGACCATTTTAACTACATCCCTCTTACTTCCAGGATGGTGTTAATATTTGTTTGACAAATATTAGCTCTAAGTTTGACAGAGGCATCATATTAAACTTGGGTTAAAAAAATAAAAAAGTAGTGAGGGCTTAGTTTCACTGGAAGTTCCTGGGAATATCTCAAGTCCTCTTCTATGGGTTTTCATCAGCACACTATACTGGACTGTGGGTTTCTTGGATAGGACTCTGTATCCCTGTGCAACCATCACAGGAGCCCATCTCAGTAGGTATGCCTGAAAATCACCCAAGCAGGCCACATTTGGCCAATACAGGGAATAAATAAATATACAAACGTAACTCATCTGAGCTATGACAGCCCCAGAAGCCATTGTTTCTTATGAGGGAAAAATAGGTTTGTAGCAATATTAATAAGCAAGATGCAATTATTTGGGACAATTTGGGAGCAATCAAATCTGCCACTCATACACATTCCTCATGCTACATTTTTCCCCAGGGGAAAAAAATAAGTTTAAACCTTCTGCTCCAATAAGACCCCATTAATTGAAGTTTCTTTAGACCATTAATTTAATATGAACATTCTATACCAAAAATAATATTGAGGAATACTGCTGAGAAAGCTGCCGAGCTAGAGAATGAACACTGCTTCTAGAATAGGATGTCTTATGTTATATAAGCTTCATTCTATAAATACATCTAGCAGAAGTGTCATTTCTGCATTATTTTTGCTACAATATGTGTTATTCTGAGGATCTGTTATAGTGGTGGCTTGTAGATCTACTATACTAAAACTTCCATATTGACAGTTACAAGAGAGAAAATAATCTTAATACAAAATAAGCTGTCAAAAAAGACCTATGGTTTGGTGGTTATAGATGTAGTCTCATTTTAAAAATAACTAAAATTATTTTAATTTTAAGATGCTGGAAATCAGTCTTTCCTGTTCTAAGACTTTAACTTGTTTTTCATTTATTGTTCTGGCAGTCTAAAAAAGGAAACCTAACATTTCCTAACTGATGGACAGCAGTGAATTTTTTTTTACTGAAACACCCACACTTAAAACTTCTTGGCAGTTTTTAAGGCAGTGCTGGGTTAGGAAGAAGACGACGAGAATATGTCACCTTTACTAAGACGAACATCTGGCTTCTACAGCCACCAAATGAAGGCAAAAATGTAAGATTTGAAAAATATTTTGTCATATAAAAGTTTTCCAGTGAAGAAATTTAATGGACACACAGTCTGAAAGCTTTTGTGAATAAAAAAGAAAAATAGAGTTGAAATTTGGTGGGTGTTTTCACATGTGTGAGTAAATAGGGATCTTAAAGGAAACAGTGTTTAAGACACAAAATAGCAAATAGAGGACAAAAAACTCAGAATGTTGTGTTTAATTCAAGGAACATCTATTTAGCATACATGCCAAAATTGGAAGAACTGGAGATATAAAGATAATCTCTTAGGATGCATATATTCATCATCATTTACTTCTGTTTAACTAAGTGAATGATTTTATTCTTATTGTTTTTGCACTACTGTTATGTGATTTAACCTTTTTTTAACAATGTAAAAATAGACTAAAACAGAGCAAAATTATTATTACTTCCACCATAATTTAGAAAGCTCTACAACAGTTTTCAAATTTTAGTGTATAAAATAATTTAGTTGGACAAAAGAACTGACATTCAGGGATAGAATCAAAGAAGCTATGGTTTTAGATAAGCCCGGGAGGGGACTATAATTTATAATTTAGGGGATATGAGAGCCAGCATTTGAGAGATGCTGCGTAAGAACTGTAATAGCACCTACCTATTCTTTTCTGATAAAACTCAGCTATAAGAAGTGGTGTGTTGGAAAATGTTCAACAATGGACTCTCAGTAGGATGGGCTGCTATTAACTTGCAGTGTCTGCCTAGTTCCATGGTGTAAATACTCCCAATGTGGCCAGTTTCAAGCTACCAACATGAAATCACTAAACATGGAGGTGGGAAGACATGCTCAGTAGCACACCATATGTCTACCATATGTAATAGTCAAGTGTAGCTAAATAGTTAGAAAGGATGTTTTGAGGATTTATTACTTTCATTTTTAGTTCAGTTGATTTGTAAGTTTATAAAATGGTTGTTTTATCAACCATTCAAAAAGTCCTGAAAATTTTAATGATGGGCTCCTATAAGCCAGTTCAAGCCAGCTCTAATGCATATTGGCTATTAGAGTCCTTATTTTGTCTGCTTAGCATCAGTTTGATATATAAGTAAAAAAGAGAAAGATTCCACCATTTGCCTTATACCTGTTACTATATGCCAAATACAACTGAACTGAAAATTTTAAAATATAATGACTAATAAATTTTCTTTTTATTCAAACTTCTTCCACATTGGAAAGATAGTGTTACCACAAATACATCATGGTGGAAGCAACGCAAATTTGGGTCACAAGGCTCTGTCTTTACTAAACTTGAACACTGGAGGTTCAGTTACTGACAAGGGCATGACTTGGAATGAGATACAGCAGGGAGAATATGGTACTTCTAACTCATGGGCATTTTTCGTCATGTGCTAATGTATGCAACTAGTTCTTAAACTATCAATAGTATATGTAGTAAAATAGTCTACAATGTACACACAGTGGCATTTTACGAATAGCCTGACGGCTTATTTAAGACTTCCTGACTTCCACTTATGAGTAAGGAAACATTGTTTAAGAGGTATATTATCACCTCTCAACACTATAGCAAATAATAAAAAGTTATTGAATAAATGTTAATCAAGTGATCTACAAAAGTTGGTGTTTCTTTCTTTTCCTGGAAGGATCCCATTTGTTAGCTGTTCATGGGCTGTGGTAACAGCAATAATTGCTATTGCTCTTTCTACAATAAGAGAAACAGAAAAATAAAGTTCTTAGAGAACTTTCTACCTGTGACATTAGTAGCCAACTTGGACTTTCAGGGTTTTTTTTTTCCTTTAAACCACAGGCTGGCTATAAAAATATACATGAAATGACCATCTCCCACAATTTTTTTAGCTCAAATACTTCCAAGAACATGTCCTCTAATTAAATAAAACCAGTAGGTCATGTTTTTTTGTACTTTTTGTATGGTCTTGAAAGTCATCTTTGACACGCAAACTATTTATCTGGCTTGCTTAGGAAAGAATGCCCTCAGTGCTAAGATTCCCTTGTTCTTTCCTCTGCTTTATTATATTAAAATGTTTTGTACCAAAGCTTTAGAAACAAGGCTGATCCAAATCAGTGTTCAGAAAATTAAATGTTCTGTTCAATTTCTATAATTGAAGTAGAAAGTGACTGTCTGGGTTATTTTCCTATAAATTAGATGGGAAAGGGGTATCGTGTTAAAAAAAAAAGTCACATATTATGGTTTACACTGGTGTTGAAAAGCAATTTGGGAATTCACCATTGGTGAATTAAGGGAAGTATTATTTAAGAATATCATTTCCCAAGGTGTCTATATACCTGCAAATGTTGTAGAACTAACTCTCATGTAGACATCAAGAGTATACTTCTGGACACTGATTGATTTGGACTTCTATTACCTCTCCTTTCATAATTCTTCAAGCATACAACCTTCTCTACCCTGACAGTGTCTCCCCATTGCCACTCCCCCTTACCCTCTGCCAATTTTATGCCATGTCCATTCCCTCTGTGGTTTGTTCTTAATCAGGAGTTAATTAAATCTCGACAAAGTGTCAGCTGATTTTTTTAAAAATCTAGAAGTCTTACCTTAAAACTTCTCTGCATTTAAATGGCATACTTGTACTTAAATTCAAAAGTGTATATAGCATTAACCTACAATTACATGATCATCTATCTAAACTTTGACAAAGCAGCAAAGAATATCCAATGGAAAAAAGACAGTCTCTTCAACAAGTGGTGTTGGGAAAACTAGACAGCCACATGCAGAAGAATGAAACCGGGCCACTTTCTCACACCATACACAAAAATAAATTCAAAGTGGATGAAAGACGTAAATGTGAGACAGGAAAGCATCAAAATCCTAAAGAACACAGGCAGAAACCTCTTGGACCTTGACCATAGCAACTTCTTATTAGGCACGCTGCCAGAGAAAGGGAAACAAAAACAAAAATAAACTATTTGGACTTCCTCAAGATAAAAACCTTCTGCACAGTAAATAAAACAATCAACAAAACTAAAAGGCAGTCTAGGGAACAGGAGAAGATATTTGTAAATGACATATCCGATAAAGGGTTAGTATCTAAAACATATAAAGAACTTACCAAACAACCAGAAAATTAATAATCCAGTTAAGAAATAGGCATAAAACATGAATAGACACTGTTCCAAAGAAGACATCCAGAGGGCTAATAGACTCATGAAAAGATGCTCAATATCACTCATCATCAGGGAAATACAAATCAAAATCATAATGAGATACCACTCATATCGGTCAGTGTAGCTAAAACTAACATAGGTATTAACAAATATTAGTGAGGATGCAGAGAAAGGGGAATCCTCTTACACTTTTGGTGGGAATACAAAATGGTGCAGCCACTCTGGAAAACAGTACAGAAGATGCTCAACAAATTAATGCTATAACTACCATATGATCCAGTAATTGCACCACTATTTCCTCAAAGGATACAAAATACTGATTTGAAGGAGCACCTGCACCCCAATGTTTATAGCCGCATTGTCAACGATAACCAAATTATGGAGAGAGACCAAATGCTCATTGACTGATGAATGGATAAAGAAGATGTGGTGTGTGTGTGTATAATGCACTACTACTCAGACATCAAAAAGCATGGTATCTTGCCATTTGCAACGACGTGGATTAGAGCTCAAGTGTTTTATGCTAATTGAAACAAGTCAGTCAGAGAAAGACAAATACCATATGATTTCACTCACATGTGGAATTTAAGAAACAAAACAGATGAACATAGAGGAAAGAAAAAAGAGAGAGAGGGAGGCAAACCATAAGGGACTATTAACTATAAAGATGACACTGAGGGTTGCTGAGGGGAGGTGGATGGGGGATGGGCCAAATTGGTGTTGGTTATTGAGGAGGGTACTTGTGATGAGCACTAGGTGTTTTATGTAAGCGATGAATCACTAAATTCTACTCCTGACACCAATGTTACACTTATGTTAACTATAAATAATATTTTTAAACAAACCAACAAAAATAACAATAAACTAAGTTAACTGTTAAAAAAAAATGGGTATGGTATCTCAATTAGGGAAGGAATGTCCCTTCACCAAATCTTTAGGTCCCCACAGCATACTTCAGAGTGCCAGCCTTCTTTCTCTGAGTCCCTGCCTCTCTCATGATTTGCATTCACTGTCTCTTGAGTTTAGAAGCTGCATGAAACAGTAGTTCTACTAGCGTGGTTTTTTTTTTTTTTTTTTTTTTTTTTTAGCGTGGGTTTATTATCTGCTAATGCCGACTTTTCACCAGGAGCCTAAAAAGTTCAGAGTTAAGGTTTTATATGTGTATCACTTGTTAACCTTGCAAAATATAAGGATAATTGTGGATTATAATTTTATAAGAATGCATGGATCACTGGAGAGGATTTTAGTTATTTATGTCATGTTTGACATTAATAGGGGGCAAGCACCAAGTGTGTACGTTTTTCTTAGTAATGTATTTGATCTCAGGCTATATAAAACCCTCTATTTGTTAAATAAACAGTT
Source organism: Canis lupus dingo (assembly GCF_003254725.2). Classification (NCBI taxonomy): domain Eukaryota; kingdom Metazoa; phylum Chordata; class Mammalia; order Carnivora; family Canidae; genus Canis; species Canis lupus. Next base: position 50,487,826 of record NC_064256.1, read on the forward strand.
GAAGAACTGTGCCCTTTCTTCTCCAGTAATGCAGAACATCTATATAACTATACTAAGTAAAAATTCTCAGCATAGTGCAACTTATATTATATTGCAATGTTGTAAATATATTTTATTGGATTTTTGAAAATAGTGTTAAAGTGAATTAAACACATTGCTTTGCCCTTTAGTATATTAAAATTTATTCTCCAACTTCAAGATGTCATAAAACGAATTACCAAATTTTAATTTACCATTATGGTATTATTATTTGTGATCAATAATATCAAATACCTACTTAATTCATTATTTCTAAGATAAAGACAATTTATAATTTATCCCAAGAAAACTATGCGTAGAATATGTTCTTAAAATGAACTAAAATATTCATTTTCCACATTCAAATATAATTTAGGCAAGATATAAATGGAACATATCTGACAACATGTTATGAATTGTCAAAAATCTTCATCCAAAATAAAACAGACCCGACCCATATAAAATATTAACAATAGCCTACGCCTGAAATAAAACTTTATAGAGATAATTATAAGGGAAGTCAGCCTATCTAATTATACTTATTTTAATAACAAAAAGTACATATAAAGTTTCATTATAATTACATACTAAAGTGATATGCTATATAGCCCTTAAACTTCTTTGAAAAATAGGCTATAGAAATCAAATTCTCACTTCCATTAGAGGAGAATAATCACTTTATTCAATTAACTTAAAGCCCTCTCCTTGAATATAAAGCAGGTAAAGATTAGCTTGTTATCCCAGTTGCAGGTAAAAGAAATGAGACTTGAAGATTAACTTAGCCACTGGCTGAATCAGCCCTATTAGCGCCTGGAATGGGGTATGACCCAGTCTGGGGCAGTAACGTCTCAGCTCCCTTCAGCCTTGCTTCAATAGGACTCCTCGGCCATCTCCAGCCTTTAAATCCAGGCATACATAAAAAAGAGGTTCACAGACATGCATTGGACTTATAATTTATGACTGCAACATATTTTAAAGCCTAAGGTGGAGAAGGTACAATTTTAATCCGCAGGAAGATTATATTTTCTAAGACAGGCAATACACATGACTACTTTAAATCTGAATCAGTAGGGGGAAAAAATCAAACAGGATAAGAGTATAACCTGCCATGTGATTCTGACAGTTTTAGGAGGTTTTACATTAGCATTTCCAATTTGACAGCTTCCTTTTCTGACAATATGTTGTTTGCTTAAATGTGTTAATGCAACCTAGCTGGGGAGGGAGAACAGATGGAAAGGCACCTGTATGAACCATGTAAGCCCTTCTCAAAACTTCATTTTTTTATACTGTGTTGATAGTCTTCAAAGAAATTGCACACAGTATTCCCTTTACAGCATGTAAAATTTGCACATATTCAGTCCCTCAATTAAAAAATATATGTGAGAAAATTGCATTTATATCCACAAAAAAGCTAAGACTTAAACTAGGTAATTACTGTGTGCTAGGCACTGGGCTATCTCCATATGAATTTGAGAGCACTAGATCCTCCAGCAAAGCCTGGTTTAGAATTGCTTTAAATCTTCAGGTATGTATAAAACTATCACCTTTCTTGGAGAGAAGAAATGGTTAGGTGGTATTTTCAATACTGTGGGAAGTTATTGCCTCCTTGCACTAAGAAGAGGTTCAAAGAGTAAGGATAAAGAAAAAAAAAAAAAAACAGAAAAGACTGAAAATAAAGCTTCAGAAAGGACCAGAAGTCCTCATGAAGATAAATAAATTTTAGTGCATGGTTTCTAGTCATGAAAGAGTAATAAATAAAGGAAAATCGTAACTTTTCCCAGGAGAACATAAGCTGGAAATGGGACCTCTCGAGTATGCCGTCGTCAGAGCAGAGACAGGGGTACATGGCGACAAGTTTCATCGTTGTCTTTCTCAGATCTAATTTGCTTAAACCCAGTTCCCAGGGAACATGTAAAACAGGGAGAGCAATAATATGCTGTTACTCAGAGACAAATATTTTCCTCCCAAGGATCTTAATGGGTCAGGAGTGCAACAATCAAGGAATTACTCTTCCATTTGCCTTTCCCTTGGATGACACCTTCTAGGTAACAGGAGTGGGACAAGTAATATTTCTCTATGATATAATTCTTAAACACCGTCAGTGCTACAGTTAATGAATTAAACACATGATAGCAAAACCTGGGGGGCATCTTCAGCAATGGAACCATCCTATTTCACCTTTTTAAAGTATCTGGACAACACACAGGCTCAAAACTCATGATAATGTAAAAACTTGTGTGTTTGACCTTTCAAAAGCGTGTAAGTTTTCCATCTTCCTGCAGCATCCACCATGGCAGTGAAGGAACAGCATCTCTCCGTCCTGCTCCACATTTAATCTGTAATCAAGACTTTTCATTTTTTTTAAAGGATTCTTGATTCCACCTCGATCTACCATGAAGCCATCATCACTGAACTGGGCTTCTGTCAAACCCACCTAAAGGAACCAGTAGCATTTCTGTGTATGGTATTTTCCTCTAATCTGTTCTCCGTGATTTCACCAGAGAGAACTTTTAAAAATGTAAACCTGCTTTATGCTATACCCCTATTTAAGACTCTTTAAAGATTTGTCATTGTTCTAAAATAAAAGAAAAACCCCTCAACTAGGTCCCCAGTCCACACATTTGTCCTATTTGGCTGCACATTAAAATTCCTTGGGAAGTTTCTAAAAAATATCCTGACACCTGGGCTCCACTCTCAATTATGATGTAATTGGTCTGGGTGGGTCTGGGCAGCGACTTTTTTTTTTTTTTTAAAGTTCCACTGACAGCAAGCCTGTGCCACCAGCACTGAGAATCCGTGCTTTAGAAGCCACTTGCCACATGCGGCCATCATGCACCTGAAGCGTGGCTAGTCTGAATGCAGACATGCTGTTACTGTAAAATGCACACTGGGTTTTAAAGACAGTATGCAAAAGAGTAAAATACCTTAAATCTTTCTACATATCAAAATGATAATGTTTTGGAAATATGTATGAATTAAAACAATATAAAAATTAATTTTGTTTAACTTCTTAATGTGGCTAATGGAAACTTCTAAATTCCATATGTGGCTCCCATTACTTTTCTTTCAGACGGCATTACGGTAGAGCCTTATCCAGCATCACATTCCTACTTCTTCTGCTTTACTCTGACCTCTTAGCTTCCCATTTTGTTCTTTATACCGTGAAGTCTTTGCCCTCTGACTGGGCTGCATTCTTTCCCTTCTCTCTTCTAGCTAGCTCTGTTATCCTTCAGATCTCAAGTGAAGAAGTATAGGCCACATCCCTCTCCAATGGGCAAACACACATACACACATTTCTGAGACTGTGTAATGTCCACTTCTGCTGTAGTAACCTTTGTTTTCCCAGAGCTTAATATCTGCTTTTGCATAATAACTGGATTTAGATATCTGCTAAAAAAAAAAAAAATGCCCTAACACCAGAATAAAAAGTATAGAAACAGTCATACTAGAAATACTAAATTTTATACATTTGTCCACATAATCCTTTGCATAACATATACATATACACACATATATAGTATATAATAAACTTTAGACAACTTACTGATCTGGGATGCACATACACACACGCATGCATGTATGTATATATATTCTCTACTTCTTCCTATAGTGATACTCTTGGAGTATAATTTATATATATATACATATATATACACATACATATATACACACATACACATGTATATATGTATATGCACACACATGTGCACATATTTATATACATATAAGCTTATATGTACATATGTTTTTAATGATATTTTTCTTATTTAATATTTTATTGCTAAATCTAACCATGGGGATAAAAATTTGCTTTTAGCACAGTAAAAGGAACTATATTATTTATGAAGATGATTAAGAAAAACACTACTTTCTATATGAAAAGAAGGAAATATCTTTCTTTTTTTTAGAAGGAAATATCTCAATGCTGCTCAGTTCTTCAGAATGTCTATAACCATTTCTAAGTGAAAAACACGTACTTCTCCAACATTTTAGTAAATAATTCCTTCCTTTTTGCCTCAGTAAATTATGCTCAGGAATAACCTCATTCTATAGTCTTAATACATAATGATGGTATTCAATGCAAAAAGAGGGTCATATTTAAGTTAATATGACCCTCATCCCTAGCCTTACTCTATAAACCAAGTTGAGTCCCAGCAACTCATTATTGGATCCTTATCATTGCAAAGTGGGTCTCTGTGAGGGAGACAAATGGGGTGTGAGGCCTTTTTATTTCTGACTTGTCCACTCAGTAAGATGCAATTCTTCCTATTTTAAGAGTACATGATGTAACTCCCAAGAGATGACCAGGCAATTAAGCTGAAGTACACAGTTCATAGACCTAATTGGAGAAGTACTTTGTCCCACGTAACGGATTTTAAATTTTCTTTTGAAAATTAACTTTTCAACATTTTTCATTAAACATGATTCAACTCAATATGAGGATTTAGATCAGAAGTCAACAAACTTTTTCTGTGAAGAGACAGAGTTAATATTTTAGGTTTGGTGGGCCATATTGTCTCTGTTGCAAACATTCATCTTTGATGTTCGGGCATGAAAACAGCCATAGGCAATGCATAAAGGAATGAGCATGGCTGTTTTAAAGTGACTTTACTTCAAAATAAGTAGTGGGCCTGATTTGGCCTGTCAGCTGTTGGTGACCAATCAACTTAGATGAAAAACAGTAAATGGCTCTAAAAAAATTAACCATAGACTTATCAAAAGGAAACTATGCAAACAACTCCCCAACTGAAATTTTACTATAATATTTTTGCTCCTAGAGCAAAATACTTTTTCTTCCCGTAACTGAGTGTTGATTTGCAGTTAACATAGCTGCTGATGTTACCTGATGACTTCTTACAAGAACCATGCAAGGTAGCTCTTACTGTTTCTCACTTAATAATTGAGGAAACTGAGGTCAGATATAAGAAATTATTCTGCTAAGATCATACAGGTAAAAAAAGCAGAGCTGGAAGTCACACAGTCCTATATTCGTGTGTGTGTGTGTGTGTGTGTGTGTGCATGCACATGTATTTCCCTACTGTAAATCACTGGTAAGTTTTAAGATTGTAGTTATATTTCCATGTTATAAAAGTCATGATACTTTTTTGGTAGGATACCAGAAACATATTTGTAGTATATTTTGTGAACCATGACAGTCAGAGGTTATATTTAATGAGAAATAAGCCAATTGTAATTTGCCACTAATTTCATAATATATCCCTTATTTGAAATTTTTAAAGATTTTATTTACTTATTTGAAAGACAGAGAAAGAGAGAGAGCGTATGCAGGAGTGGGGGTAAGGGGCAGAGAGAGAGAGACAGGAAGACTCCCCCATTGAGCAGGAAGCCCAACAAGGAGCTGGATCCCAGGACCCTGGGATCATGACCTGAGCCAAAGGCAGCACTTAACCATGAGCCACTCATGGACCCTTCATTATATACTCCTTTTAGAACAACAGTTCAGATAGAAGTGAATTTTGATGTTAAGGAGGTTTTAAGTTAGCAAGGCTATAAGTAAAAACATTTAATAATGGAAAAACAGTGCAACCAAACAACTTTACTCCAACCTGTAACACTTATTCATTCCACATAATTTGTCAGCTACACATTGATATCTTTTCATATGTTTATATCTAGTTTTTCAAAAACACTTTAGGTTCCTCAAGAGAAAAGAGAAGTTATCTTAAGTGTCTCTCACGTTTTCCATAAGGCAGCCCGAACTTGGCAGCCAATAGATGTACCATAAGTCCATTTATAAGTGAAAATAAGGAATTCAGAAAAATAATACTTATTAGATTGCCATATTTTTGTACACTGAGTTCTAATATGTCCTTTTAAACTAACATAAGTTTCCATATTTGTTCAAATAGTCTATGATGGAACTAGGCACATAAAGGGGAAAATAATTATTTTAGTATAATGTTCCTAGAATTATTTTTCTAATAAACTGTATGAAATATAATACATGGTTACTTGAATCTAAATATATATCTTGTCACAGAAAATAGATAAGATGGGATTTTCAGACATTTAAATGCTAGCCAGCATTATAAATTTACAGGAGAATTATTCCTCTGGAGACACATGAGAGTTCATATAAGAGCTGTTCTATCTTTTTACAGAGTAAAGACACTAAAAATAGCACGGGCTTAAGCTGGGCCAGTTTTGTGAAATTGCTATCACTTCAATGGAAAATGCAGGAAATGAAACCAGTCTGTTCTGGGGGGCCTCCCGTAGATGATGGATTGGCACTCACACACCAGCCCTTCAGTGCCGTTACAACAAAAGCCTTTTACAGTTTATGGTTAAACTTAACACTAAGTATAATCTAAATATACGACACCTCATTGTACTTGTATTACAGTATGCAAATATAAATAAAGTTACCACAAATTGGTGAACAATTAATGAGATTCATTGCAGGGATATTTCATCACTGAATGCTGTTTTCCTGCCAACTGAGACATAATGTATTTAATTCTAAATGACACCACCTGCTCCCACCTCTAAGTGAAATGAAAAAGCTGCCAAAGGGCATGTTGGGAATTAACTTGCAGGCTTCCTTTTAATCAGGCATTTCTCCATAATACTGAAAGCCAAAAACATAACATAATGAAAAATAACACAGCTTTGTAAGTCGATAGTTGAATTTGGAGTGCTTGTTAAATAAAAGAAACTTCGGATATACAGCATGATATTCCACGACAACAGTTTTCTTCTCTTGCTGTGAAATTACTTTCTTACGCTAAGGTAGGAAAAGAAAAAAGATGTGTAATAAGATACAGTATTATCTGACATGACACCAGTAAGGGGTGACTTACATAAGACAGGAAAGTGAAGTGAATGTTTTCATTTGTCATAGTTACCATGACAATGACAACTGTGAACTTTGAGTGTCTTTTATTGGAGAATTTGAAAGTGCTTCCCTAACATTAATTGACAATATTTCAATATATAGCCCCCAGTGAAGAATCCATGGGTTATCACGCGCATCTTCCAAACAAGGAAGACGACGTAGAGTGTGGACATTTTCTTTTCTAAGAACCTTGCAGTACCTTCCTTATAACTTTTCTCTTGATTTTTTAATCCTCTTTCCTGCCCAACAGCACCTTCAGCGTGAAGACTGGAGGGTGGCAAAAGGCATCCACACTGGCTTTACACCCATTTCTTACCTAGGGAGCTTGTGAAATGAGGATTCATTTTCAGAACCTGAGTTGCAAACCACAAACTTAGTACTAGGCAGTGTAAAAATCTGCCAGATTATTTTCCCATTAAATTCCGTTTTCATCCTCAGAAGTCTCAAAATGGTGCCCTAGTTAAAAAGCGATGTCAAAATCACATTTGAACTGCTTGTGTTTGTAAAATCATTGTGCAAGGTGCTAAGCTGGTACAAAATGATTCATTTGGAGATAGGCACTCTCCCCTTCATTCAGCAGTCAGTCACTCCCATGAAACATTTTCCTCAGTTCCCTCTGTGTGCCGGGATTCAGGTGCTAGGAACGGGTCAGTGAATGAGACAGGCAAAATCCTTGCCCTCATGGAGTTTACAATCTGAGGAAAGATAGGAGATAAATACCTAATGGAAGAATGCCACGAAGAACAATAAAGAAGGCTAAGGGAATGGGGTAGGAGCTTCTACAGAGTAGTTAGAGCAGGTGTGCCTGAGGAGAGGGCATTTGAACAGGAATTGGGATAGTGAGGAACAGCATCATGCAAATGATGATTACACCACATGCCTCCCCTTCTTGCCTGCTCAAGGACTTTGCTCCTACAGGTCCCCTCCCCATAGTTATTTATTCCACTTTCTACTCTTTTTTCCCCTCACCAGCACACAAATGTGTTCTAACATATTCCATTCTAAAAATAATAAAATGCGTAAATATTTATTTTATATTTGACCTGGTAGCTTCCTCTAAAATCCATCCCACTTTATTAATCTATTTCCCTTTACAGCCGAAGTCCTCAAAATAATCATCTATACTCAGTCTTTTTTCCTTCCCATTTGTTCTTGAACCCACACAAAACTGGTTTTGAGCTTCACCACTCAATGAAATAGCTTTTAAAAGTCATCAATAACCTTCGTATTGCCAGAGTCAATTCTCAGTCTACGTCTTTCAACAGCAGTTGACATAGTGGATTCTTCTTGAAATACTTTATTCTCTTGGTTTTGAGCACGCCAATCTCTTAGCAGCCCTGGCAACTCATATCAGTCTTCTTCACTGGTTCCTTCTCATCATCCTAACTCAGAACAAGTGTTTCAGGCCTCTACCCTTGCACCTTCCTTTCACTATCTACACTCACCCTGGCTCATCCAGGCCATGCTTGCCAGCTAGAGGACCTGCAAATGTACCTGGCACATAGAACCTTTGCAGATTCAGATACCCAACTGATTACTTGACATCTCCACTTAGTTGTCTAATAGCTATCACAAATTAAAGGTCTGAAATCTAATTCTTTATCTCATATCCTCACACACACTTGATACTCCCACAGTCTTCCCAATCATGGTAAATGTGGCTGTTACAACATTGTCCACCCAATATGTTCTTGCAATGTGACTTTAACCCGCCTTCATTGAGTGGTATTGTGTCTGTCTCTCTCCCTTTAATCCGAGTGTACCTTTGTGACTACCTTGCCCAATAAAGTATGGATGAAGTGACAGGTGATTTTTTTTTAAGACTACATCTTGAAAATTCCATGAATTTCCATTTGATTCTCTTGAGTCATTCATTCTCGGAACCTACCTGCTGTGCTATATGGAAGCCTGATCTGACCCACATGGAAAGATTGCCTGAGAGGTCATATGTAGGTCCACCTAACAGCAAAGCTGAGGTCCTGACCAAAAGATAGTATCAACTGCTAGACAAGTGAATGAAGATAATTCCAGTCCTCCACTGTTGAGTCAAGCCCAGGCTTTCCAGATATTGTAAAAGAGAGACAAGGGGTCCCCTGGATTCTGTTTAAACCTACCCATTGAACCTGTGAGCAAAATATGGCTATGTTTTCACCACTTAGTACAACAATAGTAACTGAAATGGATTTGCCAGTTGTAAAACACCTATTTTTTTCCTTTTTCTCATACCCACACTCAACCTATCAGTAAATCCTGTGAAATCTAGCTCTTCCTTTGAAATCCATTTAGAGTCTATGAATTCACATCATTCTCACTCTGTTTGGACTATTACAGTAGCCTCATAATTAATCTTGCTTCTACCTTCCCTCTTATACTATCTATTCTCTACATGATGTAAAGAACAGTCTTTTAAAAATATATGTCACTTCAACACCCAAAACCCTCCAATGTCTTTCTCTGTGATACAGCTTAAAAGCTAAAGTCCTTATGGCCTATAAGACACTTCACGATCTGGACCTCTACCAACTTGCTAACCTTATTCTTCTTTCCTCTCTCCGCCTTGCTTATCTTATTCTAGGTGCAATGACCTCCTTGCTCTGCCTTAAAAATACCTAGCACACTCATACCTCAGGGCCTTTGTACTTGCTGTTCCCTCTGCCTGGAATATGTATGCCCCAAATAGCCATGTGACCACTTGCTCATTTCCTCAAGTTCTGTGGTCAAAAGTTACTTTGTAAAAGAGGTCTTCTCCAAACAATTTACATAAAATAGCATATCTTATACCCATCATTCTCTATTCTTTTTTTTTTTCATTCTCTATTCTTATTCTGATTTACCATCACCTGAATTGTTATACATTTGACTTTTTTTTTTTTTTTTTTTGCTTATGGTCTCTCTCCTATAGGAGGAAAGCTTCTTACAGACAAAAACTTTGTCTTATTCCAAGTTCTAGTCCCCAGAACTACAGTGGTCCCTCGTGATAGCAGAACTCAATACTTATTGCTTTGTCGTTAAATATCATTCCAAGCAAAGGGAAGATTAAGTATAAAGACCCTAAAATAGGAACCAGCTTGACTTGCCTCAGAAGCAGTGTGACCATGCCAGAGTGTTCATGGGGGAGAGCAAATCATGTGAGGCAGCACAGAAATCAAAGGGCAGACCACACAGGTCCGTTTAAGGCTACGGCAAAAACCAAGGGGAAAAAACTGAAGGACAGTGATGTGATCTCATTGGCGTTTTAAGAACGTAAGTCTGGATATCTATGGAAGATAGCCTGTAGGAAGGCTAAGAGAAGAACTGTTAGGGAGATCTGTTCAGATGGCTTTAGTAATTCAGATAAGCAGAAGATGACTGTGACGGTCATGACAAAGGGCTCCTAGGTGATCAGACACAGAATGTGTTTTGAAAGCAGAGGTGTCTCTCATGTATTGTCACCCTCAAAAAAAAATACAAAAAAAAAAAGAAAGAGGAAAAAAAAAAGAAAGCAGAGGTGAACAGATTTGTATTTTGAATATAAGTTGATGAAAGCCACTAGGGAGGACTCCTAGATTTTTGCCCTTAGCAAATGGCTAAACCATGGTACTGTTTTAGCAGAGGTCTGACTTTTTTTTTTTTTTTTTTTGAGGTCTGATTTTAAACAAGGGTCCTATTTTCATATGATGAATTCAGAATTGACAATCAAGTCTCAAAGTGATGCTCAATTATATGATGATTTAGAAAAACTTAAGTTCTGAGAACCAATGAGAAAATACTTGGGAGTCTCAGAAAGCCCTAGACATGGTACCTAAACTGGAATAAAAATATGCTTAGAGGTTAGCAGTGACATCCTCACATAATGGAAACCCATGAATGCCCCTGTCTTGGAGAAGCACCCACAACACCTGCATGCATAGACAGCCTAGAACAACCTGGTATCTGGTAGGCAAGCCATCAAGAAAATTCCATAAACAAAGACTTCTGTCCATGGAGACATAGCCCTTCAGAACATTTATAGATGCTCCAGGAAAAGAAATTATGATAAAACCCCCAATATGAAACTACTCATATAAAGAATTAAGTACTTACACATCTTTCTCTGCACATAAAAGAAAACAAATTTGTAGGGCAGCTGTTGACGAGGGCTAAAAGGGAATGTAAAATATTGAACCACGTATAAGAAGTATAGGTCTGGAGGGAACAGCCATTAAAATGGGCTCCAGTGACTTGGCGCTATCAGAACAGAAAAAGGAAGCTTGCCTAAATATCTCTTCTCTTCCATAACTATGAAGACTTTCAACATATTTGTCATTCAGTTCCCTGAAAATATTTTGGCAGTCATTTTCTCCCTTTCTTCTCCAGAAGTAGAAATGAAAACTGATACTGTATTATCTTTTTTTTTTAAGATTTTTTTTTAATTTATTCATGAGAGACACACAGAGAGAAGCAGAGATATAGACAGAAGGAAAAGCAGGCTCCTCGCAGGGTGCCAGATGTGGGACTTGATCCTGGACTCAGGGATCAAGCCCTGAGCCAAAGCCAGATGCTCAATTGCTGAGCCACCCAGGCGTCCCTATTACTGTATTATCTTTAGTGTAATTATTCTGATATATATATATTTTTTTTTTCTTTAAATATTGACCCTATGGACTTTCTTTGTCCTGCCTATTTTTTAATTTTTCAATGGCCAAAAAAATAAAATGATTTTCTTCTCCTAGTCTGGAATCAACTGAGAGATAGACAAGTAAGAGGATCAAATGTCAGCTTTATTACTGATAAAGCTGATCAAAGAATGTAGCTTACAGGTGCAACCACAGTGAGCCCTTTAACACCCTCTAATACCCCCTGAATTGGACAGTTGCCAGCAATACTGGATAGCTGCCAGCCACTCAGAGGAGACCCTGTCCTGAAAGCTTCCGATAGAGGAGCAGAGAATGTCTGTGTCAGAGAGGAAGGAGCCTAAAGGCGCAATCTGGGCACAATCATTTCCTCCTGCCAAACCTAACCCCGATAGGAAGAAATGATGAGATGGAGAGAAACAGACATCTTCCTCTCATCCTTTTCTCTCCTGGAGAATGGAATAGAAATTACCCTCCTCCATGAAAACATGAAGAGTTAGGGATAAATGTTCCTCCATCTGACCCTCCTAAATTGGACAAATGAACTAAATTTTATCTTTACTTGTGGAGCTGGATTTAAAAAAAGAAAAACAGGGATCCCTGGGTGGTGCAGCGGTTTAGCGCCTGCCTTTGGCCCAGGGCGCGATCTTGGAGACCCGGGATCGAATCCCACGTCAGGCTCCCGGTGCATGGAGCCTGCTTCTCCCTCTGCCTCTCTCTCTCTCTGTCTGTGACTATCATAAATAAATAAAAATTAAAAAAAAAGAAAAACACAAAACAATCTTCTACATATGTTTTTCCTTTTCATTATATCTGACATACATGAATGAGATTGTTGGTGACTACAGGGCACAGATGCAGAAGTTTGAAACCTACTCCTTCCACCTCTATCTTATGGAATTAAGCAAAAACCAACCTTTTTGTTTTACCTGAAAAGTGACTCTACTCTTTCCTAGGGCTTTGTTAGAATCAAATGGAAACACATTTGAAGGGCTTGGTACTTGAGTGCTGAATTAATACCATCTTCTTTTTTCTAAGTCTGATTCAAGGCTGGTATAAGAATTAACATTTGTTTTGAATAAAACTTCACAACTTTGCCACTTGGTTGATCCTCACAGTCACTGGGACTAAAACTCAGGTTTATAAGGTCTTGTTTTCCATGTTAATGAAAGATTCCTTTCTAAAAACAAGAAACTACCATTGTTTATATATATATAAACTTTTTTAAACATTCAGGACATCAATCTTTGAAACACACACACAACAAAAGAAAACCCCACTACAAAACAAATATCTGCAGACCCTGAGGACTCTACCACAGTGCATGAACATGGCTAATATCACCTTGGGACAAAGTACTTTTCCAGGTTTACTTAGTAGGCCATGTGGAAAACATCAGATGTTTCGATCATGAGATGAAGATACTTTACAATCATGTATATTAAAAGCTAAAGAGAGTTTTATATACTTCCAACTCCTTTATTTTAGAAATATCTCAGAATCAAGATAAAGAATGGTTAAATGACTCAACATTGCACAATTCGTGTTCTAATTGTGTTTGGACTCCCGGCTCTGTGCTCCTTCCTCTCCTTCAGATCATGGAGGGAAACACAGAGAAGGGGATGTAGTGGGGATGTAGGATGACTGCAGACAACAGTACTATGAGAACCGAAAGAATAAGATAAGGGATGAAAGCAGAAAGTGGCCGGAACATTCTGAACACAAACATTGCTAATTTTGTGATAAGGTCCCAAATAAAATGTGTATTATGATTGCACCTTAGCCCTGTCCTGATCACAGAAGCAAGCTTGTACAATTTCCCTGGCCATTGACGCATTTATCACATTGATTCCATATTTCTACTTAGTGATGATTAAAAAATCTAAAGCAAGCAGACGTTTGTAAAAATCAGTATCCTATCATGGTTTAAATATGAATTATTGAGCAAGTGGGCCAGAAATGGGCATGGAACTTTCCTGTAGCAGTAATAATGAACATTGTCATACAATTCTCTTGAGGGCAAGAGAGTGTGCTGACAGTGCTTTTTACTTAACAACCCTGACAACCAACTCAAGCATAAGCATAGCCTCCATAGAGAAACATCTGCTGAACCAGAAATGTGGAGACACATGAAATCTGTGACCAAAAGAGAAGACAGCAATGGAAATGTGACTGCTCTGGGATTCAAGTCTGTAACCTGCTCCTTAGCCCTACAGCTGATGCCCTGTACATTGAATGAAGCACTCACTCTAGGCCTGGTCATATATATGTGGGGAATCAATAGGAACCAACCAATATTCAAGAAGCAACTACTAAATCCCAAGCTCTGGGATGCAGAGAATGAACCATCTTTCTTAGTTTCAGGAAAAGGGTACGAAGAGCCCTACAGAGCAGGGAGACAGAGACAGACTTAGAACTCATCCAATGTCTCCCCTGGAAGCCAAGGCACAGAATGGTAAGGAGTTCCAGGTAGTGGCAAAAACAGAATGCCAGTTTCCTGACTCCTGGCACAGTGTGGTTTCCCATATACCAGCTCAAAATGAAACTACTCTATTTGACACCATTTTTTCCCTTTCTTTCGGGTTTAAAAATCTTCGTTTCCAACTTTTAGAAGAAATTTTCTAGCCAAAACTTTCTAATTAAATATCATTGAACCAGGGTAGCCTGGGTGGCTCAGTGGTTGAGCAGCTACCTTTGGCTCAGGTCCTGATCCTGGGGTCCTGGAATCAAGTCCCTCCATTGGGCTTCCTGCAGGAAGCCTGCTTCTTCCTCTGCCTATGTCTCTGCCTCTCTTTCTGTGTCTCTCATGAATAGATAAAATATTTTAAAAATATATATATCATGGAACTATATTCCCATCTGATAGCATAAAACAATCTCAAACTGAGGGATTTCCCCCAAATACTAAAAAAAAAAAAAAAAAAAAAAAAAAAAAAAAAAATACACTGTTATAGCACATAGTCTATTTTATTTGTATTTTTAAAAATAATCTCTACACTCAAAATGGAGCTCAAACTCACAACCCCAAGATCAAGAGTCACACACTCCACCAACTGAGCCAGCCAGGCACCCCAGCACAGAATATATTTAAAGGGAAAAGGAAACCATTTAATCTACAGAAGGAAGAATCTAAGCAGGTTCTGCAGACCAATAAGAATTATGCAGTCACAACCCACAGCTCCAGTTCTCTCCTAAGCAAGCCCTGCAATGGTAACAAGTGAAAAGATGGGCTTTATTCTTTGAACATTGGACAAAGATGGCCTAGGTTACCCGAGACCTCCCAAAACTACTGCATTTACAATGCACACTGCATATACAATGTATAACTAAATTATACAGAGTGTGAGTTATGCACTCTGATATAACTCACATTAGCTACTCTCTTATTGAGAATTAGGAGCTCTCCAAATAATGAGTTAGTTCTACACAAACCCCTCTCCAAAAAATGTCCCCTGACAAGGCCTCATTTTCCTTACCACCTTTAAGTAAACAACTCCTTTGGAACGATTAAAATGCAGGCATCTAGAGAGCTTCAACTCTCAATGTAAAAGGCAGAGACTGAGGTTATCTTTCCTGATCTTTTTGTTCAGGGAATAAGTTGTTTTTGTTTCTGCCTCAGCACAACAACAAAAACAAAACTGCTATGAAACTGAAATTATTACCTTAGCTCAACAAATGGAAAAATCTGAGTGAAAAAACACAAAACCCAAACCAGAAAAACCCTTAATTTTACGTGAAACATTTCACCTAATTTGAAGCTTCACCAAAATCACATGATATACCTTATGCAAAATACCAGAGCTGGCTTGAGGGGATAAATACTGTTTGATTAAAAACAAAACAAAACAAAACAAAACAAAACAACAACAAAAAAAACCCTGCCTTTATGTAAGGATTAAAAAAAAAGGCAGTTTGAATTTTTGGAATGAATTAAAGCATAATCTTCCTATCTTTCTTGTCCTTGCTATAATTAACTAATTCAGACAGGTGAAATTTATCTTATTTTGAAACATTTAAATATATTAAGCCTGAAAATTAAGAGGCAATCAGTTATAAAACCTATTTCTGTTGAGCTAGAGCAAGTTCATGCTTTCAAATGTGAACACAGCAGATCCAAGAGTACCTGCCACTGCACACGCCTATATTATACACTGGGACCTAATTTATTCATCCGTTATTTATCGGTTAACTTATTTTTTTTTTTTTTTTTTTTTTTTTTTTTTTTTATCGGTTAACTTATTATGGGGAAGAGATTCTGCTAGACCCTAGGGGAGATTCAAGTTATAAAATAATCCCTGCCCTCCTGGAAGTTGAAACATAATAGAAATAAAACACATACATCAATAATTATAGTACACGATTGCATGAAGTAAGGATCATGTCTGTATCGAGAAGTACCGAAAATATCCAAACATAGGTTATTTGCTTTTAAATAAATTCCTTTAAGAAGATAAATTTAAAGACTAATCACTACGCCTGAGAATAAAAGAAGGGCAAAATAAGGGTTATTTAAGAAACAAGAAATATCAAAATATAGAATCAGGTATACTTTGCAATTCATCACAAAGTCATAGGAACTCTTGAGATCAGAGAGTTTATGACTAATTTTTACTAAACAAAATATAAAATATTATGTTCTTCATGTAACTAATACAAGGACACAATTACAGGGGGCAAAATGCGACCTTTTAAAGTTTAAGTGCTACAAGTAACTAATTCAGGCAGGTGAAATTTATCTTATTTTTTTTTTTTTTTGAAATTTATCTTATTTAAAAACATTCAAATAAATGAAGCCTGAAAAATAAAAGAGGCAGTTAGATAACAACACATACCTGCTGAACATTTACGCTCTGCTTGATGCACAAAGAATCAGAAAGGAAGCTCCCTGAAAGTAGGGAATATATGTCATTCACAACTCCATCCACAGTGCCCAGTATACTCCCTGGTGCAAAGGACACAGGCAGTTAATACTGTTAAGAAATTAACTTAAGGGGCACCTAGCTGGCTCAGTCAGTTGGGTGTCTGCCTTCGGCCACAATCCCAGGGTTCTGGGATCAAGCCCCACATGGGTTTCCCAACTCCACAGGGAGCCTGCCTGTCCCTTACCCACTCTCCCTGCTTGTGCCCTAAGAAACAAAGTCTTTAAAAAAATAAACTTTGAGGAATAATTGAATACATGAATGATAGAATCCTAACTTTTGGCATTTATCTCAGTTAACTTGTTCCAAACTACTCCTAGGGAAAAAAAAAATCTATCAATTTGCAGTGGGGAAGCTAAGAATAAAGCAACAACAACAACAACACAAAACAAAGTGAAAAAAGAAAAAGGGGAACAAAGATGATTAATGTCAACACAACATATCTATTTCTGAGTTTCCTAGCAGTCAAGAGAAAAGGGAAGCAATTAATTTTGCAGTTCTCATTGTCTGACTAAAGGAAGCACCAGTCTTCAGAGAAGCAGATATTTTCTTGAAACTTTATTATAAGAGAAATTTTTCTTGTATAAAGTTATACGTATAGGACTTACATATATATGGAACTCTGAGTATCTTAATGGGCAATGATGTCAATAGCCTTTTGCAGAAGATACACAAAAGCTCTTTCTGGGGTCCTTTGTTTTAACAGACTTGATAAAAACCAAAAGAATGGGAATAAACTGTAACTAAAATAAGGCATTTTTATTGGAAGTTAAGTTTGCTGCTTTCTGATACTTTAACATAAATAAATTTTGGAAAAATGTTGAGGAATAAGTGTAGAATGCCACCAATCTCAAGTGCCAGTCATCTCTCCTTGATGCTATTGATAGGAACTGGATGGTAGTCAATTCAAGGTCGTTGAGGTCTTTGGAAAGAATGCTCAAACTCTAGACTCCTGTCTTTCTTAATTAGAGGCTTACCACATATACCTCTAAAGCTTAGAATTAAGACATAAAAGTCTAAATTTGAAGACATTAAAACCAGTTTTTAAAAGGGGGCTCACACTAAAAACAAGTCAGAAGGAAACTTGGAGATAATTTAATAAAAACTATGTGGACAACTTGCTTTGATCATATTTTTAAATCTAATTTATTGAAGATATTGTAAGACCAATTTAGATTTTAAGATTTCTATTTCTATAAAGATTAAAAATTATCTGTTTTTAGATCTTTAAACTTGTTTTTGGAAACAGTTCATGTAAAGGATGAATTATCCACCATTTTGATTATCTATATAATTTCTCAAATACTTTAGTAAAGAGGAACTTACTAGATTTAGTAAAGAGGAACTTACTAGATTTAGTAAAGAGGAACTTACTAGAACTTACTAAAACTGGATTTCTAACTATGTTAGAAATTTACTCAAGGAACTCAAGGAACATTACTCACATTTACTCAAGGAACTAGAATATATAATTTCTAGAAGATCAAAGATTACAATTTACCATTCTTCCTTACCAACAATCATTTTATTTCTCCAAACCAAAGACAGAAAATATTCAGTAGCGGCATCTAGAAGCAAAGTCAAGCACCACAGGCCAAGGAGATGGCAATATTAACAGTTTTGCAGAAGTTACCAATTCCACTGGTTGAAGCTTTGTTTCAGTTCACCTAAGAGTCTTAACAACTAGCTTAGCTGTACACCAGTACAAATCCATTGCAAATCATCCCATGACAATAAGGATGGGATTTGAAATTCATTTTCATAGAAGTTCCCTGAAGTCATGCTATAAATTTTTTTAGCACAAAATTGACCTTAAAGGTCTGCTAAAATATTAAATGCATGTTTAAAATATTAATCATTTCTTTATTGTAAAATCCTATCTGTTCAAACAGTATTCATGCACTTGAAAGAAAAATCTGATTGCTTTTATTTCTAATCCCTATTTTCTTATCACTTCCAAGTTTCTAATTTGTTATGGTTGTATATTCCACAAAGCACTTAACTAAAAGAGATCATTAGGAAATGCGGGGAAATAGCAAGCAAGAAGTCTGAGGGATGAATACTTAAAGCGGTTTGAAAACAAATAGGACATTATATAAAACAAGTTATCAAGCTCCCTCCCACCCACAACTGAATAGCAAGTACATTTGATTTAATGATGTGTAGCTGATTTTTTAGTGTTTACCACAGATCTGTAGGGAATTTCTGAATGACCAACTAGGCAGATGGAGAACCAAACCAGAAAACATGCAAATACATATTAAGCATCGAAAATGCCAAATCAACAAAAATTTGTAAAGTATCTCCTGCAATAAAGGGTCTCCTGTTGGAAATTATAAAGTATTTCCAACTATGTGCATACCTGCCAACTCCATGAGATGTTATGAAAAGAATGAATGAAAAGATGGGTTCTGCCCAGAGTTTATATGCTTGTTGGAATGAAAACATATTTATGTAACTCATTTTTTCTCATAACCAGTTTTCCATGACACAATACTTTAAAACCGTATTATACTTTTACTCATTGTACGAAGGACACCTGTACATTTTCTTAAGAATGGTAACAGGTTAGAATCCTTTGGCTTGGGGGATCCCTGTGTGGCTCAGTGGTTTAGCGCCTGCCTTTGGCCCAGGGCGCGATCTTGGAGTCCCGGGATCGAGTCCCGCGTCGGGCTCTTGGCATGGAGCCTGCTTCTCCCTCTGCCTGTGTCTCTGCCTCTCTCTCTCTCTCTCTCTCTCTATGTCTATCATAAATAAATAAATATTTAAAAAAATTTAAAAAAAAGAATCCTTTGGCTTGTGTTAGAAATGTATGCTTTGTAGACCTTGTCCACAAAACTGGATTTCTAACTATGTGCTTGACTTATACTTTTGTTGTTGTTCTCATGAGAACTAAGTTGGTTGACATCTTGAATGATTGTCCTCCCAAAACAAACAAAACCATAAACAGCAATATTCTTTAATCAGATGCTACAAGATGGTTAAGAGAATGCTACAATAGATGCTACAAGATGGTTTATTTATGCTACTTAAAAGTCAAAGTAGAAGTAGAAACTGAATAGGATGGTTGAACGTAAAGACAACTTTACTCTTCAATAATTCCAGCTGAAACCCTCTGAAATTAATGAAGTAGCTAGTGATGTCCAAAAACAGTTCCAATATGGGTATATATGAAAAATACCTAGGCCCTGTACACATGCATTGGCAAAGAATAATTTCCCAGGGCTGGCACAACAAGACTGTCAAGGCCTGGAGCTCTGGATGACAGATAATAGGCTGAGTGACATGGCTTGTTGACCAGAAGAATTACTGCTTTGTATGGCTCTGTCTGGTGCTGACAGGCTGGGTGGGAGAGAAGGCAGCAAGTCCATAGTTTTAGGCTCCTCTGACTTGGCAAAGAGATCTCACATTCCATGTGGCAGCCATAATCACAAAAACCTCAGGTGTGTCTCTATGAAACACATGAAGCCCTGCATATACCTTGCAATATATATTCTTTGTCAGAAATGACCCAGAGTAAAAGCAAATTTGAACTCCAAGTCAATGATCTTGCCCATTTTGAATCTAAGTAAGACTCCTAGGTCTAGCCTAGCAGAAATACAAAGTAGGATTTAGAATTAAAGTTAAAAGTGGGTTACTAATAATTATCTTCTAAACTTTCATGAAATTGGAAGACTTGAGGTTAACTCAGTGGTATAATTGCATTGTGTGTGTGGCCACTGCTACTTTTTATATCATTTCCACATTGTTAGGTAGAATGCTGTGGTTTACTTCAAATTAATATCCTATAGCACTATTCCATAATTTTATTTATATATGCACTGTAAAATATTTAGGTTACAAAGAACTCATTATCTTGGGATATTATAAGTATTCAAATACTAAGGAATGTGTAATAAAATTGTAAGACATGGTCTTCTATTCAGGATATATATTATTAGCATGTTCTTTGTTATGGGTCATAAAAACCACTAACTATACAAAGTTTTTTTATTCACTAAATATTTATGGAACATCTGCTTTCTTCAAACCACAACACTCAGAACCATGAGAACATAAAGCCAGGAAACAAAGCCGGTCCCTGAGGAACTTATAAAGAGAATGAAGTGTGAAGATACCTACGGAAGGCCAGGAGAGAAATTTCAAGGCACAGAGGCACATTCCTCAGCCCTGCCCAACACTGTGGTGCCTACTTCTGGACCAATTCTCTGTTCAAAGAGAGCTACAGGTGTGCTCCTTGCCCTCAGGGAGTTCACAGTCTACTAGAAGGATAGGTATGAACATTAAAAATGTCCATTTCTCAATACTACATGATGTTCCAGAAATATGCACAAGTACAGATTAAAAATGTAATTACTAGGAGAATGTCAAGATCAGCTCTACAGTGGTTTTATAGAGATGACTTCCTGTAATAAGGGAGTCTGAATCTGGGCATTAAAAGGACACAGAGGATGAGGACAGAAGAAAGGACAGCATTGCAGAGGCATTTTGGGTGATGGGAACAAAATGCACTTAATCCCTGAGACAGGAATCCATAGCAGGAGCTGTGTAGGGCTAATAAGGATCAGACAGACAGGAGACAAGGGATAGGAAAGCAGTGGTGAGGCAGGAGTTGCAGAGTTCAGGAATGGTCAGTGGAGATCAGATTTGAATATCAAACTGCAGGGTGGGACTCAGTTTGATGGCCACTGAGATGTACTAGGGGTGGAATCATTACTGTTGAAGAGTGAGATCTCTAGAAAGGCAGACTCTGAAACAAAGTTAAGGTTTAGAGAGGTTCTCTTGGGATCAACGCCTGGGCAGGAAAAAGGAGAAAGCAGAATGGGCCCCAGGGAGAAGTCCTGACTCCACAGGGAGCTTTGCAGCAGAAACGGCCATGGAGCAAGAGTGTCAGGTGTTGGGTCTTTATGCTTCTGCTGCAGGCTGTCATTGTATGTGGCCCATTCTGGGACAGGTGTGACCTTGGACCAGACAGCTCTCTGACACCACAGCAATCCCTAAAAGGGGCTGTCCACTTGTAATCCTTGCACTAGCTGGGACAAATCACTTTTTGAAAGAGGATCTGGAGAATTATGGATGTCAGATTTACATAACAGTGCAATGCAGTGGTTCTTGATGCATGGACCTGCAACCAGCAATAGTCCATCACTTGAGGCCTTGTTAGAAATTCCTGACATCACACAAGACTTAGTGAAATAATCTCTAAGGAGATTGGAGAACAGGACCATCCAGGAATTTGCTTACCTAGATTTCCAGGTGCTTAGGATACACATTGAAAAATGAGTTAAGTAAACCAGTGAGTAAATAAAGAATAGTCTCATTTCCCAAAGTTCTACATCTACTGCTTTGAAACATGTAAACGCTCTTAAAAAATAATGAATAAGAAGCTTTATTATCTATATACAATAAACTCAAATATCAAGGATTGATAAACACTCACACTATGATCATGCTATTGGATATTTAATAGTCTCATTTCCCAAAGTTCTACATCTACTGCTTTGAAACATGTAACCCTCTTAAAAAATAATGAATAAGAAGCTTTATTATCTATATACAATAAACTCAAATATCAAGGATTGATAAACACTCAGTATGATCATGCTATTGGATATTTAATTTTTTTTGGATATTTAATATTTAAATACTATCCTCCTTTCACTCCAATTACTATTTTTGGATTAAAAAATTCTGCATAGTAAGAAGCTTGTGAACCCTGAATATGTTCATAGCACAAGTTCATATCACCCTAAACTCTTCTGTTACAGGTTGGTCTGCATTTCTGGAGCAAAACCTAACTTCATGCAGTCTGAGGTCTCATGACTAATAAATAGTTCACCTATCACTCATGGGATTGACCAAACCCAGTCAGAAGTCAGGGTACTTGGAACTCTGGTTTCAAATGTACACTGAATCCTGTGGTACCCTAACCCCCAAATGCATTCTCCTGTTCTTTCTGGGCACATGATGGCTCAGCTAGAGGCAATACCTCCTAGCCTTCCTTGCAGCGTGGAATGGCCATGTAAGTCCGGGTCAGTAGAATGTGAACAAAATGAAGCATGCAATTTCTGGCTATCTTCAAATAAAAGACAACCAGCTTTCCTTGAACTTCTTTCCCAACCCATTTTCACCAGGGGCTGGAATGCAGAAGTGTCAGGAATCTAGCTTTGACTATGCTGAGGAGTATAATTTAGAAGACATAAGTAAAGCACATAAGGAATCTAGGTCTCCAAATGGTGTAAATGTGCAAAAGCAACCCAGACAGTCTAGGACGGAAATTTGAGAAATAAACCTCTCCCATTTTTGTTCAACCGCTTTACCTTTACCCTGACTTGTACACTTATAGCCAACTGTGTCACAAGGCAGCATCCGTAATTAAATAAGGAAAGGAGGTCACTGATGTCCTTCATATTCCTGAACAGCTTGGAAATAATTTTTTTGTAAATATTATTATGGATACCACATTGAAGTGTTTCTCCTATTCTTGGACAGAGGATAAGTTAGCCCCATCTGCTTTTCAAAGATAGGAGAGCAATTCAGAAGTCCTACGGAATAAATAACAAAGACACCCAGTAAATACTTCATCTACTACTGATATAATGTAGATTACTTAAAGTTTAACAGAAAACTTAAATTTCCAAGGACCAGACTTACCAGAATGCTATCTGGTAAACTTTGGTCAGTAGTACAAATCAGTACTAGATTTGAAGGTAAGCTTCATGAGGGTAATGAATAGCATATTAGATAAATCCACAGAACCCAGAAAAAATTCCTGGCACGTAATAGGCACTAGGTAAGATTATAGAATGAATGACTTCTCTTGTGCTCTAATATTTGAATGATCAGAGTAGACAAGTAGAGAATAGCTAAAGATTTTCATGTATCCTAAAATACATTAAGCTTTCTCAAAATAAACTATAATCAAGTATTTTGTTATTACATAAAGAAAAATCCCATGATCTAATTAACCTAACTTTTGCTATTGAACTTACTGATTAAATTCAAGATTTATGAACAATTGTGTCAAGGGAAAAATATAAATTCCTAGAGCTATTAAGAAAAATATAGAATATGAAATTGCATCTTATCACAACTGAATAAACACAGGGAGTTCTCCTATAACAATGGAATAACATTGGCCATTACAATCAGGCTTGTTATGTTTAGACATGGTATTTTGAAGCTTTTCTAAAATCTGTAAATTAATAAAGAGATATGTCTAATGCTAAACGCAGAGCACATATTTTATATCAGGTAAAAAGATTTAAAAAAAAAGACTATTTTGACATTCTCTAGTCTGTTTTCAAGCTTTCAGTAAACGACTCCAGCTGGATCAGTTGCTAAAGCAGGCAAACCATTAATCCAATAAATCCATTAGTGGACCAGTTATCTTTGTTCCATTTTAAGGAAAAAGACTCTACCCTTTACTAGGAAGGCTTATTATTGATCACTGAGGGAGTAGTAAGATGGATAGGTTAATCCATAAAACTGTGTACTAGGAAAACAGTGCAAACCTTTTGTATATTTTCAAGGCAAGGAGTTCAAATGTTAGTGTTCAAGAGAGTTGGTTCATGTTCTGGCTCTGAAGTTCATCAGTCTGGGTGACTCACGTTAGACTTCACTGTACCATAATTTTTCATTATATCCAGTGCACATGTTATTTCTCATCCATTTACCTCATGGAAACATTAACAGATTAACATGATTAACTGTCATAAAATAGAACCAGGACTATGGAAAGATGTATGGATCCAAGATACTATTAAACCTATTTTATTACTAGACAAGATTTATCCATAGTTTCAAAAGTATTCCATGTCTCAGTCCTTATTATCTGTGTGCTTTAGAAGATAATCCTCTTCATTCTATGTTAAGCATGAAGAATTTTTAATCTTAGGAGAAAAAAAAAAGAAATGGTTGGCCTCAAAAAACATATCCAATTAAAGGGATACTACACACTAAAATAGCAATTAAGATAATAAGATATTTCTGTGCTCAGATCTGTGCCTGCCAAATTTCTGGTTAACTTCCCAATATAGAAATATGATCCAATTCAAACGCTTTAAAAAAAAAAAAAACCCTCACATTTTCTGGCATATTCAGAGAATGGTGATGTGAAAGAGGAGAAAATCTTAATCTTGCCAGAATTTACAAGGGAATGTGAGAAACTAAAAAGCATTAAAAAAAGTTAAATATTTTCTTAGGATGAATTGCTCCCATAATCAAGCAGTCAGTATCCATCTCCATATCACTTCTTGGTCACTATTGATCGGCTTATTATGGCTCTTAGTTTTAAAATGTTTCTGCGTGCACATTAAAGTCAATAACATGCTCTCATTTTAAATATCCTTGAAGACACTTACCCTGGTTTTCCCTTTTCTGAGCAGCTTTATTCTTGGAGCAGATTCTTCTAGTCCTCCTGGAGTTCTGCTCCATTTTAAAACTGATAAAAAAAAAAGGAACTAACTCTAATTTAGTAGCCTCTTCCTTATTTTCAACCCAGAAAGACATTTCTCTGTTTGGCCGTGAACAAAAAAAAAAAAAAAACAAAAAAAAAAAAAACCTTAAAGGGGCATCTAAACTTTCCAACATTTGGATAGAAAACTCTTTTACTCCATCTCCATCGTGAACAAAAGAAAAAGAGGGAACAAACATCCCCACCACTTCCTAATGATTTCCCTTTGTTAGTGGCACCTTCCTCTTCCTAGTCACTCAGACACAAAGTCTAATTTATGCCAAGGAGTACTTGATAATTTGAAATACATTACTTAGGATTCACGTGAAAGTAACTGGTATTCCCAAAACAGGGATCTGAGATAATCACTTAAATACACACACACACACACACACACAAATTTTAAAAATGATTAAACTTTAATATTTTGGAATCTTTAAATTCATTCTTTTTTTTACACCACCTCATTAATTTTATAGTTATTTAGAGTGTCAGCCTCCCAGGTAAACAACAAATTATCAATTCCATATAGAAGTCCTATCATCCTCACAAAACTGACGCCCTCCCCCGGCTAACTTACTGACTCTGGACTTTCCTTCAAACCTGATAGGTCAGAAGAAATCAGGGTAACTTCTGCTCCAGTTGATGTTATGCATTGCCTTAATATCTGTGTGTTAGGATTATAATGGTTTTCTAGAGCTACACACCGCCTAAAGGTTCTTGCTTAAGAAAAAGTTACAAGTGAGCTGGCTGAAATATTTTCAAACAGTTTTAATTTTACCTTAAAAAAAAAAGATTGCTAAAGGTAAGGACAGGAAGTTGTAAAATAATGATTTTCTTACAATAATTACATTTCACTACATACTCTTCACTCAATGTCCGCTTAAAATACATATTTGGATAGAGACATAAGCTGTCTTAAGATAAGCTAAGGACTGTAAAATTCCATTTAGATACCTTCTGTTGAGAATAATTTCATTTTTATTTTGTGCCAATATCCTAGCACACACCTAGGAAGGTGGCATGGTGGCAGTAGGCTACAGAAATTGGAACATCCGCCATGGGCTAATGATCTCGTACATTTGCTGTCATCCAACATTTCAAATCTTTAGTCTGCAATTATAATAGGGGCAGGGAATCAAGAGTTTCTTTATTTTAGGCAGCCCTTTATTAATGAATGCAGTCACTAAAAGGCTAATTGTATCTTCTGAGCTATTAATTGACTTAGCTCCAAGACGACTGTATAAAACATATGGTGCAAGATCCAAGCAACTGTCCAGGGCTGTGCACAGGGGGCATTTGGCTTCTTTTTGAAAAGAAGAACCAAAGGTAATCCCTTTGCAGCTGCAGTGCAGATGGTTTTCTTTACACCATTTCACTGAATACTAAACAGAAACTGGGAAAAGTTTGAAAACATAATAAACAAACAGCTGAGTGTTAGCTTAAATGCTCTCTGCATCTATCAGAGAGAAGCATTCAGAATCTCTGGATGTTTACCAGATAGTTTAAAAGAAAAACAGAGATGTGAAAACTGAATGAAATGATTTTAAATTTGTACCTAAATACGGTTCTATGTGGTTCTCTTCAAAGTAACAATATAATTAAATCTCTCTGAAACTTCATTTATGGGTGTCATGATTCATAATCCTCGACATCATCAAAAGTTTAGGTTTTTCTGAAAATATGCTGAGATGAGTAAAGCTGCAATCACCTTTCCCTAAAGGAGTTACATGGAATCATGGAGACATCTGTTACTTTCATTCTTCCTCCTTTCTGTGGCAACCTAACACTGCCTTCCCTCAAAATAAAAATGTGCAGTGAAGCTCAGTTACCATTTCAACTTCACACTCACTTATTCTACTTTAGCAGGAAGAGAATATTAAATTGAAGACTGGTTTGTAGACAGGAAAAGAGCAAAATCATATCAATGAATGGGTGTGGCCTCTTAATAGCCTCAAGGTAATAAAAGTATATTAAGTTCAATGAAGAACACTAAGATATTAATATTAAAAAAAATCTGGTTACACAGATAGGGATTTGACACTCCTCTAGACATTGGAGTTGCAGCAATAACAAAACACTGTCATGCATATAGACATACACACCTAATACTTCGTATGTAACTAGAAAGAAGACCAAAATATCACCACTTTTAGTTTCAAATTATGGATTCAACTAATAGGATTATGGCTACTATTTATGCGTAATTTTTCTTGTTTTTGCTTAGCTGCTATCTGAATTTTCCAAAACTAACATATATTACATTTATAAGAAAGAGCTATTTAGAAGACTATGGTAGATGCATATTAACAGCAAGCAGTTTCCAACCAAATTATGGTATCACTCTATGTAAACTTACGGACTAGGTAAACACAGTAATTTCTTCCTGGGTTCTCAAACCTCCTAGAAAAATCAAGTATTAAAATAAAGACCTTCAAAAATCGAAATAAACCATTACTGCATTTCTCGAACAGGGCAACGAGGTGCTTCATCACTTAGATAGTTCTTGAGCTTGTAAACAGCACAACAATTCAGTCGAAATATGTTCTGAAGCCCGGCTAGCCAATGGCATCACACCCAGAATAACCTCAAAGAAAAGAAACACTCTACCTCTTCTCCACTGCTCTCCTCTTCCCCATACTTGAGTTCCATAAGCTTTTCACACACTTTGCAAAACAGCAATAGCCTTGCATTATGGAAAAAAAAAAAAAAAAGCAAAGACAAACCAAGCCAACGCCAGCTCTAAGTGGTTGGTCGCTGGCGTGACGTCTCGTCTCCTAAATGCCTGCCATCTGGAGCGGGCATCCTTGCCGCTCTGCCTTGCCAGCATCCAGCTCCTTCCCGACTCTCAGCTCAGAGTGTGTTTGCTCATCCCTTGTTTAGGCCTCTTAATTTCTTTCTTCTCACTTGCTTGCCTTTCACTTAACTTGGTAAAACACTACAGCGGCTGCATTTCATTCACTTACCAATGTTCAGCTAGAAAGGA
Organism: Canis lupus dingo; assembly: GCF_003254725.2. Taxonomy (NCBI): domain Eukaryota; kingdom Metazoa; phylum Chordata; class Mammalia; order Carnivora; family Canidae; genus Canis; species Canis lupus. The sequence continues at coordinate 50,515,652 of NC_064256.1, forward strand.
CCATACAGGATTATCATATGGCTGCTGTTATCATTTCCAGCCCAACAAGTACAAAGATTCCATCGAGATCCTTCGGGCAGAGAAGTTGTGCTGTGCCACACTGGGGAGGCAACTGGTTGAAAGTTGAGAGGGTGCGTTTCCCATAGGAACCATCTTTTCTCCCCACCACCCTCCAAAAAAAAAAATGTTAATAAACTGGGAAGCGTGGGAGCCCTTTCTGTATATTCGTTAGTTACTAAACAGCCTACAAAGAAAAAGATATGTTGAATTTTTGACATGAGTATGAAGGTCGAAGTCTAGGATACACAGCTGCTTGTGAGGACTTGGGCCATGAGGAGAGCTTCGATGGGCCTCAAATATCCCTAGAAGGTTACTGCTTCTCAGTAGCAGAGCTCGAAGCTGAAGGAGAAAGAGCCTACAGCCTAATTCAGCTTGAGAGTGGATTAGTCATGATGAAAGATACTCGAATTCGTTATAGGCTGCTGGGAAATTACTTGGGTCTCAAATATGTGGTCTTCTTCAAAGTAATAATACAATTAATCTCTCTCAAACTTTAATCATGAGTGCCATGACTCATTATGAAAAGCTTAGGTTTCTCTGAAAATGTTCTGTGATGGGTAAAGCTGAAGCCAATTCCATCTCTGTCAGGCCTGCAACCCAGAACACCACCGTACATTCCATAGGAGGGCAAAAGAGGCTGAGGTGGGTGACAAGGGACAGAGTTTTCAGGTGAACCAAAGACTCCCAGACCCATTTCCGAGGCTGAGGGTTTCTCCCATATGCTTGGATGTTTCTAACTTGTTTGTCAGGTAATGAGACCAGTAAAATGTATTAGTTCTTTATTGGCTTGTTAGTCCTTTTTCTTAAGGAACATTATTACTTCTTAGCAATTTTCTCTATTCCTACAATATTGCAAAATACTTTAATTTCCACATGGAATCCAAAAGCATCATAAGGTTTAATGAAAAAACTTTTACTTTGCAATTCTAGAATAAGCTTAGTGACTATAAAAGACGAGGTCACAGAAAAAAATCCTAAAATTCACAACTCTGAGACCTTAATGTCAAGCATTAGTCTAATGAGCAATGTGGTAAAGGGTAATATATTCATAAACAAATGAGGGTGGCAATTTATTTAGAAATAGCATACGGGGTTTATTCATCAAAGTGTCTGAACAGGTGAGGGCTGGGTATACAAACAACTTTACATTTTCTTTCTGTTTGGTTTTATCCCTATGAATTCTGGCATAAATGGTAGTTCAACTTCTTTAACAATTTACTTAGAATTGAAAATATTCTATGTATTTCGTTGTTTTATTTATTTTTAAATAATTTACCATATGTGACCTTGATTACTGGAGTAGTACGCAAATCTTGTAAACAAATCAAGAAATCTGGGACAATATTATCATGGAGAGCAGCTCTGTTTACTGTCCAGCATTCAGTACCCCTTCCTTTGGGAAAAGCCACCCTTTCCCAGCTGCTAACACGTGTGGTTTGGGTGGGCCTCACACTACCTCCTGGTTTTAGGGTGAGGCCCCCCATGAACAATAAGTTAACCATCTGACCACAGAGATTGGCTCAGATACACCAATAACCCAAACCATTTATCAAGTAATGTTGAGAGCTTTGCTGCTACTTCTGCCTCTATTTCTCTTATGTAAGGATAATCACTGATACCAATTTGGTATGATTCCTTCCAGACTTATTTTTCTGTCACATGTAAGCCTATATATACACATATGCACACACGTATATAGACATTTATATACACCAATGCTTGCACAAATACCCCTACATGTATAGCTTCTAATTAGAGTGAAAGACTGTATGATACTAATTTACTTCTTTCTTTTACACTTAGATTATTCACATCTTTCCATTTAAGGGGAACATAGGTACTTTTTTTTTTTTTAAGATTTTATTTATTCACGAGAGACACAGAGAGAGAGAGAGGCAGAGACACAGGCAGAGGGAGAAGCAGGCTCCATGCTGGGAGCCTGATGTAGGACTCGATCCTGGGTCTCCAGGATCACACCCTGGGCTGAAGGCTGTGCTAAACTGCTGAGCCACCCAGGCTGCCCCAGAGGTACTTTCATTCGCTTAATTACTGCATAATATTTTACCATATATAGAAAACAATCTATCAAATAACCAGCAGGATATTCTATCCCACAGTGATCTATTAAAGGAGAAAAATACTGGCTCGAAGCAATCATCTCATTTCTGGAACACACCCTGTATCACTATTTGCCACCGCAGGAATGCCACCGACTTAGAGGGAGCTGTTGCTGGAGGGACAGAGTCCTGTGAAGAAGGTGGTGTTGAGGAAAATGAGAACAGAAACTCAGGACAACTCAAAAATAAATAAATAAATAAAAGAATGTAATCGGAACCAAATCTCATTTGCTATCTTCCTCAGATTCTCATCTGGAAGGATAGGATCTAGTCTCAGGAGGTTTTCTTTATTAGCAGGGGGGACAATGATCATTCGTTGGTTCTAGTAAAACCAAGTTGAGGTTAGCCCTGGACCTGAGCTAGGACTTCTGAGTTGGGAGTGGAAGTTTGCAATGATGATTTCAGTGGACTCACAGGAGAGGGAGAAGGGGGGTGGGGGGTAGGAATGAAGGCAGCATCCAGGGAAATTGTAAGTAAGTGAACACAGAGCTCTAGGACCACTGATGGGCTCATAACTGAGCTTCTGAAAGCCCAAAACTCCACAGGTTATCCAACTGTCCAGCTCACAGGAAATGCCCATATGTGAACCCTAGTGACTAGTAGGTCCTAAAGTGTCAATTTCTTAGGTCTGGAACCTTATTTACTCAATATTCCACAGACACAATTTTTTTAATGTACACTCATTCTATTGTATACAGAGTAATTACTGAAAATTGGTATCCCTAACCCTCCCTAGTTTTGAAAATTTAATCGACTGTAATGATTGGCTTAAAGCCTATTTTATTAGAATTTTAGTTCCTTAGGGACAGTAACCACATCTGTTTTATTCTGTAGTATATGACTGGCACATGTGCCATATGCTTCGCCTAGCCAATACATTCCATTCAGTATATCTGTACAGTGAACTGTGAGTGAGGGAAAGGAGGGGAGAAGAGAAGGAAATGAAGGAAGGAAGTGACAGAAAGAGCCTAAAGAAGAAAAAACTCATTTCAAAAATCATGTATGTTCATTGGTAACAGTATTCCATGAAGAGGAGATCTTTCTTGCAAAGAATAGGACACAGGATGAAAAGGAGATTACAATGGCTCCATTTGGTTTTTCTTCCATTCTTACCTAAAATTCTATATATAAATTGTACTTCCTTACACATTGTCCCTTCTTAAAAAGGCAAGTCAGGCAAATGCCAAGTCTATTTTTATTACATCATGATATATCTACACCCACATAACTGGCATTTTCAAATGGTATTGTGTTTTTTGTTTTTTGTTTTTTTCTCCAGCTGGTTTGCTTAATAAATCACCCTAGTAGACCAAAAGCTGCCAGAATGGAGTAAGGGTTATGAGAAATCACTCTACAGTTAAAGTGTTTTCCCCTTTATTTTAAGGCTATGCTTTCTTATCAGGATTACATACATTGCGAAAAAGTTATCATAAAAATCAAAGGATATTGAGTGCAAAGGGGTATCTGAAGGGTTTTTCTAACTTTCTAAATCATCTTATTTTTGCATCTTGATATTCAATAACTAGTTCCCATTCTAAATGAAACTTTTGTCATTTGAGCAAAAAATGAGGTCAAACTACTTTTCCTTTTTGATTGGGTCATTTCAGGAGGAAAAATGCAGAATTACTTCAGGTCTGTGCTGAATATGATGATTCCTAATTGTAGATTTTGGATTATTTAAAAACATCAAGGTAAAACATTTTTTAATCAAAGTGGAGCTACCAGAGGGAATGGGAGAAGGATGTTTGACTGTAGTTAATTGTAAATCTGACATAAGCAAGCCAAGGTTTTAATTCCACATAGAAAGATCAAAAATTCTAGGTAAATACTCAAGATTTCTTCATTTCCATATAGATACTGCCCTTGGCTATTTTAATATTTATTAAAATACATTTTTAGTACTTTATCTGAGTTTAAGATTTAAAAAAAGGAACACTTTAAAATTACACCCAAAGGAAAGTCATTTTACCATGCTGTTTCTGCAGATAAAACATTTTCATCTAAACTAACTACTAGACAGAAAAATATTTTCTGTACTTAATTTAGAACATAATCTATCCTCAAAAGCTTAAAAAAATATTTTAACTAAAGACCTTAATTCCCAATGAAGCAAAGGGCACTCTTGCTTTGATTGGCAGGACTGGGCCCCCTCTGCTTATGAAATTAGCCAGGAAATTGCTACATTTCAATTCCACTTTTTTCTTTTCAAGACCGCTCTAGATGAAGAGTCAAGCACCCTTCCACATGCCATTCCTGTTTTTTTTCTATGTCACAGAAATGGGGTAGAATGTTTTTATATCAGCAATTCCCATTTCAGTTGATAGCAAAGTCATTAAGCAGGGCCCACTTGAATTTTTAATTTTGATCAGTTTTGCATATTTTGGCACAGAAGTCATGATTAAACAAAGACTGAACAACAATATCTGCGCTTAACTTACTCCCAAGACTGAAACGTCTAGAACCTTGAATAAACAAAGTAAAACAGTTTTATATAGAAAACAGCAGCAACAACCCATTATCAGAGTATATGAATAATAGACAAAGGATTAAAACAGGTAGGGCTTAGGTCTAAAAATACCATTACAAATGAATTAAGTGTTTTGGCTGTTAATATGTTCTACATTTAACAAGACAATTTGATTTCTTTTTCACCAAAAATGGTGTCATGCATAGAGCTGTATACAATTAGAAGTAATTTTATATAAATTGCTAATGATTGATGGCTCAGAAAAAGTTGAATCTCACTATGAACAAGTATTGTAAATACAAAATGGACTTTTAAAAGCACGGTGCAGTCACAGTACTTAACTTGCTAACAGACATTTATGATGACGTTTAATCTATTTTCTCCTCACTGTGCTGGGTACTATGCAGGTTACAGAAATGAAACACATGGTCCTTTTCCTTTAGAAGCTTAAAATATAATTGAGACAATAGCAAGCCTCATAAAACCAACTGAACAATAATTGCTCAGCTGTGAGGTGCCAAAAGAGAGTGCTCTAGTAGCAGATCATCAATCAGTGTGGACTGGAAAAGTCCACACAGGGTTCAGGATAAAAATGGAGATTTGTGTGGGGCCCTGATGGAAAACAGGAGAGAGAGGCAAAGAGAAGAGAAGCAGCTTTCTGTGTGTTTGGAGAGGTTATGAAGGCTTCAGGAAATGAGGCTATGATAGGGATGAGAAAGGCCTTCAAGCCAAGACAATCAGTGTGTGAGCTGGACATTCCTCTACATGAAAATGTGAGGTACATGTTCTGGCTGACACGCAGAAGTGGACCCATTAAGGCACAGAGTTGGAAATCCGGGAGGGCTGGTAAAAAAAAATGTAGTAGAGGTAAGAACAGGGACTCTGTACGTATGTTGATGAAGGGTTGCTTTCACTCACCTTTTTATCCACTTGAGCAAACCCAAGGTGCCAAGATCACACAGCAACAAGAATATGCCCACAGTAGCATGAGATTGCTAGATATTCACTATGAACTTTTCCCCCCAAGTTTTTATTTAAATTCCAGTTAGTGAACAGTGTACTATGAGTTTCAGTTGTGGAATTTAGTCATTCATCACTTACATACAACACCCAATGTTCATCATAAATCCTTTCCTAATACCCATCACCCATTTAACCCATCCCCTTGCTCCCATCGCCTCTAGTATCCCTCAGTTTGTCCTCTATTGTTGAGGATCTGGTTTGCCTCTCTCTTTTTCACCCCCCTAAATTCATTTGTTTTGTTTCTTAAATTCCACATATGAGTGGAACCATATGGTATTTGTCTTTCTCTGACTGACTTTTTCACTTGGCATAATACTCTCTAGCTCCATCCACATTGTTGTAATTGCACTACTAGGTATTTACCCAAAGGATACAAAAATATTGATCTGAAGAGGCACCTGCACCCTGATGTCTATAGCGTCATTATGAACAATAGCCAAATTATGGAAAGAGCCCCCAAGTCTATCAATTGATAAATGGATAAAGAGGATGTGTGTATACACACACACACACACACACACACACACACACACACACAGGAATATTACTCAGCCATCAAAAAGAATCTTTCTAGTCACCGTGAACTTCTTAAAACTGCGCAGTATGATTTTTTTTAGAAGGTAGGTCTTAATTATTTTTACAAAGTAAGATGTCCCACTGAAAAAAAAAACATGAATTTTAGAGCTAAACAAACTCAGAATGGAAAAAATGAGTAACACAAAATGAAAAAGAGGAAGAAAGTCCAATTATAAAACGTATCTTCCAAGCAAAGTGATAATTATTCATTTTCATAATGTGCTTAAATTAAGGCTGTATAAACATGTGTTAAGATCAACTCTATGTTTTAATTTCTCTATACCATTATAATTAGTATTTGCCTTATTGTTCATTTTGTTTTATTTGTCACCTTTATCTTGGTTTCTCATATTTAAGGTCTGACAATTCAGCTATTGTCTGGTAACACTCTCAAAGGT